>NC_044324.1:32663154-32974554 GCF_007399415.2 Gopherus evgoodei
ACGACCTGGCAGCTGCTTCCGGGAGGCATGTGGAGTTAGGGGCGGCAGGGAGCCTGTCTTAGCCCCAGGGCCCTGCTGCACCGCCGACCAGACTTTTAACAGCCCAGTCAGTGGTGCCAATCAGAGCCACCAGGGTCCCTTTTAACTGGGTACCTGGCAACCCTAAGCATGGCTAAAAATAGCAGTATGGATGTGGCAGTGCAGGCCTCAGCACACACTTTACAAGTATGCCAGAGGCTCTAGATACCTCCTCATGTTGCTGAAGCCCGCACTGCTGCATCTACATTTCTATTCTTACCTCCTGTCAACTCCAGACAACAGGTGGCTAATGAATGGAGACGGCATAGTTGTTTGGGTAGCACGCACAAGTGAGAGCTACTAGGTTTGCTCCTCCATCCCCATGAAAACTTCCCAGGTATTTCTGAAATGCCTCTTTTGAGAGGGAACTTATGGTCTCTCTGACCTCTGGGCAATGGAGTTTACAATTGTAAGCAGAGTGGTCACTGTCATACGGGATGGAGCATTGCTGGTAGTCTGTTAGGGTCAACACGGGTCATTCAAAGCTCCACGCCATTTGGCAAGGTGATTTTACTGCGTTCATGTAACCGGGCACATACATCAACCAGAGACAAAGTTGAGTGCAGACACATGCACAGGTAGGTTGACACAAAGCAACTTCTGTTGACCTAACTTTATAGCATAGGCCTGGCGTTAGCCATGCTTGCAAAGGTATGTGTACCTAAGCTGAAATCACACCTCAGATCGCAATGTAGACATACCATAAGACAAATATGATGAAGGTGAAATTTACCCTTATGCTTCAGGCTAGCAGAAGGCCAATGCATCAGTTACATCTCACTTAAACCTTCATATGCTCATCCAATCAGGAAACAAAAATTATACATGTAACTGATGTAACCAATCACAATTACCAACACAGCTCAGTTTTTGTATATCAAATATTGATTATTCATAGTAAAATGTCCACAAGAAATGGAGAGGGGGCAACTTGTTAAAAAAAAAAAATCAAATGTGAATAGTAAGAACATGTGAAGAAATTGCTCTTTGTTTATGGACATCTTGTAAGCAGAAAGAGAAGGTAAATCCACCAAATTATCTGCTCAGCCATAAAATATTTTATGCATTCCATTGGCAATGGTATTCTTTATCCAGTACACTGCATTGCTGTGATGAGTAAACAAAACAACTACTCCACTGTATTTCTCCTGAAATGGATTAAATCCAACCTCCGAGGAGACTTTTTAGTAAATAAACTTTGGGATCAAATCCTGATATTTCATTTTTAATTATATTCTGTTTTCCTTATTCAGGTGAAATACATACTGAAGTGAGCAGGAGGTTTTACATATATAAGGATTGCAGAATCTATGCAAATTATTTAAAGATGTATCTACTCATGCAGATTGCATATTTGCATTTATCTGCTAGTTTTTGGTTTGAGTTGGTTGACAGTTACAGGGTATATGGCTAGATGTGGGTGAAGGGCATGCTGTCTCATCAGAATGCTACCAGCTCTAGAGGCAGTATTAGAGGGGGTACATTGTGATTGTAGTCCATTATTTTAATTGCTTTCTCATGAACTTTAAACACTCAGGAATGTGATACAATACTACCTAGTTATCTGAATGTCATTTATGTAATGATCAAAAAGATGTACTGTTAACAGTCTTCCTAACACAACAAGACACCCCGGAGAGAACATGCAGTATGCTAATTAATGAGAGACACACCTGATGCAATTTCTGATGGTTCCATCATTTGCATTCTGTTCAGAATACATACAGTGACTCAAAGGTTCAACATTCAGATAGAAGATCACTATCAACCTGTACTACGTGGAACAGACAGGTTAAAAGAATCATGTTTGCTTTAAAGCCCACCTGTGATCCTTGCCAATGTAACAATAATACAGTGTTGCAAGGATGACACCTTTCAGTTGCCTGAGGCAGTGGATCATGTCAAGAGTTTCCTTGAGCTACTTTGCCTCAAGTACTAAACTTCAGAGTGATTTAGGAAAATGAGAAGAACCCGAGTGCATTGTTATGTTGAGGTCAACCATCAGCATAGTTGATGATAAAGGAAAAATGTCTCTCTGCAGCTTTTAAAGGTAGCTTTAATGATGCTCAGCTGCTATCAGGAGCACAGTTTAAAAACAGGATACACTATTTGATGTGACTATTGTAAATTTTAGCTGAAAGAACTCTGTAAGGAGGAAACTTTCCACAGTATGTTGGAATGAGATGGATGTGCTGAATTTCATATTGGGCTCAGTCCTGTAGCATCTGTTCAGGAAATTCTTATTCACATGAGCAGTCCAACTGATGTGCAATGTTATTATGATTATCAATATTTATATTATAGTAATGTCTAGAACCGTGGTTCTCAACTAGGGGCCTGGGGCAGAGGTGAAAGTAAGCCAGTCCGGTCTGGTACAGCATTTCGGCAGGAGCCAGTACACCATGCCAGACCGCACCGGCTTCCACAGTGGGGACTTAAAGGGTTCTAGGCTCCCTGACCGGGCGCCCAGAGCCCTTTAAATTCCCCCCCGCAGTTCCGGCAGCCACGCTGGGGCCAGGATTTAAAGGGCTCAGAGCTCCCGTGGCTGCGGTGAACCCAGAGCCCTTTAAATCCCCCCCGCAGTTCCCGCTGCCGCGCTGGGGTTGGAATTTAAAGGTGTCATAAACAGAAAGTTAAGGGTTAATGCCTCTTTTACCTGTAAAGGGTTAAGACATTCACCTAGCCTAGCTGACACCTGACCAGAGGAACCAATGGGGGAACAAGATGTTTCAAAAGGAAGGAGGGAAGTTTTCCTTTGTTTAGTCAGTTTCAGTTTCAGATGGAGTGAAAAAGATCAAGGAACCAGCCTCTTATCAGAGTAGTAAGTTTTAGAAAGGGATAAATAGGTTTATGTTTATTTTCTTTGTAACTTATCTTGGTACCATTAAGGGAATTATCAAATTTGGATATTCTTGTGTGTATTAAGATTTTTGCCCAGGGGAACATCCTCTTTGTTTGGAATCTGTTGTCTGTGAGAGTAGCTGGTATGCTAATCTCTCTCAGAGAGTTTTCTTTTACCTTTCTTTTCTTTAATTAAAAGCCTTTTTTCTTAATACCTGATTGATTTTTTCCTTGTTTTTTAGATCCAAGGGGGTTGGATCTGGATCCACCAGGAGTTGGTGGGAGAAAGGAGGGGGGATGGCTAATTTCTCCTTGTTTTAAGATCCAAGGGGTTTGGCTCTGTGTTCACCAGGAAATTGGTGAAGTCTCTCAAGGCTACCCAGGGAAGAAAAGTAGTGCTTGGGGGTGGTGGCAGTGATACCAGATCTAAGCTGGTAATTAAGCTTAGAAGTGTCCATGCAGGTCCCCACATCTGCACCCTAAAGTTCAGAGTGGGGAAGGAACATTGACAAAAGGGCTCAGAGCTCCCGCGGCTGCGGGGAACCCAGAGCCCTTTAAATCTGCCCCCACGGCTCCGGCAGCAGTGCTGGGACCAGGATTTAAAGGGCTCAGAGCTCCCACAGCTGCGGGGAGGCCAGAGCCCTTTAAATCCCAGACCCAGCCCAGCCGCTGGAGCTGCAGGGTGGGGGGTGTTAAAGGGCTCGGGGCTCCGCAGTGGTCGGAGCTCCGGGCCCTTTAATTTGCCCTGGAGCCCCCAGCCACCTTTGTAGCTGGGAGCCCCAGGTTGATTAAAAGGCCCTGAGGCTCCCAGCTACAGCCGGTGTCCCAGGGCCTTTAAATCTTGAGAGGCCCCACCTCTTCTGGTTGAGGCCACGCCCCCCTCAGGACTCCAGCAGTACCGGTAAGTCCTGTAAGTTACTTTCACCCCTGGCCTGGGGCCTCCTGGGAGGCTGCTAGGAGGTTTCAGGGGGTCGCCTCTTTAGGGCCCAGAAAACCAAAGCCCTCCTGCCCAGGACTGCAGCCCGGGGCCCTGAGCCCCACCACACAGGGCTGAAGGCAAAGCCTGAGCAACTTAGTTTTGGGGCCCCTGAGTAACTGCCCTCCTTGCTACCTCCTAACGCCAGCCCTGGCTTTCATATGCAGAAAAACAGTTGTGGCACAGCTGGACTATGGAGTTTTTAATTGTATGGGGGGGGAGTGTCAGAAAAACAAAAAAAGGTTGAGAACCCCTGGTCTACAGGCCCCAAATGAGATAAGGACCCCACTGTGCTAGGCAGTGTGAATTCACATAGTAAGAGGCAATTAAGCCATGAAAAATTAATCATTTAGATAAATGAGACAGACAAACAGACCAATGGCACAGAGAGGTTAAGTGACTTGTCCAAGGTCACATGGCAGGTTAGTTGTAGATTTGGGAAACAGAACTCAAGTCTCCTGACTCTAAATCCAGTGCTCCGTCCACATTGTTTCCTCAAAGAAACTGGACATAAAGTTAACAGAATACTAGTGCAAAGGGTTTCAGGACTGGGCCTTTAGGCTCACCCGGCCATTGAATCCATGCAGATGGATCCCTGACCTGCGAGGAGCTCAGAGAAGTCAAATGATCAAAACAATAATGTAAATGAATCCCTCACACAAGCAGAGGGTTCCACCCAAGTAGATCCAGGGCCTTATTATGCACAACACTGCTTTTACCACCCAAACTGACAAATTGTATTGTGATCAGTCCTATGAAGGTTTATATAATGTTTTTTGATGTATCTTATCCCAAACAAAAGCCAAGTATTTAGCAACAGTGGAAGCTTTGAAATATTATTCACACACTCCAGGGTATAATAGATTTTTACGAGTTAGTATTTGGAGTGACAGATGGCAAAATTTTCTAATAAAGTGAGACTGCACAAATTACTCTTCCCCTAACCAGCACCCAGGCCTCATGTCAGGGGGGGCGGAGGGGGACCAAGAGGGGCAATTTGCCCTAGGCCCCCATGAGAGTTTTTCAGGGCCCCTGGAGCAAGGTCCTTCACTCGCACCGAGGGCCCCGGAAAACTCTCGCGGGTCCCGGGCCCCAGAGCTTCTTCCGCTCCCGGTCTTTGCCGTCGGAGGGTCCTTCCGCTTCGGGGCGGAAGGACCCCCCACTGGCGAATTACCACCGAAGCAGGACCCACCACCGAAGTGCAGCCAGGTCTTTGGTGATAATTTGGTGGCAGGGGGCCCCTGCCATGGGTCTTCGGGGCACTTTGGCGGCAAATCCCGGAACGGAAGGGCCCCCCCCCGCCAAAGACCCCAGACCCCTGGAATCCTCTGAGCAGCCCTGCCTCATGTAAAGGAAAGGGATATGATCTATGAGGTGAAATTTAAGTGCAAGTCTGTGTGGACTGCGTCAATCAGCACTCTCAAGCTGACCCTTTATATGTCCCTGGACTCAATGGGCTGGGTCAAGCACGATTTCCAAGCTGCTGCCCTTATATGCCCCTGGACTCAATAGACTAGGTCGAGCAGCACTTCCAAACTACCACCCTCATATGTCGTAGGTTCAGCACGTTCCTATCCCCACCTTCATGTTACAATTGTTCTGGTAGCAGCCCACTTGATGAGCAAACTCCACAGCATTTTTGAGCCCAATAGGGATTTTCAGCTTAGGTAAGGAGAGTGTTGCTGCAGAGTAAATGGGGAAGCCAAAAACACCAAAAATTAAAGTTCAGAGAGAGTGCGGGAGGGAAGCAAGCAGTTTAACCAAAAGAGTTATGTATTGAATAATAGTGATAACCACACAAGAAGAACCTAAACAAACATAACAGTTACATCATTAAACATTACAAAAGTCAGATATAGAAAACTATACCTGATCAACAAGACAGGGTTAAAAGTTATACCTGAGGTAGAAGAGAGAGAGAGAGTGCAAGCACGTGAGCTGGGGTCTCCCCATTCCATGAAGCTTGAACTGGTTGGCATTCCTAGGTGATGGTGGTAGGTCAGAGTCCTGGACACAGACAGAGCTTCCAGCACGATCAGTCAGGAGAAGATGGAGTCCCAGTGGAACTGATGCAGAGTTTGGATCCAGTCATCAGAACACTTTCTTGAGCGTGGGGAGGGGGTTTTTGTAGGGAAACAACGATTCAAGGGAGAACACTAGATTTGTTTATGTAAACTGATGACTCAAGGGTTTTCTTTAGGCTAGACAATAGGAACTGATTATTCCTGCCTATGGGCGGTGTTCCTTCAAGGGAGCTCACAATGCAGTTAGGCAGCTTCAGTATTTTGGATATCAATCAAGGATTCATTATTAGAATTGGTCTGATACCTGCTGAGCTGCATGTATACAGGCATAGGTTTATTAACATCTGGAGCAGAGATTCCCCCATGATGCAGTGCTTCCCTGCTGTTCTGGTCCCAGAGTTCAGTGTGGTTCTTGCCTTAGAATCTCTGTTCTCCATTGTGTATGCTAATAGAGATGCCTCCCTGTCCCATCTTTGATACAGATGAGGCTAGGGGAGTTGTCTTAACCTTGTCACCCTTGTCAGAAGGGGTTTAAGTCTCACACCTCCTTTTTATTGCTTTCTGTAAGTCTTTCTTCTGCTCGGTTTTGGTTCAAGCAGAGGCTGGGGGTGGGAGAGAGAGTGTCCTTCATGAGTCAGACAGGCTGGATACTGTGCTCTAGTTCCCCAAGAACACAGAGCTGACTGGTATCATTACGTTGTTGCTAGCACTGGAAAGTGAGTACCACATTCCAAGCATAGATGCAGCCACAGAAAACACATTAAACAGTGTTCGGGAATCTCAACTGGCTGCCAGTAAGTTTCCAGGTGGAATTCAAAGAATTGGTTGGTTTTAGCCTGTAACGCCTGAGATGGCTTGGGACCTGGTTGTTTGAGAGATTACTTCTCATGTCATGTAATATTGCCACAACTGTTTGTGCTTCATTCATTAAAATCCTTCAAACTCAAGCATGTGTGTGCATGTGCACACGAGTAAAAAGAGAACATATTTAAAGACAGGTTTCAGAGTAGCAGCCATGTTAGTCTGTATCCGTAAAAAGAACAGGAGTACCTGTGGCACCTTAGAGACTAACAAATTAATTTCAGCATGAGCTTTCGTGGGCTACAGCTCACTTCTTTGGAGTACAGTGTAAATGTACAGGGATGGAATCACTGAGGATGCATGGTAAAAATCAGACTTCAAATTCTGCTTAACAATTCACTTCCTTCGCTATATATCTAATTGCACTTTGCAGACTCAGCACCTGAAGTTATATGGGATTTTTTGAATGTTCTGAAATATGTTTACTGCTGAAAGTAATAGTGTTGTTTCGGTTTCTTAGCCAACTCCAAAATCTCCAAGACGTTTACAGAGGCTCTTGAGCAGCAAAAATACTAGTTTACAGTTGCTTCTGTAAATTGTTTCTGTGAAACCTAGGGCAGGTCTACACTTGCAAAGTTACAGCGCCGCTCAGAGAGTGCTGAAGGAAAACCGTTGTTGTGTGTTCATACTGACAGCTGCCTGCACAATATCATGTTCACACTTGCAGCACTATTCGAAGCAGTGCACTCTGGGCAGCTATCCCACAGAGCACCTCTTTCTCTTTTGCTGCTAAGACTTGTGGGAAGGCGGAAGGGGTCACAGGGCATCCTGAGTCCTGTCCCAATTCCCCATGATACACTGCTTCGCATCCCAGAAATCCCTGTGCTTCAGTCCGCATTTGGCGCCATCTTTCAACAGTTTGTGTACGGTGCCCTCTGCCTTTTTAGTCTGCAGGACTGGCTCCCGAGCTGTTGACCAGTATGCTGCTCACACTGACCAATATGTCATGAGTGGCAGTGGAGTTATTCCTTAAACTACAAAGGCAAGAGGAGTGTGACATTGATCTCGCCACACATACTAGCTACGACAGAAAATTGCTTGTGGTGTTCACGGAGGTGCTGAGCACAGTGGAACTCTGCTTTTGGGTTTGGGAAACGAGCACTGAGTGGTGGGATCATATTGTGATGCATGTCAGGGATGATGAGCAGTGGCTGCAGAACTTTCACATGAGGAAAGACACATTCCTGGGACTGTATGATGAGCTCGCCCCAGTCCTGCAGCGCAAGGACATGAGGGACAGGAGAATGAGAACTGCCCTGTCACTGGAGAAGTGTGTGGTGATTGCACTGTGGAAGCTGGCTACACAAGACTGCTACCAATTGGTCTCTAACCAGTTCAGAGGAGGAAGGTCAACCATTGGGGTCATGTTGATGGAAGTGTGCAGAGCCATTAATCGCATCCTGCTCCAAAAGACTGTGACTCTTGGCAACGTGTGTGACATTATGGATGGCTTTGCACAAATGGGCTTCCCTAACTGCAGAGGGGCGATTGATGGCATGCACATTCCAATTCTGACACCAGACCATCTAGCCACCAAGTACATTAGAGGGGCAGAGCGGGGGGCCACAAGGATGAGGGATGCTTTGAGGCAGCAACTTGAAGCTGAAAGCCACTGATATTTTTTGCTATACTCAGGATTGCAGTGCTTGTAATGCTAGGAGGTGATTGATGCACATGATGCAAGAAGGGGCTTTAACATAAGTGTATGTTGCTTTGCAGGGCTCTTTTTGCTTTCACTTAATAAAGATAAACAAACAATTCTTTTATTGAAAGTCAACAGCCAGAGGAGAGAGTCAAATGAAAAAATCATCAACAAGAAGGGGGATGGGGGAAGGGAAGGTCTCAAGAGGAGGAGGAGTCCTGTGACAGCTACAGATTTGTGTATGTCCAGGGATCATACTCAACCTTCTCCTTTGGAGTACAATGCAGCGAGTGCTGTACTTCAGCAGGGTCAAACTGCAGAGGGACGGGTGTTGAGTGCAGTGGGTAGTGGGAGTCCACACTGCTGGACTGTGAGGAGGGAGAGTGGAATACTGCAAGTAGAGAGTGGAGCCAGGAGGTTGATAGTTTGTTGGCGGTGTAAGGGGAGCATATGGGAAAGAGTTTTGTTACAGCAGCTGCAGGGGAGAACGGGCATGGAGCTGCTCGGTTTGAAAAGCTAATATCGCTTGGAGAGTGACCACTTGGCACTCCATAACTGTTAAGAGTCACTCTGTGGCTTCTTTCTGGTGTGCTACGTTCTCCTTTCGGTCCCTCTTCTCACTGTCCCGCCATTCCTTCAATTCTTTTTCTCAGCGGCGGAGTGCATCATAACCTCATGCATAAAATCCTCCTTAGTTCTTCCTGGATGCTTTCTAATTCTGCGCAGCCATTCTACTGCTGATAAAGAGGGAGACTGTGCTCCCAAGGTCATCTCTGTGAAGTTTAAATGCAACATTTTACAGAAGCAGTATTGTTTGCAACACACACAACACTGTTTCAGTGCTTTAACACACAGCCAGTACTCACAGACCTATCACTAACTGGCTGATCCCAGGCAAGCACACATGAGCTGCAAGATCCCCAAAATGGTGAGCAGCCGCAGGGGCAGGGTAAATCACTGTTCCCAGACCCTGCTGTCCTGGGCACATGGATCTTGGGCACTTGGGTGGGCCTGATACTCATTCCTGTCCCCACACTTTCCACAGGATGTGATCATTATGGAAGAAATCTTGCTGCTGAGGGTGAGCAGGGAATCAAGGGACGGTCTTTGCCAAGCCTGCAGCTTCTACCCTGGTACCTGTGTAGCTCATCTGTGTGCAGCAATGGTCCCCACCACCAGTCACAGCAAAGTGGCACAGGAAAGTTACCATTAATGGGGCAAGAAACAAAGCAGCTCTGCTGAGGAACCTGCAGCAGTGGATTGCCCAGTATCTCCTTGAGAGTTTCCTGGAGATCTCTGAGGGAGATTCCCATGAAGTGAGGGAGTGTATCAACAGCCTGTGCTGCCGCTCAAGCTAGGCATAAGGGGGGAGACAAACCTGCTTTCTGCAAACCTCCTGCCCCCAAAAACTCAGTTCAGCAACTCCAAAAATCAGATCCACTTACCAGGGGCCTCCTCTCCTGTCTGTGCTTCACCAATATCTGATTGTTGTGACTGGCTAGGCTCCTCCGGGATAGAGAAGAGTTCCTGATTGCAAGGATCTCTGGCCTCCGAGTCGTCCTCTGCCTCTGGATCCCCCTCCCCCTTTCATCCAAGATTGCCTCTTCCTGGCTCGGTCCACTCTCGACTGGCACACAAGAAAACGAAGTATCCATAGGGCCCTTTGCACTGTAGGTGAGGTCGCCACAGAGTATCGCGTCCAGCTCTTTGTAGAACCATCAGGTCGCGGGCTCAGCACCGGAGTGGTAGGAGTTTCGCAGCTCCTTCACTTTGACTCTGCACTGCAATGTGTCCCAGTCACAGCTGCTTTCTATCACGCATCTAGAAATCTGTCCATAGGTATCATAATTCTGATGGCTGGAGTGCAGCTGTAACTGCACTGCCTTCTCTCCTCAAATGCCGATGAGGTCCAGCAGCTCGGCATTGCTCCAAGCGGGGTATCGCCTGCTGTGTGCAGAAGGACCGGCCACCTGGAAAGATGCACTGAGACTACAACACACATCACCGAGCAAACAGGAAGGGGATTTTTAAATTTGTAAAAGGAATGTATGGGGTGAGGCTGACGGCTGGTCACCTGAGGGCAATATAGTTCAAACTAATGGCCAGAGAGGTGAGAAAAGGCATTGTGGGACACCTCCTGGAGGCCAATTGCAGCGTTGTAATCACTATAGTGTCTACACTGGCATCGCAGCGCTGTAGCCCCGGCACAGAAAACTGTACACCTCTCGTCCGGGTGGTTTTTTTAAAGCGCTGCATCTGCGCAGTTTCTGTGCACTAAGTGGATTGGCAGTGTGTGCACCTCGGGAGTTACAACGCTCAAAACTGCTTTACTGAGCACAAACTTGTCAGTGTAGACAGGGCCCTAATAAACATGTAAAACACTCTGCTTTAAGGAGTTTTTGACTAACTGAAGTGGGAGGCCTAGAGATGGGCCTGAACCACACTTTCAGGTCCAAATGACCCCAAATTTTGAATTCTGTTTAGATCCATAAAAATCCACGTTTCACTTCCAGGGTTCAGAAGCTAAGTGAAACCCATTCCCACCTCTACTTAGGATCCTCAATCTTTTTGGAGTGGAGAGCTTTGTGGAGCACCTATTCACCATTACTATTTATGAGGCCACCATCCTCCAACCCCCACCTTAGCTCTTCAGGAAGGCATTAGCCTTTTATATTCCTGCTGTTCATTTAAACTTCACTGTTTCCACAATCATTCAGACAGAAAAAGCATGTGCTAGAATATCTGTGGATCGCGAACACAGACACACCAACTGATTGTTCTGTCCAGGTGAATATTCATAGAGACATGTTTGAGGCTTTATCCCAGCTCTAATCATAACTAATAAAGAGAAGGAATTGCCTGCAAATAAGTAGTTTATTAAATACTACTAGTAAACATCGATGCAATACATCTCACCAGCTCCATTAGCATTATCATGTATCATCTTTGCAATTAGAATTAAGTAGCTATTAATACATTTTAATATGCAGGAAAATGCACACTGGCACAACACATTGTAATGATGCTTTTCTATCTATTCTAGGGAAAGGTTCTATACAAACAGGTAGTATTCTGGTAATGTCAATATGTATAAAATATACATGTACAGAAATACCAAACTAAATTTGGGGCTCAATGCTGCTCTCTTTGAAGTCAAGGTGAAGTTTGCCATTGACTTTAATGGAAGAAAGTCTGGGGCCTGAAAGGGACACAGAGTGAAACTTATACAGATTCAAAAATGAGTTCGAAGGAGCTGGTACTACAACCAGAGTCCATTTTTTTGGTTTACAACCACATTTTCCTAATTTTTATAAAGACGCATAGAAAACCATCAGAGAAAAATAATGAAGTCGCCATCCTATGAACACCAAGGGCTTGTCTACACTGCCCCGCAACTCAGACTACAAGGACATGAAGAGCACTGCACACCAAAGTGCTGCATGGTAACTCCCCCATGTGGCCACAGCATTCAAAAGTAAAAGGTTCCCAGCAATGTTCCCTGTAATTTTTTCCATCCATGTGCAGACTGAATTTTGTTATGTGCACCATATCGTTGTAATGTGCAGCAGAAACAAAATACCTAGATACAATATATTTTTTTTAAAGTTACCATAGAGATAATTACATAGCCATGACAGGTTAGGCATTTTAGAACTCCCTACTCAAAGAATTAAATGTAAGTGTAAGAGAGAAATAAAAATGATGAAATGCATAGACCAGTCAAAAAACTAAAATAGCAGAACTTTGAAAGAAGTATCAAGTAACACCAACACCACTACAAGTATGTGTATGTGTGCGCACATGAGAAAGAGAGAGACACACAAAGTGTGTGTGTGAGAGAGAGAGAGAGAGAGAGACAGACAGACACACACGTGGCCCCTTTAAGTACGCTGCCCTTTTAAGTACAGATGCTCCCCGGGATACACAAGACCCGACTTACACAAATGTGCACTTACGGAAAAAGTTCCATAAGCCAGAAATAGGATTTTTGAGTTGCGGAAATTTTTGCGTAACGTACAGGTATACATTTCTGACTTACACAAAATTCGAGTTACGCAAGGCTTTCCAGAATGGAACAATTGCATAAGTCGGGAGGTGTCTGTAGACTGGCACTCACCAATCTGAAACCTGCTTGTTCAGACACAGCAGCAGCCACCAGCAAGCTCTGTCCCACGTTCTATTCCTGAGCCATTGTGTCCTCCCTCCCCTGCTCTGTGGAGATGGAGTTCAGAGGTAGGGTGAGGGGACACCCTGACATCAGTCCCCTCCCCCCACTCTGCACAGCAAGCAGAAGCCTCGCAGGAGCAGCTGGCCAGAGGCTCCAAGGCAGAGGGCAGAAGCAGCATGGCAGTGGGAGGAGGGGCACCTGAAGTGCATGGCACTTGATAGACTGCTGGGCAGCCACATGGCTTAGAGGAAAGTTAGGTTTCCAGCTGCCATTATTATGTTTTCTTCAAACAGGTCCAATTCATGTGAAATAGGAACTTTTAATTTATGTCCGCAGCATCCATGGTGGGGGGGAGGAGGGAGTTACAGCACAGCACTTTCATGTGCACTGCTATTCACATGCCCATAGTCCAAACTGCAGAGCAATGTAGACATAACCTTAGTGTGAAAATCTGGCCTCACTGAAGCCCCTCTGTCCTTGACTTAAGTAGGGCCAGGATTTCCACCTATGCCTGTGCTTAACTTGAAACATGAATAGTCTGACTTCATTAAGACTACCATGTGCTTAAAGCTAAGCACATGCATTAGGTTTTGCCACAATCCTTCAGTCTAGTCCATATAGCCCTGCAAAATGGAGCCCTGTTGGCTTCAAGGGGACTTCACACAGTGAGAGGCGTCCAGGCTAGCAGATCCTGATGCAAGATGAGAGAGCCTGATTATAAAGGAAAGACAGTGCGGTCAAATGCAGAAAGGAACAAACAGAACAAGAAAATGGAGAACAATCTTCTCTAAATTCTTTCAATTAATGAAATTTTTGGAATACAGCAAGCATGCTTTGGTCCCAACTAAAAGGGACCATCTCCAATGTGTAAAGTTAAACACATGCATGAGTGTGCAGGGTAAGGGCCTTAATAAATTCAGTTTGACTTCAGAGAGATTCCCTATACTTAAAAAATGGGGAACACTGTAGAACCAGAATAAGCTTTTAATTAAGCACACTCACTGCAATTGTGGGGGAAATTTTAAGAGGAATTTGTTTGTTTTTTATATTTATAAACAGCTGTTTAAAAACAAAAAAAAATAGCACTAAATGCCAGTTCAAACAAAATACTATTTAGCTGCAAAAATTAAAGTTTACTTTTCTTTTTCCCCACTAGGACATGTTGAGCGGATAGGGAAGGGGAAGAGGCTGAAACCAACCAAAAATAGTTTTTTTATGGTTGGTTTTTGTTTTTGCTACATTCAAATGAGAACATGGCCAAATATATTTAAATAAAACCTTAGGAAGAGAAAATGCTGACAGGCTGAGAGCACTTTGCCAAGTTTCAATGTGGTGAGAATTAAAACATCCATGATCTAACAGTTCATTACAATATTCACCATACTAAGGGTTAGATTGTCCTTAATCCACACGCAGAGGGCAGGGTACAGAGAGCTTCCCCTGGCTTGGATAAGCTGTATGAGAGCCTGCCACAACTGCAGTCCTTGCGCTTGTGGGAACCAGTATCTGCTCCTTTGGGCTCTGATCCTGTAAAGCTCTTAGGACTAGATCCGCGGTTCTCAAACCTTTTGCTGGCATGACCCTATTTTAATGAATTATTTCCTCCCAGGACACCAGACAGCGTGGAGTAAGCCATTTTGAAGAGCAAAATGGCATCCTTTGCACAATGTGACCTCCTCTCATGCACGTTAAATGGAAGGTCATGTCCCACAGATGCTGTGGATCATGACCTTGCACACACTGTACATGTGAGGTCATGCTGTGCTAGAGCAATATGGCATCTTCCACATACTAGAGATTGCCGCAGCGCCATCTGCTGATGGTCACAACACACTGTTTGAGAACCACTAGGCTAGATTCAGCTCCTCTTGAAGAAGCCAATGGGTGTTTAATCCAACTTCCACTGAAATCCACTTTACTGGGACTTGGATCAGGTCCTTGAAGTCTTTCCATTGATTTTAATCAGAGCTGGATGAGGCTCTTAAGCACATGCTTAATTCTAAGCTCATATGCAGTCCCTTTGCAGTCAATGGGAGCACTCCAAGCTTAAAGTTTAATATGTGCCTTAGTGCCAGGGGCAGCTCTATGTATTTTGTCGCGCCAAGCATGGCAGTCAGGCAGCTTTCGGCAGCATGCCTACAGGAGGTCCGCTGGTAACGCAGATTCGGCGTACCCGCTGCTGAATTGCCACCAAACCAATGGACCTCTCACAGGCATGCCGCCAAAGGCTCCCTGTCTGCAGCCCTCACGGCGACCAGCAGGCCGCCTCCAGGGGCTTGCCACCTCAGGCACGCGCTTGGTGCGCTGGTGCCTAGAGCCGCCCCTACTTAGTGCCATGTAGGATCTCGGCCTTTGAGCAGCCCACCCCCAGGAGAGGGACAGTAAGGAGGCAGGGCCTTGATTCTAACCTCAACTACTTAATAACAGCCCTTAGAGGAGGCTGGCTCAATGAAATGACAGTAAACACTCTGCCTAGTAATAAGTGTTTACAAGATTGGGCACTTTAGATTATTTATTTGTTAACTCCAAGAACAAAAGTCAGACTTGCAGTGTTTCTGCTTTGAGCTGTTGACTACCCCAAGTATCTGAAAGAGTCAATCACTTTTTTGTTTGGCACCTCTATATCACTCAAACAACATTCTTATTAACTTGTAGGAAAAAATATTTGCTCCTGGCCTGCCCTGCAGACATTAAGAGCAAGTTACAACCCCCTGAAAATAATGGTTTATAATGGAAATATTGACATGCCTTTAATTATGCCTTGCAAATGGGGCTCTAGTAAAATATCATGGGACCCAACCCTTCATTCTTTGTGCATCAACTCTCAATGACTTGAATGGGCGAGTGCCCATATTGGTGTTTACCCTGATGGATTATGCAGTGTTTTCCACTGCAAATATTAGGTGAGCTTTATCATGTATAAATATGTGAATTACAGAGCATTTTAGAGTGAGAGGATTCTACAAAGCAGTTTCTTTTATGTGTAGGTTATCCACAAAAAATCCTGCTGCTACAATAAAATGCTGAAACCCTTATTCAATACATGCCACTTCATTAAAAGTAAAACACTGAAAACTTACCCAAACAGATGTTACAATAATTAGATTTCCCCTTTTCAAAGTCAACCCCTATTTTATGGCCCTATTTGATTTTCTTTGAAGTCATAATAAACAACATTTAACAAAACGTAAAAACAGCTTCGGAATCATTAGCCAGTTTGGTAGTTTATAGTTATTTTAACAACTGAAAAACAATTATGATTTTTTAATGATACAATAAAATCCCCAAATTAAAAGGAAAATGCTCTTGAGGAGAGTTCACGTGTTTTTTTTTAAATACTTGTGTACTCATTGGTAATAATCATATATTACATTAATAGAATGCATTTAATCTGAAAGCACATTTCAAATTATAGACCCAATCCTGCTCCCAATGACAAAAGTCCCATTGCTTTATGCAACATGCTCTCCTCAGAAATCATTAGATTTCTGCACTGAAATCTGAATGGTAGCACTAGCTCTCATCATTGGGAAGAGAGGGGATAGTGTAGAAGCATGAAGCAGAGAATTAATATTTTATATGCTGATCCCAATACCTGAACCACTTTGGATACAGGCTTCAGATTTGTGCTTAACCAGCAACTGAGGACTATTAAGCCATTAACCCAAGACCAGGAATGTTGCTAGCTGTAAAGATCCCCAGACTGTTAGTTTGCTGACAGCTTGTTCTGCAGCAGCGTTTGAAGGAACTGAGTTGTTGCAATTCTTCTGAAGCTCTGAAGAGTCTAGATGACACACTACATATCACCACACCATAAAGGCTAAGAAATCAGCTCTGAGGAGAGATCAGAGGAAGTGAGTTTAGTTATATGTGCTGAAGTGTAGAATGTTATGTTGGAACCTTATATTTGAATGGATGAGAAATAAAGTGGAATAAGTCTACATAAGGAACACCAGTGATGTATTGCTTAACAGCCTACATTTAAAAGTTATGCATAGTATTTGGAATACTATTTATAATATATTTTATACTATTTATGTTTTACTGCATTAAATGTCTGTTTTACTAAGGCCAGGTCTACACTACAAACTTACACCGGGATAACTACATCGCACAGAGGTGTGATTTTTCAAACCTGAATGACATAATTATACCAACCTCACCCCCGTGTAGACAGCATTACCACCTCTCATGGAGATGGATTAACTATGCTGACGGGAGAACCTCTCCCCTTGGTACAGTAGCATCTTCACTGAAGCACTGCAGCTGCGCTACAACAGCATTTTAAGTATAGACCTGTCCTAAGGCTATGTCTACCATACCACTGATGTCAGCAAAATGTACATCGCTCAGGGGTGTGAATATTCCACCCTCATGAGCAGTGTAAGTTACATCGACATAAGGGCCTGTGTGCACAGCACTAAGTCTGCAGGAAAGCTTCTCCCACCAACATAGCTTCTGCAGTTTGCAGAGATGGTTTTATTATACCACTAGGAGAGCTCTCTCCCATCAGCATAGAGCATCTTTACCACATGTGTTGTATCGATACAGCTGCACTGCTGCAGTGCATACTGTATAGAAATGGCCTAAGAAATTGTATGGTCTCCTCTTTGAACTTGACCGGGAATCATTAACGCCTACTTCTCAGGATTTTATATACAATAGTCCTGATGTTTAACTCTGTGTACTGCAATCCGAAAAGTCCTGAAAAGACAGGAAGAAGGGGGGGGCGTTTATCAGAGTTACACGTATTAGTGCCTTAGCATCCCCCTTCCCTGTTACACAAGAGCTAAGGTCAATGGAAGCTTACGGTACCTCCGCTGGTAAAATCAGAGGGAAGCTGCCCCTTCAGCCCTGGCTAAAGTAAGCAGTGCTCCCCCCATGATGCTCTTGCTTAACTAGCAGGTGTAGCGAGAGTGCCCCTTCCTGCTTCAATCTACTTTAATCACAGCTTGGGAGAACTGAAGTACAAGGGTGACATTGCAATGGGCTGAAAATGGAGCTGCCACTTTCCCAACCCTTCAGCGAGGGGAAAGGAGATGAGAGCCAGTAGGGTAACAAATTATGCAAGAGAAATCCACCCTGCAGCTTCGAGATCCATCCTGCAGATTGGAAAGGACTGTTTTCCTCTAGAGGAATTAGTATGTATGGGATGCAGGAGAAAACAACAATTCTTGTTGCTGATGCCAGAGAGGAACATTATCAGAGACTGTTCCATGGCAATTTATATTGAAGCTGCCGGATTCAGAGGTCAAGCAGCTCTCACTGCCTGAGTTCTCACTTTCAGGTGCTAATCTACCTGGAGCTGTTTTGCTCCATGCCAACTGCAATCAAAACCACTCTTATTTCCATAGCTGGGGTGTGTGATTGTACAGGGTGGGCATACTCTCACTCCCACATTAGCAAGATCCTGCTATCCACTCTTACAGTAGGGAATCCCCATCAGACGTGCCACTGCATGTAGTCCTAGGAGGCCAACCATACTGGATTTTCTGTCCCTGAAGGGCATTCTTCTGCAGGCTGTCTCCCAGCTCCTCCTCCAGGAGGCAGAAGGTAAGGCGGGTAGAACAGAAGTTAGCGGGAGCCACATCTCCATTCACATTAACACTTCAGAGAATGGGAAGTAGGAGAGATAAATGGGATAAGCCACTGTGGTAGAGGTGGGGGAGCACAAGAAGATGGAGAATGGAAGGTCATAGCATGGCCATGGAACACTGGAAGGCCCTAAGAGAATACATGTGGGTAAATGGGATAGAGAGAACACGGAAGAAAGCCAAAGGGAACATACACCACCTTACTGGAGTAAGGGAGATGCAGGAGAGCTCAGTAGAGGAGCAGACAGTATAATATGGGGGAGATAGAGAGAAGTGCTGAATAAGGAGAACCAACCGGGCTGAAGCTGTCAGCCCTTAGGAAACAGGAGCTACTACTAAATGCTGCAGCATATCACCTGAGCAACACAGGCTACCACAAGAGCGTCAAACCTGTCCTTGACTCTCTGCACTGGCCTCCCACAGAATATTGAGACCAGTTCAAGATTTTGGTCTTTAACTTCAAGGCACTTGATGGCCTGTGCCCAAGATATCTAAAAAGATCACCTAAGGCCCCAGAATGAGAACCACAGTCAACAGCTCCACTCCTGAGGCACAATGGAACTCTTTACCATAAGGATAAAGCTTGTCTGTGTGGGAGACAGAGCTTTCTTGGGGAGCAGTCTACACTGGAAGAAACTCTCCAGGAACTAAGGACTATCACAAACTTCACCACCTTCAGCTCCAAATGCAAGGCACACTCCCTTGACCGGCCCTGCACAATTCCTTGACCTGCCTTCTCTAACATAAACGTAGATCAGTGTGTACAGATCTATTTTTTTAAAAATCCCTACCAAAACACTACACTGCACACAGTATTTCCTTGGTTGGGAGAGGCTGAGAGAGAAAATGAACCACATGTGACAGATACTAGTCACATTAATTTCTGAAAGTGCTCAGATATAACATTGACTAGGGTAGTATAAGAACTTACACAGCATAAAATAGAACAGAATAAATGAAAGAATGGGGGGGAATCAAAGGGGACAGAAAGATAAAAGCAGAGAGAATGATGAACATGGCAAAGAATAATGGAAAAGGACACAGAAGCCCGAAGGAGAGAATAAGAAAATGAACTATGGGCCAGATGCTCAACTAGCGTGAACTGGTGAAGCTCCACCGAAGTCAACAGATCTATGGTCCTAGTCTAGTAAAAAATGTGATTGATCTAGCTACATCATTCAGAACTGTGAAAAGTTTTAGACCCTGTACAATTTAATAAGGTCAACCTAATCCCTAGTGCAGGTAGGTCAACAAAATAATTATTCCATCAACATAGCTACAGCCTCCCAGAGAAAACAGAAAAAACCCTTCTATTGAAATAGGAAGTGTCTACACTACAGCAGTACAGCTCTAGCAGCTGTAGTGTAGATATACCTTAAGACCATTTCTACCAGCTGAGAATTTGGCCGTTTAAAAAGAACCAGACTAGGATCTACATATTTTATAAAGAGGAAGCAAGAACAGCATGATTTTGTTTTGTTTTTGAAGAACAGAACAGAAAAGAATAGGGTGACTAAACACAAAAAAGGAAGAAGGGGAAAAAAAGGATAAACCACTGAACAGAATTAGAAGTTAATGAAAATGGAAGATGGAAGGAGAGAAAGAAAAAGCAGCAAAAAGATGGAACTATGAGAAAAAATAAGCTAGAAAATACCCACAAACAGTAGGCTAGTGGAATAACTTATTTATTCATGTTCTGTCACAACCTAGTCCCAGATTTGGACCTTAGCGTCCAAAATATGGGGGTTAGCATGAAAACCTCCAAGCTTAGTTACCAGCTTGGACCTGGTACTGCTGCCACCACCCAAAAAATTAGAGTGTTTTGGGGCACTCTGGTTCCCCCAAAAACCTTCCCTGGGGACCCCCAGACCCAAATCCCTTGAGTCTCAAAACAAAGGGAAATAAACCTTTTCCCTTCTCCCGCCCCCCCCCCAGGTGTTCCTGGAGAGATACACAGAAGCAAACTTCGTGAGTTTAAACAGAGGGACTCCACCCTCCCCGTTCCCCAGTCCTGGAAAACAGAATTACTTCCCTCTTCACCCAGAGGGTATGCAAAGTCAGGCTAGTACATCTAACCCACACAGATGTCCCCCTGACTTCTTCCTCCCACCAATTCCCTGGTGAGTACAGACTCACTTTCCCTGGAGTTCCTCACTAAAGAAAAACTCCAACAGGTCTTAAAAGAAAGCTTTATATAAAAAAGAAAGAAAAGTACATACAAATGGTCTCTCTGTATTAAGGTGACAAATACAGGGTCAATTGCTTAACAGAAATATGAATAAACAGCCTTATTTAAAAAGAATACAAATCAAAGCACTCCAGCAACTATAAACATGTAAATACAAAAGAAAAACAATAACCCTTATTGTTTTTATGATTTCTGTACTCACAACTTGGAAACAGAAGATTAAAAAGCAGGAAACAGAAATCACTTCTTAAAGCTGAGAGAGAGGCAGGCAGACAGACAAAAACCTCAGACACAAACTTTCCTCCACCCAGAGTTGAAAAGATCCGGTTTCCTGATTGGTCCTCTGGTCAGGTGCTTCAGGTTACTTTTTTTTCAGGTGAAAGAGACATTAACCCTTAGCTATCTGTTTATGACATGAGCCTCCATTTTATTTTATTGTGTTTTCCTGGCAGATGTGCCACAACTCTAAAGTTTGAGAGCAAGGGAATGATGTTGCTTTGGGGATCTGAGTCTTGTATTTAATACTATTACAGTTGGGCAGGTCTTTTGAAATGTAAATGCCCTAGTGGCAGGTAATCACATTCTTCAAATGGCAAGACAAGGCATTGAAAGGATGTTGCAGAACAACTTAAAAGAATCTGAGAGGGATTCAGAGGAAGGTAAACAGGAGGAGTGGCCTCTTTATATATAGTCAGGATGGAGGGAGATCAGCTATTCCTCTCCTAAAGCTAGAGCAGTCAGAGCCCCAACAGAGCATACAGATTCTGAAGGGCAAAAGAAACAAAAACACACAAATGCCCTTATCTTCTTGCTAACGGGCATTTAATTTACATTAGAAGGGCTGGGTATGTAGAGCTTGATTCACTTCTGTCAGCACTAAAGGGTATAAATACAACTGGAGTGGAATGCAGGCAGCTACAAATTAAGGGAGGATACTAATCCTGGGAGAGAGGGCAGGTTGTGTTTCCAACACTGATTTGATGCAGGGGCTCTGCCAGAACATTCCCATACATAGGGAGCACCAGCGGCAGAGGTTATCAAGGGAATATGCTGCATCAGTATAACAGTAAGCCTGCCAATGCCACCTCCCCAACCACTTGCAAGGTGCCTTGTACAGCTCCATCTCAACTCCAAGCAGACTTTTTGAACCCAGGAACAACGGCCCAGATCGTCAAACGTATTTAGGAAATCAGTAGAAGTTAACAGTCTACATATCCTTGAGGATTTGAGACTCTGCGACATTCATTGTGTCAGGGCTGAATCAAGCCACCAGTGTTGATGTTAACTTCCTGACTTGATTGTTACCATTATTCTTCAAAACTGTAATTAAATTATTAGGGTTATCTTGATTGCCTGATTTATTATTCACTCTGGCTTTTGATTGTTTTATTCTTCCCTTGGGAAATTTTGATATGCCTGGAGTAGTCACAAAGGCAATGTTTCTTGGTATAGGATTACCTTTTTTTTGGTGCAAAGGATACTTTAGGGCAAATTCTGATCTCACATAAATCTAGAATATTGACTTCAATGGAGTTACTCTGGATTTACATCAGTGTAACTGAAAGGAAAATCTGATCCCTTCTCATTCCCCTTCTTCTGCTTGTATTTAAGGACATCTTGTTGAAGGACTGCTGACATTCTCATCCTTGGCTTAGTGCTACGAATTATACACACACGCTTACTTTCTCCGGCAGGAGGAAATGAGGAACGATGCACTCACTGGCTCCTCTTAGAAAGCTGCTTTATATCCTAAATTATCAATATATTTAGTCAATTTTACTTAAATAAGTTTTCTTAAATTGTTCTTCACTTTCAATTAAATCAAGTGGTGTTGCTCTCCTTTATGTTTGTTCAGCTATGAAAAATTTAATTTAACACCATATTTTAAAGAAGTATTTTCAGGACATAACATCCTGCTTAAACCCCTGCTTTTACTATTAGTTTAAATACAGAATCTTGAAAATATTCAAAATTCAGATTTTCCCCCATTAACCAATATTTCCCCCTCCCTCTCCCTCATACAATTCAGTTCAAGCATGGGCTTTGGGGGACATTTTTTCCTAGATCTCTCTGCTCTTGTTATGAATAATTGCTTGGTGACAAACTGGCAACACCCCTAACTGATTCTGTAACATACTAAGCAAAGTTGTAAAGCCAGCTGTTTCTTGCCAAACTTCTGGGAAACCTGGCCAGTTATTGCTAAAACCAATTATTCAACTCTAGTTGATTATAACAGGGATATATTTTCTTAAAATACTGTCCTCATGATCAAGGAAAATGGCTAAAATAAGAAACCATTGCCCAGAATGCCCACCCTCTGAAAAATCAGTCTCCTTTAATGCATCTCATGCTGGACACCCAAAAACCCAGAATCACTAGTCACTTAAAAAACAAAAAAAAAAGAATTGGTGCATGACTATATACAGAGAATTGTATCTATAGGTAAGCAACACTGTTTTTACTGCACTTATTTAGAAGTTACTCTAACTTATTCCATCTTTCCAACTCTTTTGACCTCTTAGTGATAGACGCTTAGATAAGAACTTTAATTTTGGGAAAGTAATTGTGGTAAAAGGATTTTTGGTAGCGCTGTAAATTCTGGTAATGGAATCAATACACTCCTGCTGTTCAAATCTTGAGGTACAATCTCCTGCTAGATACATCATTGGTACTCTGTTTAAGACTATAGCTCACAGAGAGCAATCAGCAGTTGTACTTTGCATTAGGCAAGAATAAACTGTGCTGGAATGGGGCTGTCAGACTGTAATCCCTGGAAAAGAATTCTGAAAGTGATCCATGAGGACTGTCATTGTCTCATTGAAACACAGATTTAAATTCTTCATTATAAGAGGAAGGCATTTAAAAAAAAACAAAAACCACTACCTTGAGCCACAAGCTGGGAGTTTACCTCCAGTTTTGCAAGTCTGATCTGAGCCTGCCATCCATGGGCACGGGAGCTGTTTCAGATCCACTTGGCCAGTCTCTTGTAGGACCGAAGGAAAGACTGAGGTCCGCAATGCGAAAGGGGCTCAGCTATGCACCTATTGATCTGCCCTGGAGAAGCTACGAACGAGAGTGACCCTTCCCAGAGGCAGCAGTGAAACTAACTAGCTAAGCCCCCGCCTCCCGTCCAAGATCACACGGGAGTAATCACCGCAACTGCCCACCGGCTCCACGCAGAAGCAGGCGTTTCTTCTAACAGAGGGAAGCCCAGGGCGCTACTAGCCCCAAATATAAGCCAGCGGCTTTCTCGTGTTCGGGGGGGCTTGATTCGTCTTAAGTGATCAGCGCTGGCCCCGGGGCAGAGCCAGTGGCGCTCCCTGCGCGCAGGGCAGGCTGGCGCGGAGGGATGAACTGTCCCCATGCACCCAGCAGCAGACAACCACCGAAGCAGCCCCTCAAGCTCCACGGAAACTTGGAGCCCCAGCTCCGCTAGAGGACTCGAGCGAGGAGCGGCGCGAGAAGGGGGGTGCCCGAGAGGCACGAACTAAGTTGCCCTGCTCCGTGGCGCGGGTCTGGAGCAGCCGCTGGAAGTTTGGGGCTCCCCGCCGTAAGGGGCGGGCGGGGTGAGTGGGGAGGAGCGGCCCGCTGAAAGGCAAAGCCGCCGGCTAGACAAGACATACCTGGGGGAGGGTGCGGCTGGTCCCGGCGCGGAGCTGAGCTGCCCATCCACGCGTCTCTCCGGCTCCCGCAGCGAGCCCCCAGGCCCGGCTCGGATCGGCCCGGCCCGGCCCGGATCGGCTCGGCGCGGCTGGGGGAAGATGCGCAGGCAGAGGTGGGCGGGCTTAGGCACGCAGAGGCGCCCTCCCCATTGGATTTCCCCAGCCCCTTGGCCGCCGCGTCCCAGCTCCGGCTGGGCTGTGCGCACCTCCACTGCGGACACAGCGCCGCCCCCCAGGACTTAGCCGGCCCCCCCGCCCCCCCGGGGGTTGTCCGAGGACACCGAGAGCGAGCGGTGCGAGACAGGAGGCTGCCAGAGACCTCCAGCACCAGCAAGTGAAGCTGCCGCTGGGCTGGGACCGGGAATATCAGCGATCCTGGGCGCTGGGACTCCAGCCAGCCCCGGCCTCAGATCAGACTTCGGGGCTGAGTACTTGCTCTGTTGCCGTGTGTGTGTATTTACCGCTGGGGACAATTAAAATAAATCACCTGACACAGATCCCTGGGAAGTGTTGGGATCTTTGGTGGGAGCCGTGCGCCCCACCCCAGCACGTGTTAGCCAGCGAGGGAAAGTCAAAAAGCTCCCATCAGACGGGAAAAGGTAAGAAGCTGGATCCCGCCGATTTGGGGCTCTCCCCCCACCCTTAAAATCTGAACAGAGAGAGCCAGTGTCTGTGCCGCTGGAACGCAGAGCACATTGCATCAGGGCACAGCAGCCCTGCAGAGCCCCGCATCCAGCTACATTTTTACCCCACTAACCCTAATTCTACCATATGAATAACGAGCATGTTTAGCTGTTCCTGTTGTACCCGCTCAAACGCCAGATCCTGATGCATCCTCCCAGCTCAACAGCGCCATTAAAACACAGATCTTGTTTCTATCGACCCCAAAATAAACTGTGCCTCAAAACAGAGAGCGAGTCTTGCTTCTACTATTCCACCAAACTGGATCCCAACACATCCTGGTACAAGAAAGCTGCAAATTCAACTGGAACCTGGATCCTGCTAATTTTTTGGGTACATACCTTGTTCTGCTGTCTGAATTCAGTACACATGCAGCTTCTCCTGGTCCATCAGAATAATTCGGATCCCAGCATAAAAACTCACTGGATCAAACTGGATCAAGGTGCCAGATCAGAGTTTGAGATGCTGTTGTATTGGGATGCATTAAGGTTTGTTAGTTTGGTGCAGTTGGAGTAGCTGAATTTGTTGTGTATATGCCCAGTGGAATTTGAGGGCTGGGGACCAAAAAAACCAGGATCCAGATTTTACCTTTTTCCTCTTATTCAACAATAGTATTGAGCATCACATGTATAATGAAAACATTGATTTACAATAGCTTTCAACCTGCTGATTTACTAATGTGGAAAACAAATCGCTTCATTTGCAGAGGAGAGGGTGCGGAGTGCAAAGTAATTATGCTTATAGGGCACACAGTGTATAAGACATATATTAACATAAATGTGATTTGAATATCATTTAGAATATGATTACATTTGATTGTGATTGCCAGTATTTTAACAACTGCCATCCCTCAGAACACACCCACTGCACACTGACACTGACACTATACACACACACTACATACATACTCTCTTTCTCACACATACAAACACTATACTGTCTCACACAGTATCCACATTACACATGCAAAAATTCTTTTTAGGAAATATAGATGTTTTCCTCCTTCTTATAAGCTGTGGAAAATGTATTCTCTACCCACAGTGCTGAACATTTGGAATGTGTGAGATTTCCCCCCACTCCAGAAACTCTTCTTATGCTTAGGATAATCTTCAAACCAGTATAAGCCTCTTTGTATTGATATAATTGGATCCACACTATAGTTTGCTACAACTTTCTACAGTAGACAAGGCCTTAGACATTCCTGACTCAGTGCTGCAACACTTAACTTTTAGACACCTAAGCCCAGATCCTCAGTGGAATTTAGGCACTTAAACCACAGATTTAGATGTGTAAATATTGGGTTTAGGTGCCTAAATCCCAGTTTTGAAAGCATTGTGATCCACAAAACTTCTGTTGAACCTTGTAGGCATGGCCAGCAGGTATAATAGACCTGCAGCTGCCCCCAACTGACACCTGCTGCCTGCCAACCTGCACTCCACCACCCTGCCCAGGTCCTCACTTCTCCTCAGGGGCGGGGAGGGACGCTGCAAGCAAGTAGCGGGCACCGGGGTCTAGTGAGGGAGTGAGGTGCTTCAGCTGGGCACTGGGGCTGCTGCCTTTGGGGAGGAGGGCATCACTGGCTCTGCCTGGCACTCGGCGGGGGCTGGCCCGGATTAAGCCTGGCTTGGCGGGTGTAGGGGAAACGGCCTGGCCTGGCGCTCAGCCCAGCACTGGTGCTTGCCAGGGCTCCTCCTTTTATGGGGGGGCAGGTTTCAGGGCTTCTGTATGTGAGGCGACAGGGCTTTGGACGGAAGGGGTGGGGCTGATGGGCTAGCTTCTCCAAAGTAGGGGTTCACCCACCACCCATGCTGGTAGGTGTCTAAACATACTCTATGCCTAAGTTTTCAGGGTAAAAATTCCCTACCCGCCTATGTTTTTGCTTCTGGGCATGCATGCTGTTGCCTTACTCTAAGCATGCGGATGCCTATCTCACATCACCTTTGGGTGAACACTTTTCACAAAGCAATCACTCTATAGCTGGCCTATCTGTCCTTATCCTCAAAGAAAACTTGCACAACATTTTCAAAAGACAAGCCTGGGAACTTAAATTCATAACTTCCCTAGACACTAAAAATCATGGACTGCATAGAGACACTGGATTTATGGCTTATTATAACAATCTGTACACACACAATCCACACATACACACACCTGCTTTTCTCCCTCCTTCCTTCCTTTCCTCTCTATTATTGGAAGAGTGTTAATGGGCCACTTCACCTTGATATGTGTGAATTACTTATATTGTATATGTACTTGTATATAGTTACTTGTATTTAGCTGTGATGCTCTGAGTTAGGCCTTGTCTATACTACACAGTTTTGCCAACAAATGTCAGCTTTCGTCGACAAAACAATGGAGATGTACACACTGAAAAGCTCCTCCTGCCGCTTTAACTCCACTGCTATGCTGACAAAATCACCTCGACAAGCAGCATGTTTCCCAGACCTAAAGAAAGAGCTCTGTGTGACTCGAAAGCTTGTCCCTCTCACCAACAGAAGTTGGTCCAATAAAAAGTATAACTTTACCCGCCTTTCTACCTAATATCCTGGGACCGACTTGGCCACAGCACTGTATATGACAATGGAAAAAGTTAACCAAGGGAAAATTTGGTTCAGACTATGGACTTTTCATTGCCATGTATCTTGTGCAGTCATTAACAATAGCACAAAATGGATCTAAAATGTTATCAAATCAAGATCGTAGCATTGTGCACCCACACAGAAACCTGATGGAGTGAGGACAATCAATGGGACACAATCATTCCGAGGTACAAAATATATCGGAAGGACAGAACAGGTCATGCGGGGAGGGCAGGGGAGTGGCACCAGGGCCGTCCCTAGCTATTTTGGTGCCCTACGCAGCTCTACCATGGCGGGGCGGGTTGTGGGGGCCCCAGGCCTCTGCGGGGGAGATGGCCCCAGGCCTCTGTGGGGGATGTGAGGGAAGAGGGGCTGGCCACTTCCTGCAGGAAGTGGAGTGACTTGGTCCCAGCCTGCTCTGCTTCCCTGGCTCCCAGGCTTGAGGGGAGGGGGGAACTGCCCCCAGCACTTGCCAGCAGTGCAGCTGGGAGCCAGGGGAGCGAAGCAGGCTGAAGCCTGGTCACTCTACTTACCAGTGACTGCAGGCCTGACCGCTTCTGGAGTCCTCAGGGGAGTGGGGGGGGGGAGTAGGAAGAGGCAGGGCTGAGGCAGGGCGGAGCAGGAGTGGAGGCCCTGGGGAAGAGCCAGAGCAGCAAGGACTGGAGCAGCATGCAGGTGTGCAGGGCACCAGGAAATTTGGTGCCCCAAATTTCCTGGTGCCATATGCAGCTGCATACTTTGCGTATGGGTAAGGACGGCCCAGAGTGGCACTATATGTGAAAGAAAATGTAGAATCAAATGAAGTAAAAATCTTAAATGAATCCACATGTTCCATAGAATCTCTATGGATAGTAATTCCATGCTCTAATAAGAATATAACAGTAGGAATCTATTATCGACCACCTGACCAGGACAGTGATAGTAACTATGAAATGCTAAGGGAGATTAGAGAGGCTATCAAAATAAAGAACTCAGTAATAGCGGGAGATTTCAATTATCCTCCTATTGGCTGGGTACATGTCACCTCAGGACAAAATGCAGAGACAAAATTTCTCAACACTTTAAATGACTGCTTGGAGCAGCTGGTACAGGAACCCACAAGGGGAGAGGCAATTCTCGATTTAGTCCTGAGTGGAATGCAGGATCTAGTCCAAGCGGTAACTGTAACAGGACTGCTTGGAAATAGTGACCATAATGTAATAACATTTAACATTCCTGTGGGGGGAAGAACACCTCAACAGCATTTAACACTGTGGCATTTAATTTCAGAAAGGGCAACTATGCAAAAATGAGGAGGTCAGTTAAACGGAAATTAAAAAGGTACAGTGACTAGAGTAAAATCCCTGCAAGCTGCATGGACACTTTTCAAAGACACCAGAATAGAGGCCCAACTTAAATGTATATCCGAAATTAAAAAACACAGTAAAAGAACTAAAAAAGAGCCACTATGGCTTAACATATAAAAGAAGCAACCATGTAAAAGAAGCAGTGAGAGATAAAAAGGCATCTTTTAAAAAGTGGAAGTCAAATCCTAGTGAGGTAAATAGAAAGGAGCATAAACACTGCCAAATTAAGAATAAAAATGTAATAAGAAAAGCCAAAAAGGAGTTTGAAGAACAGCTAACCAAAAACTCAAAAGGTAATAAAATATTTTTTAAGTACATCAGAAGCAGGAAGCCTGATAAACAACCAGTGGTGCCCCTGGACGATCGAGATTAAAAAGGAGCACTTAAAGATGATAAAGTCATTGCAAAGAAACTAAATGAATTCTTTGCTTCAGTCTTCACGGGTGAGGATGTTAGAGAGATTCCCAAACCTGAGCTGTCCTTTGTAGGTGACAAATCTGAGGAATTGTTACAGATCGAAGTGTCAGAGGAGGTTTTGGACTTAATTGATAAACTTAGCAGTAACAAGTCATCGGGACCAGATGGCATTCACCCAAGAGTTCTGATAGAACTCAAATGTGAAAATGCGGAACTATTAACTATGGTTTGTAATCTGTCCTTTAAATCAGCTTCTGTACCCAATGACTGGAAGATAGCTAGTGGAACGCCAATATTTAAAAGGGGCTCTAGAGGTGACCCCAGCAATTACAAACCAGTAAGTCTAACATCAGTACTTAGATTTCCAGAAAGCCTTTGACAAGGTCCCTCACCAAAGGCTCTTACATAAATTAAGTTGTCATGGGATAAGAGGGAAGGTGCTATCATGGACTGGTAACTGGTTAAAAGACAGAGAACAAAGGGTAGGAATAAATGGTACATTTTCAGAATAGAGAGGGGTAACTAGTGGTGTTCCCCAGGGTTCAGTCCTAGGACCAATCCTATTCAACTTATTCATAAATGATCTGGAGAAAGGGGTAAACAATGAGGTGGCAACATTTGCAGACTGATACTAAACTGCTCAAGATAGTTAAGACCAAAGCAGATTGTGAAGAACTTCATAAAGATCTCACAAAACTACTTGATTGGGCAACAAAATGGCAAATGAAATTTAATGTGGATAAATGTAAAGTAATGCACATTGGAAAAAATAACCCCAACTATACATACAATATGATGGGGGCTAATTTAGCTACAGCTAATCAGGAAAGAGATCTTGGAGTCATTGTGGATAGTTTTCTGAAGACATCCACGCAGTGTCCAGTGGCAGTCAAAAAAGCAAACAGGATGTTAGGAATCATTAAAAAAGGGATACTGATGAAGATCAGACCCAGGACTGACTCCAGGACCCCGCTAGATACACACTCCCAGTTTAACAGCTTCCCTGGTTAACCTAAGATGTACACATCAGCGCACCCAAACACTGTTATGTCTGAGGGTTGCTGTGAGCTTCTCTTGTTTGTGAAATACCGTCATCCCTGCATGCTTGCCCCCCACATTTCCCTATTTGCTTTCCTTCTTAAACTGCCTTCATTCAACCAAATTCTGTCTCCGGAAATGCCAGTACAAACCACTGAAGGCAAATGGAATCAATGTTCTCCACTATTGAACATTCATAATTTAAACAGCACAGTTGGAGTATAAAGTGGAAATAAATATGCCTTGGGTAGTCAGATTTTTAACTGAAAACTAGAGCCAATGGGGATAGATTGTGGTAACTGAGGTCTTTCATGTACTCTTACTATCCTGGACATTCTCCTCTAGCCTGTGAGCTGGCACAACAAGCCACTCTTGCAGTCCTTGCACTAATAGTTACATGGATGCATTTGTTTCTATTACACTAAGAAACAAGCCACCTGAACACTCACCTGTCAGTTAATAAGTTGCACACAGCATTGATCATGCCTGCTGCTGACTGCAGAATCTCTGTTTGGATTCCCTCTCTGTCTGGATATAAATTGATTAATTTAAACCAGATTTACATCACTTTGCACTACAGAAAGAAGATGATCCTTCTTTCATTTACACCACAGGAACTCTATTGAAGTTACTTAATTTTTTTACATTGGTGTGTAAAAAGTGAGATAAAGTGCTCATCAACTTAACAATTGGCTGTCTACACACAACTTGCACTGAAATAACTAAATTGGTTCTAATTCACAATAGACTATTTCAGCACACTTGGACACTTATTTTGGAATAATAAAAAGGTTCTATTTCTACTTTGATTACAATGATAAAGAACAACTTGACCTAAGCACCTTCCATTCACTAATGAATTCATCCTCACAATATGGCAGGGAGATAGGGAAGTATTTATTACATTTGTTTCCTCTTCCTGTGATAAAGCGTTAACTTACCCTAAATCACTTAATCTTAGATGGGTTATCTCTACCATGAAGTAAAAGAGCCGAACTACTGTGGATCACTGTGTCAGCTGACTTTGCCTTGCACGGTTTGGACTGCAGGGCTATAAAATTACAATGTAGATATTTGAGTTCAGGCTGGAGCTTGGGGTTTGAGACCCTGCAAGGGAGGGGGATCCTAAAGCCTAGGCTCCAGCCCAAGCCTGAACATCTACCCAGCTATTTTTAGCCCTGCAGCCCACCGAGCATGAGTCAGCTGACCTCAGTTCTGAGGCTCGATGCCATGGGCATTTTAGACATACCTCTAGGGGCAAGGGCAGACAAGAAATCCATGACAGAACCAAGAATAGAACCTAAGGCTGCTGAGTCCCAGGCTAAAAACTTAACCACAAAAATCACCCTTCCTCCTTTCAAAGACGGTACAGTACTTACATTATGAATACTTAAAAGAGAACCCTTATGGTACTTGTACCTGAGAATATCCTCAAATAAGCTCTGTGGGCCAGCACTATACTGCCTCTCCAATTGAGTCTCTCTGTACCAGCTAATGCTTTATCACAGGAGAGAAGAAGACAAATGTACAGACACTCAAGGCATTTTATATTCTTTATAGGTGGGTTATATTTTCTATTGATCTGAAAATAACCTCCAATTGCAGTCGTTTATATAACAAAGGAGGATGGATTGCAAGTGACAGAGATGCACAATATTGTCCACTGAGAGGTATCCCATGTTGGAAAGTGTTTCTCCTTTCAGTGGCTGCTGCTAGGGTGGGAACAAAACATCTTATGCAAGGGTGGTAGCTGTGGGGCCTAGAAAATCCTAAATTCCTTTCTCTTTCCCTCTATAAATCTATGCTTTCTTTTCCGTCTTTTCCCTCTCTTTTTTCCTTGATTTTCTTCTTTATTTCTCTTTTACCAATGTTCTTTCCACTTTTATATCTCTATTTCTCAATTATCACTATTTCCATTGAGGTGGCCCCTAAGAACTACCATCAAGGATCAGAGTTTCATTGTGCTAGGCTCTGTACAGCCAAGAACTAAAGAAGACAGTCCATTCCCCTGAGATCTCACAATGGAGATATGAGGCAGGGTGCAGCTGGTGGAAGAGAGAGGAAAACGGATTGGACGCTGAGGTAGCAATAAAATGAACAGAAAGCAGCACAAAAGCAGTAGCCCTCAACTCTCCCCATTTGTTTATTCTCCCCTTTTCCTGTCTTTATTTCTTTTTCGTTATTTCCCCTCTTTCCAGTTCCATTATTTTCATACAAACAATATTTTTTTAAATTTTATTCTCGCCCTCTTTTTTCTTCATTTGTCTGCTCAGTTCTTAGCCCTTACAGCGGCTCCTCTGAGCACCTTGCAGCGGCTGGAGTCAGCCATCAGCTGTGAGGGAGGCAGAGAGAATTTTAAAGATTTCTTTCTTAAGAGGAAAGGAGGCAGTGGATCAATACTGCTGTATAGGCACACAGCCCTGATTATTGAGATGTAAGCATATGTATATCTATCTGAGGGCATTCAGCCACATTCCCTTCCCACCCTGCTCTGCTATCATGAATAATGGAAGGAGGAAGACAATTCTTGTGAGCCTAGGTGAGTCCAAATAAAAGCAGAAAATACATCTTCTGCATTACTGTCTTGTATTCACTGTATATACCTGGGAAAAAAATAAGGCTAAACCTAGAAGTTTCATAAAAAATTTTGAGGATTATGAGGTGGTCTGGGACTGCATAAATTGCTAGATTATTTATTAGATTGCTAGATAAATCTCATATACCTCAAAGGAGCTGGGACTAGAACCTGAGTCACTCAGTTCCAAAACCACAGTTCCTTTAACTGACAGTAAGAATAGTTGCTATAACCTTTCTCTGTGGATCAGCACTGCAGGGCATCTCTCTCTCTCTTTCACTCTCTCACACACATACTGTCTATAATTGAATTTTGAGTTCTGATTTAGCACATATGAATTAAAACGTGTTAACTAGCAGGACTGCAAATCCTAGCACAAGTAGCTAAACACAATTAGGAACAACCTTTTGTGTGATGGCTACACTAAAATTTGTAATTGTGTTAATTAGCAGGTATTAAAACATAACTAAAAATTCAAGTTTAGAGAGGATGAATTGCAAGTGACTGAGATGCACAATATTGTCCATTGAGAGATATCCCATGTTGAAAAGTGTTTCTCTTTTCAGTGGCTACCACTAGAGGGAAACAAAACATCTTATGTAAGGGTGGTAGCTTACCTTACCGATCAACTCTAATACAATATCAAGCCAGCAAAAAACCCACTTCGCCAAAGCCTTTACTGGCCATTAGTCCAATTTTCCCATATGCATCTATGTGTTCTCTTCCGTGATGCCCACTGTGCATGAGAATAGTTCCATAAAAAATGCCATGAAGCCAACACGTTACCCTCTTTCAAATCCCTCCTTAAAACGCACTCCTGTTGTGATGCCTCAAAACACCTGACAATGTTTAGGTGGTTGGTATGATGTGACTGTGGATAACATGACATGTGATAATTTCAGTCTTAGCTTGTCTGACCTACACCCACCCCTTTTCATTGTATCCATCTTTTGTCGCTCATCATATGCTCAGCTATAAGCCCTTTTGGACAGATACTAATTCTTTTTGTTATGTGTGTAGTGCACCTATCACAGTGAATCCTCAGTCCTTGAAAAGTGTTATGATACCACAATTTGCCTCATTGTTTCCTTGTGTTTTTCTGTATCCACCTTGTGTGTCTTGCTGATATTTAGGCCAGGTCTACACTACAAATATGTATCGGTATAAATATGTTGCTCAGGGATGTGAAAAATCCACACCCCTGAGCAATGTAGTTATATTGACCTAACCCCCAGTGCTACATCAATGGGATAGCTTCTCCCACCGACATAACTACCACATCTTGAGGAGCTAGATTTGCTATGCTGATGGGAGAAACTCTCATGTTGGCATATTAGAGTGTTCACTAAAGTGCTACAGCAATGCAGCTGCGCCACTGTAGTGCTGTACATGGAGACAAACCCTTAGATTGCAAGCTCTTTGGGGTAGGAACTATCTTTCTATTATGTATTTGTACAGCACCTAGCACAATGGGGTCCTGGTCCAGGACTGAGGCTCCTAGGTGCTACTGCAATAATAATAACTGACACTTCGGAGTTCATTATCTTTCCAGCTCGATTGAATCCTATTCCTGAAAGGGTTCTCTACTGCTGTGCAACTTCTACAGAGTGGCTGTAAGAAATTACCAGATCAGAATGGTAGCATCTGACACCCACATTGCACTCACTTTGAACAAAGAAACCTAGGAACTGCCATACCGGATCAGACCCAAAGTTCAGTATACTTTCTCCAACAGTGGCTTCAGAGGAAGACATGAGAATACTACAGAAGGTAACTATGGGATAATCTGCCTCTGTACATTAGGTATCATCCTACTCTTTAATAGTTAGAGACTGGTTTAAGTTCTGAAGCATGTATCAGTGTAAACAAGTACCTACAATGCAGGGCAATGGAGAATCAGGCACAAAGTGTGACAATTGTCTAAATGAGCATCAAGGTTTCTGATACAGAGCTTCTCCAGCTGTGCTCCTTGGCCCCAAGAGATGCATGGAAGATGTCTGGATGATCCCTCAAGCACCTGGATTTTCCTGGATACTGGTGTAAATCTTTGTAAAAGGGTCCATTAGTTTATTGTTCATTTGTTGTGCACAAAAAGCATGTTCAGTGCTGTAGAAGACAAAAATAACTAACTCACTGCCTTGAAGAATTTAATACATTCAAATCAGAGTGTCCAAGAAGAAAATCAACCTGACTAGCACCTGTTATCCTTCTTTCTCAGAAAGTGTCCCCACTGTAATACAGTTCCATGCTATAAAGAGACTGCTATGGAGTTGAAAACAGAATCCTTTGCAACAATATAGGGTTCACTAGCATTGCACAAGAGCTCTAAAAGCAGTCTTGGGACTTCCGTTGGACTGCTATGAATATATCTGTAATATGATGAGGCTAGCAAAGAGTTTTAAGTGCTGTATCATCAGCCCCATTGGACTGCTGCCATTTAATCTAAAGTCACACTGAAAAGGAATCCCTCTAACTTCTAGTGGAATGAAATTGTTCTACTCTTGCTTAATTTGTTTAGCACCAAGCTCTGATTAGCTTTCCTCTACTGTCTAGAGGCCTAGAACTATATATTGTTTTTGTGTATTACTTGTGCTGTAGGAACTGTACAGTGTTACTTTATTGCTGCTAGACACTAGAGATCTTCCCTTAGCTCACACAGGAAAGTAGTTGGTTTTACATCCATCGTAGAGCTCAATAGATTGCTGAAAGTCATATTCTGATTCCCCAATTCCTGTTGCATAACACCTTAGGGTCCAATCCTGCAAACACATATGTACATGTTTAACTTTACTACAGTTAGTAGTCCCATGGAGAATAGGGGCATGTGGCACCCAATCCTACAACTCCCAACTGTACAGCTGACGTCTTTGAGAACCTCTAGTTTTGTATCCCTCTTGCGGCTTCATTAATGTAATTAGAGCCAAGAGCTATTTAGCATTTGAGTACCTGATTCTTGGCTCATGTACATCAGTCTTCTGCTAATATAACTTCACTGACTTCAAAGGAGCTACTTTCATCACAGCAAATCAACAGTAAGACCAGAATCAGCCCAAGTTGTTCTCATAGGGGTTGGTTATATGTATTAGAGTCTGGGAGTCCTTCATAGAATTTTCAGTTACAATATTGGAGTAATTCCTTTCAGGTGGGTGATGGCACAATTTATATTTAAACTTACCACAACCAACTGCCAGCTTCAACTATGTGTTGATTCAACTTCATCCGTGTTGGTGGAGGTAGCTTAATATCAGTGACAATAGAAATCCATACGGCCTATGATCTTTGTAGCATCAACAGGCATTCACCCCCACCACCTGTGCAACAGGTTATATCCTGAGTCTTTGTGAATTCGGCAAGGATATTTCTCTATTCTACGTGGTGTTGTTAATGCTGAATTTCATTGTGAGGCACAAGTTGTACAATTAAAGAAATAGCTACATATCAGTTTATTTCCTCTGATAGCAAGTGAATGTCAGGTCATCAGAAATTTCAGTGGAAATGTTTTTTTGATGGAAAATGCAGTTTCTTGTGGAAAATTTCAATTTTGCTGAAATGTTTCAGTTTTCCATTGGGAAAATCTAAATGAAATTTTTATGTCAGGTCAGGTCATCTCAAACCAAAATATTTTGGTTTCTTAAACTAAAGGGGAACATTTAATTTTGACATTAATCTGTGACTGCCTGAGCTGCTGCAGTGACTAGTCAGTGATGTAGTTTGATATTGTAATGTCCCCAGTCTCTTCCAGGGACTCGGCTTTCCAAGTAGACTACATCTTCCATGATGTATACAGTCTCTTCTCTGGTTAAACCACTCTGGTGTATGTGGAAGTCCCAAGATCACAGTGCATCATGGGTGATGTAGTCCAGCCAGGGAGCCTGGCCCATAAAGACCAAAGGGGACATGAGGCATCCAAACTACAACTCCCATAATTCATCACGGCAGCTCCAAAGGACACAGTTCAACATCAACAACATGAGCCAAAACAACATGTTTCAATTTAGTTTAACAAACCAAAACATTTCCAAATTCAATTTTTTCAGAACTTTCTGTTCCTCAAGATATTTTGATATTTGCACTTTTCATTTCTATTCAGGATTAAAATAAATTTGAAATATTGGAATTTCCCTGAGACAAAATTAATTTTTGAACACCTCTCAGGAACATTTAGCCATATCCAAGGTCAAGGGAAATATGTACAAAAGGCAAAATGAGAAAAGAAATTTTCTTCTGTAATATATCTAACTTACTTTGTGGGCCAAATTCTTCTCTCCATTACACCAGAGCAGATTAAACCTAGAGCAGGGGTTGGCAACCTTTCAGAAGTGGTGTGCCAAGTCTTCATTTATTCACTCTAATTTAAGGTTTCGCGTGCCAGTAATACATTTTAATGTTTTTAGAAGGTCTCTTTCTATAAGTTTATAATATATAACTAAGCTATTGTTATATATAAAGTAAATAAGATTTTTAAAATGTTTAAGAAGCTTCATTTAAAATTAAATTAAAATGCAGAACTCCCCGGACCAGTGGCCAGGACCTGGGCAGTGTGAATGCCACTGAAAATCAGCTCACATGCTGCCTTCGGCACACGTACCATAGGTTGCCTACCCCTGATCTAGAGTGACTCCATTTAAATTAGCAGAGTTACACTAAAGCACAATCTATCTTATATGGCCTCCATGGCCACACATTCTATCTTATGAACTTATATGGCCTCTAACTGAGTGCCTCGTAATCTCTTAATATATCTACCTTCATAACATCCCAGTAAGGCAGGGTATTATTATTATCCCCACCATACTGACGGGGAACAGAGGGGCAGATACTAGGTGACTTTCCCACAATCACAGAGAAATTCTGAGGCAGGACAGGGAATTGAATCAACCCCAAGATAGCCCTCTAACCACTGGAATATCCTTCCTTTCCCTTCCCTGAGCTATCCTCAGATGTGTGGTGTGCAACCTACACTATTCTTTTGAATGACTTTCTCCACAGGCTGATATGGGGTAGGGTTGGAGGCAGAGCCATGCCTCTGTCCCTCCTATGCACATTAGGGTGCACTGAGGGAGCAGTCCCTGTATTCAGGGACTGGTGGGTCCTTACACCGGTCATCATGCCAGGCAGGAAGGTTCCCTGTGAGTGTCACTTCACCCCCATGCACCTCAATAAAAGCCAGCCACAGTCTGGCCCTTCAAGATGAGAACTTGTGTCAACAAGAAAAGAGTGTTGAGCAAAATGCCAGAGTGATCCCCTAATCATTATGAAAAGTGCTATGAGACATTTACCTTCCTTCTGGATGGCTAGCAGCTATGGGGAGAGGAGACCTCAATTTAACAAGTCATTTGAATTTGAATTTATCTTTTTCCCCATTGGCAACTTAGAGTCCTACCAAGAGATCGATGCTGACGTATCCTGATGCAGTCAAGAACATTTCAGAATTTTTAAATAAATGAATCAGTAGAAAACATTTTTGAAGTTTCCACTGCACTGTAGATTGGCAACACCAAAGGACTGATCCTGCAATTCTTTGTGGCCTAATCCAAGACCAATTGACATGAAAGAGGATTAGAGCATGGGCAATTCAAGAATGCAGCATCAGCCCTTGGTGATTCTGTGGATTTTGATATCATGAACTAGCATAAAAGTGAATTTTAATAGTTAAAATTAGGCTTGGAACTTGAGATTCATTAAAATGAACTGAGAACTACTTTGCTTCAGTCTGGATATTGATAAAACATTATCTTCTATTTTATTAGCAAATATTGAAATTCTGTTTACTTGTTTGGGTTGACACATTATTTTCACTTTCCATCTCTACTCCTGCCATTTTAAATCTGCTGTCAGTTGAGGGGTTGTAGACCTTTACACCAAGGAAAGCTCCCAATATTAAATTATAGAAAACCATTTCTGTGGCAAACGGACTTTGTAGAATCAGATGTGATGCTACAAATCATCAGATGTGATGATTTGAAAGATTAAGATCCCAGAAAAACTGAAATAGAACATTAATATACAGCACCCAAGAAGAGAAATGTATTCTTTCTAATAAATTTGATACGCAAAATAAAAAGACTTTTAAAAATACAGAAGCATGAACATAAGACATCTCTCTTCATATCCTTAGCAGGAAAAAGTAGATTAAATTCATAAAATATGTTTAATCATATCTATGTTTTCTAGAATCTTCTAAGTCCAGGTACAAGAGAGTGTATGCAATGAGTCTAGAGACTAGGACAAGATTATCAAAACTGTGTGGTTAAATTAAGACTTCTATACTCATATTTAGATATATAAATAATTTTGCCTGATTTTCAAAAGTGCTGAGCACTCAGCAGTTCCCACCAACTGCTGCGGTCTGAACATTCCAGGAGCAGCTCAGATAGCTCTAATAGATATGAGAAAGCACTAAAGAGAGGAACTCTACACTAGTAAGAAGCACCTTCCAGACCTCACCGCGCTGTTGGAGTGAGCTTCATTCTCTTACGACACTGCCCCTTAGACTCATTCCATACATGATAAAGGCAGAGTAGAGTTGTGACTGCTAATCACAAGTAGCTGACCACCTATAGCAAAGCACCACAGACACAAATGCCTCATGCAGGACTAATGGAAAGGGGCTCACTACCTGCACAAAATTACTCTCAAAAAGTTGTTTCTCCTGCAAACTGGAGGCCCTGTACCAGCCCAAGGAAATTTCAACTATTGTTTTAGTGGGACCTAAAAGCAGGCTCTGGAAATTGTCTATTTGTTATATTGTAAGTATATACTGCAAACATAAATAAATCAATCTATATTTAAATAACTGGAGCACTATCCATATTAACAAGAGGATATGTTGTACTATTCAATAATTAAAAACTGATTGCTTGATTAATTAATTATTAATTTTTATCATTTATTATTTACATAGTTCCATTGGTCTGCATGATTGTTTGCAGCCAAAGTCCCTGCCCTAGAGAATTAAAAGTCTGAACAGACACCGTTGTATGCACTGTTGTGGAAGCTATGTTGGTCCTAGGATATTAGAGAGACAAGTTGAGTGAGGTAATACATTTTATTGGACAGGAAATTGGTCCAGTAAAAGATATTACCTCACCTACCTTGTATCTGAACAGACACAGCTCAGACAAGGAAGCAATGAAGGGATGCAGAATAAAAGCAAAAAGACTGAGCAGCTTGGGTTTGTGACACACCTTGTTTCCTGGCTAAGGAAAATTCTAACCTATTCTATTCCAAACTCTAAACAAATTCTGAAACAAGACATCACTCTCTTCATATTGGTGCTGTTAGCTGAGGGAAAGAAGTGAGATACCAGATAGAAGGGTCTTAGGCTCCCTCATGAGGGCACCTTTGAAATGACAACCTAATATGGTCCAGCAATGTGGAAGCACCTCCTTAGAAGCCACTACTTCTGTGACCTTCACACATTTAAAGGAGGAAACAAAGCCCAGGGCAATGCATATGAAAAGTGGAAACAAAATATTCTTGGTCAAGGGGATCCAGTTATGAAACAAACTTCCACAGGAGAGCAGGCCGATCTGATCATCTTCAGGAAATGCTGCCATATCTTCCTCTTTGAAAAGGCCTTTCCAGCATAAGAATGACACTGACTTCATTGACAATCCCTTCCATCTCAACTCCCTGCAAACAAACAAAAAGAGGAAATCAATAAAATCTAACAAGCTAAAACACATACACACACATAAACTACACTATGCCAAGCAGAGTTTTGACCCTGAAAAGGGTCAATGGAAAGGGTGCATGGAATCGAGTAGGGACTTTACTGTTGCTAACTATTTTAACATGGAGGGTGCCTCAGACACAACAGTGATGGGCAGCAGACGAAACCTTTAGATTAGATTAGCTATGTAGACAGATATAATCTGAATTTCATTTTCAGAAGCTGCCTGTCATCCAAGAGCTGTTCTATCTTTTGAAAACTACTGTAGAATTTATTGAAGAAAGCAGTTTAAGGTAATATTATATAGTACTCAAGGGCTCTGCATCCTAGCATGCCCAGTACATTTTCATCTAAGTGTACAAGCATAACTCCCATTACAATTATTAGAAATCACCTGGCAAGACTAGAATTTTACTTCTAAATGCTACAGAGTTTGTACACCTTCTTTACCTCATGTCTCTGGGTTGAATTTCTCCCACTGATTTCAGTGAGGTCAGGATTTTACCCTCAGTCTCTGTGACTTGCTCACCTGTTCAGAAGAAACTTTGCCATGCTGTGGAAGCTGGCACTAGGAAAATTGCTTAATACCCACTATAGCCATATCCCTGTAGGACTGGCAAAAACTGAGCTCTCCATCTGCTCAGTCAGTGGCTGAGATGAGAGATCATTCATAATCTTAGTCTGATACTGTGCCCTGCATGTACGGAGCCGGTAACTTCTATTTTTGTAATACTTGTATATAAAGATACTTTGGCTTTTGCATCTTATTATAATTTAATATTGTTTTTTGTTGTCTAGAAGCTTCATGCATAAACAGTTTATTCTCTGGCAATTGTATGCTTGTGCATTTTGTAAACACTTCTTATTTTTACCTAAAACAGAAATTATTCCTAGATTATAAGGCCAGAAGGGACCACCATGATTATCTAGTTTGACCTCCTGTTAAACAAAGGCCATTAGACTCTCCTGAATTAATTCCTGCTTGAACTACAGCATGTTTTATAGAAAAACATTCAGTCTTGATTTAAAAATTGTCAGAGGTGGAGAATCCATCAGAACCTTTGTAAATTGTTCTGGCTTATTTAATACCCTCACTTTTAAAAATGTGTGCCTTATCTCCAGTCTGAGATACCTTCAAGTTCCAGTGATTGGATCTTGTTGCACTTTTGTCTAAAAGAACGAAGAGCCCGATATCAAATAATTGCTCCCTACTCAGATACTGTGATCAAGTCATCCCTTAATCTTCTCTCTGTTAAGCTAAATAGATTGAGTTCTATGAGCCTATCACTACAAGGCATGTTTTCTAATCCTTTAATCATTGCCATGGCTCTCTCTGAACCTTCACCAATTTACCAGGATCCTTCTTGAATTGTGGTCACTAAGGCTATATCCACACTTGAAGCTAGGGGTGTGATTCCCAGCTGAAGTAGACATACTCACACTAGCTCTCGATTGCTTGGTAAGCTAGGCACCAGCAAACAATATGCATAATATGGCCAAAATGTAAAGTCATACATATGGAACAAAAAATACAGACCATACTTACAGGATGTGGGATGCTGTCTTGGGAAGCAGTGACTTTGAAAAAGACTTGGGAGTCCTGGTGGATAATCAGCTGAACATGAGCTCCCAGTGTAATACTATGGCCTAAAGGGCTAATGTGATCCTTGGATGTATAAACAAGGAGATGTTGAGTAGGAGTAAGGAGGTTATATTACCTCTGTATTTGACACTGGTGTGATCACTACTGGAATACTGTGTCCAGTTTTAGGCTATGTCTACACTTGGAGGTCAGGGTATGATTCCCAGCTCAAGTAGACCTACACGTTCTAGCTCTCTTCGAGCTAAGGTGCTAAAAATAGTAATGAGCTGTAGTAACACAGGCATTGGCAACATGGGTTAGCCCCTGAGTACATACCTGTGTGGTCCAGGAGGATTTCTACTCGGAGCACTTAGTCCATGCCACTGCCCATGCTACTGTGGTTACACTACTATTTTGCCTTGAGATTTTTTGGTTCCTGAGGACAGCGTTATATCGGGGTAGAGGTGTAGATGGTTAAATTTCTTCTGTAAGGATGGAATGGCCAGAAAAGGGGCTGAGATGGCAATTTATATAAAAGATGTTAATCATATACAATGCAGAACCTCAAATGCTTATGGATTAAACTTCTAACCAGTCAAACTAAAGGCGAGGTACTGGTGCAAATCTGTTACAGATCACCAAATCTCACTGGAGCCCAGGACAAACAGACCTAAAAAATGGAATCTGGTGATCATGGTCTGGTTACATCTACTTTCTGCAATCAGAATGTGGTATCAACCAGCAATTTGCATGTTTGGAACTTTAAAGGGCCACGCTGCCAAAATGGGAAGCAATTATTAGAATAAGTGAGGCTAAGCAAGGAGGAGGGATAGCTCAGTGGCTTAAGCATTGGCCTGCTAAACCCAGAGTTGTAAGTTCAGTCCTTAAGGGGAACATCAAAGGAACTAGGGTGAAAATCTATCTGGGAATTGGTTCTGCTTTGAGCAGGGAGTTAGACTAGATGACCTCCTGAGGTCCCTTTTAACCCTGATATTCTTTAAAAAAATAATAATGAAGGAGTATTTCATGAAAACTGGGAATTGTTCAAGGATATCTCACTCAATAGCCACAAACACAACAAAGTTATGCCATCTTCTTTAGAAGGAGGTATGGAAGCAATGATTACAGTGACCAGATGTCCCAATTTTATAGGGACAGACCAATATTCAGGGCTTTGTCTTATATAGGTGCCTATTACCCCCCACCCCATCCTGATTTTTCATACTTACCATCTGGTCACCCTAGCAGTGATTCAACATAAGTTCCTCCCCATGTGTCCCTCCCCCCACTTGTCTCCTTTATGTTCCAACTGCTGTGAATATTAAATTTAATGTAAGTGAGAAGAGAAGCTAAGTGTTGTGTATGCTGCAACCAAAAATAAATAAAGTGCTGTTCATTTTAACAAGAAGGTATGCTGCACTATTCAATGATTAAACATTGCTTGCTTGATTGGGGTATTATTTATATAGCACCATTGGTGTGCATGATGCTTTACAGGCAAATTCCTTGACTTGAAGAGGTAAAAATCCGAACAGACACAGCACAGGCAAAGGAGGGAAGAAGGGATGCAGCATAAAGAGATGCTGCAAAGAGATCAAACAACTTCAGTTTGGCCTAAGGAAAATTCTAACCTGATTTAGTGTGAGCGCTAACAAATTCTAAAACAAAGAGATGTTCCTCTTCATGCTGATGCTGGTAGGTGAGGAAGAGACACCAGATAAAATAGTCTTAGGCTCCCTCATGAGGATACCTTTGGAAATGACAACCTAATATACTTCAGCAATGCTCTTCACACATGTACAGGAAGAAACAAGCCCTGGAACCTGCACATGAAAGCTGGGAACAAAACGCCCTGTTCGAGGGGATCCAGCTATGGAACAAACTTCCAGAGAAGAGCAGACCAATCTGATCCTCTTTAGGAATATGCTGCCAAACCTTCCTCTTCCTTTGCATCAAAAGAATGAGAGTGCCAATGTTGTGAATGGTTTCAGAGTAGTAGCAGTGTTCATCTGTATCCGCAAAAAGAACAGGAGTACCTGTGGCACCGTAGAGACTCAAGAGTACTCCTGTTCTTAATGTTATGAATGTCTTCTATCCCAAACCCTGTCACCAGGCACAAAAATAACTTATCCCAAGCAGAGTGTTGATCCCTAAAGGAAAAAGAGCCAAATACTCTAAGAAGTCTAGTAGGAAGTGTTACAGTTCAGAGCAACTGCACCTGTATTCTCTCTCTGTGGTTCCTTAAGGGCACCCACTCTATGCTTTTGGCTCCTCAGCCACCACCTCTCTTGGACAGAAACCCATGTCTCTCCTCTCCTCACTGGGATTTTTCTAGGCTGCACAGTTCCTTGTCTATATTGTGATATCCCTAGCAAGCCAGACTGCTTAAACAGGACTGCCCCTTGTCCACTTTGCTTTATCTAGAGATTATGAACAGCTGTAATTACCAGTAGTTACAAGTTATCACACCGCTATTTATAAGCAAGCACAGTTATTCTTAAGGTGAAAACACTACAGAGAAAGCATATTAAAAAAAAAAAACCTACATGCATGCTAAAAAGCTTACCAGAGGCCACCCCAGCCTCAAACTCTGGTAGGTGTTAGTGCTTCAGAACCCAATAACTGGGTTTTCCTCATGGATACAAACTAATAACTCTCTCAGATTCAGAACTAGAACACCTGTGAATATGTTATTCTTTCTTTACACAGCTCAGGCCTTTGATCTTAAAACCCTGGGAACAAATAATCAGCTAATAATGGTCCTCTCCTCAAGGCATAGCTTCACAGGCTGGATTTTTGCACAACCAAAGATGGGAATTTGCATTTGTTTCCCCCAAGAGATTCCCCAGGAAGACTACATGACTTTGTTTGTCCCAAGTCCACTTCTGACTGCCACACTGTTCAGTAAAGTCATCTGAAGTTTGTAACATATCCTGGGTTCACCTCCTCCCCTATACAGATATTGCATACAGTCCTGGCCCACAATAATACATAAACGTTCATTTAATACAATGGACTCCATAGATATTGCAGGAAAATGCCATATTTGTCACAGGGAGTTAATTCTGCCTATTGATTTCACATGAAAGCTGATCCGATACTGTGGTGATGATCCGATATTATGGTGATGGGCATCAATATAAAACCTTAAGAGAGAGAGAAAAAAAGATAAGCAATAATTTAAACTTCATAATCAGGAACTCCATGTCATCCAAGCGCTGTTCTGTCTTTTGAAAACTACTGTGAAATGTATTAGAGTAAGCAGTTTCTTCAGGCAACGTTGCGTGCTATTCAAGGGTTCTGCATCCTAAGATTCCCAGAACATTTTAATCTCAATGTACAAGCATAACTCCCATTATAATTATTAGGATTCACATGCCGAGACTAGAATTTTGCTCCTTTATGCTACACAACATTTGTGCCTTCTGTGACCTATGCCAATGGGTAGAGCCCTGCAAATCTGCAGATATTCATCCACTATATATCCGTGTATATCCACAGATCAGATGCTGATATCCACAGACCATGTTTGCAGATTTCGGATGGATGCAAATCAAAATTTTGTATCTAGAGCCCTACAAATCTGTAGTTATTTGCTTTATATCCATGGATATCTGCATCCACACGTGGATATCTGTGGACCATGTTTGCAGATCACAGACTGGATGCAGATACAAATTTTATATCTGTGCAGAGCTCTATTTCTGGGGTGAATTCCTGGCTCAGAGACTCCTAGTCTCTATGAGACTTGCTCATCAGTTCAGAGGAAACTTTGCCAGGCTGTGAAAGCTGGCACTAGGTAAAATAATTGCTTAATACCCACTATGTCCCTATCCCTGCAGGACTGGCAATGCTGAGCTTCTCATTTATCTAGGTAAGGAATAAGAGATTATCTACAAAATTGGCCTGATTCTGTGGTCTGCCTGGCCAGAGCTGGTAGCCTTCTATTCTTGTAACATTTGTATCTAAGGCAAAGATAAAGACTAAGTCTACACTTACAGCTGCAGGTGTGATTCCCAGCTCAGGTAGGCATACCAGTGCTAGCTCTCATCAAGCTAACACTAAAATGTGGAGACTTGGTAGCAGTGAGTGGAGGCATAGGCTAGCAGTTCCAAGTACATACCCGGGGGTCCTGAAGAGTTTGTACTCAGGGTTACTAGCCCATGTTGCTACTCAGCTACATTACTATTTTTAGCATACTACTTTGATGAGGGCTAGAGTGAGTATGTCTACTCGGGCTGGGAATCACACAGCCTGTGCTAGCTGTAGACATAGCCAGAGTGCTGCAGAAGCAGGTCGTGGGATAGATTTTACCCTTGACAGTGTATATAGCAGCCATAATCCCTGAATATAAGGATTTTATAATGGAAATCTTGGAAGATAAGGCCCCAATTAGCTCTTTTATAATACGTTTATATTAAAAAATGGACTCACATTGTTATTGACTTGAATTTTATAGTGTCTTTCGCTCTTTAGCTACTCCAGAGTGCTTTGCTAAATAATGAGTTTGATCCTGATAGCACCGTGACTGCGTAACAAAAGTAGTCAGGGGTCATTGTGAACTCAGTAATATCTCAGACTGTGTGAGCTGACAGATCCTGCTTTTTGTACAAACCCTTTGAAAATATAGGCCACTGTCTCTATAGCAATTAGGGTAGGCTTAAAATTGTTTGGCAAAAGTGTCTAAACCTGAACCTCTCTCCCCTCCCCACCCACCTCCCAAAAACAACTTTTTTGAAAGGGAAATATTTTTAAAATCCTGATTTAAAATAAACAAAGTTAACTGCAGCCTTTATGAGCTGTTTTCAGCTTCTATACTTTTTTTTCCTGCAAATTGTAATGTCATGTTGTTCTCAGTACATTCAAAGGTAATACAGACCTAATTCACAAAATAGAAAGCAGATAAAGTAAGGAGGGTGTTAATAGAAATTCAGATCTTGCAAATACTAGGAGCAGAACTGGGTGAATTTTTTTGCATGAATAGTTTATTTGCCAAAAAAAATTAAATTTCAGTCTACCTGGAACTATTTACATATTTGACCTGGATGCCATTCACAAAACAGGAGAAGGTAATAGTACCCTCTTTATAATTTTTAGGCTAAGGCACTCATCTGGAAGAGACCGATTTTATTCTCCCTTCTGGGGGAAAGGATTTGAACATAGGTCTCCAACTTCATAAGACAATGCCCCAAACCACTGAGCAATGAAATCTCCCACAACAGGACATTTTCATTCTCTCCTGTTGAAGCTGTTTCACTTTGTACAAGTGATGAAATACTCATTGGCTCAGGAACTCATTGGCATTCACCTGCTAAGTGAATAGTCTAACCACTACACTATACAGTCATTCTCACTTGTCTGGCCACAGACTAGTCAAGTATTTATACAAAGTAGAACAGCTTCAGCAGGAGAGATTCTGGGAGCCCCTCACACACCTCCATGCCAGAATATCCTATAGACCAGCAGTTAAAGCACATACCTCTGATATGAGACTTTAGTTTCATCTGACTCAAAACAGGCATTGTTGATTCACTGAAAATTCTTCAAAATTTTCTGATTCTGTTTGACTCAAACTAATTTTTTTCCTAATGTTTTGAAATTGCCAGCTCTAACTAGGAGATACACTTGGAGGAAAGTAACTCAAGGCTAGTGGTCTTCAAACCACCTCTCTTTGGAGTTTACTAATTATCTCATTGTCTCTAACAGCCTCATCAGCATTACTCAGGAACTGGCAAAAATCACCTCTGAAGGAATACAGAAAATAATATAATTAATTAAAGTGAATTACTAGGTGAATTGAATTATAGGTATATGATTGGGGAAGCAGCTGCAAATGATTTGCATGAGCATAAAAATGGAGTCTTGGGTTTTCTTTCTATTGTGAATCCAAAGCCTTGAAAACACAGTTTGGGGGTTTAACACTATAGGCTAGCTCAGGATTCTCAAACTTTTGGTCTGCTTGTCATTACAGGAGAAAAGAGGCTACAGCTGGTAGCTGCTCTAAAGGGCAATGGTGCCAAACCTTGTGTTGAGGTGAGTGTTTGTGGTGTTTCTGTGGATTATGATTCTCCCTCTGGAGTGCAGGCTGTGGTAGTCTCATAACTGTCTCCCAAATTCTTAAAAGTAAAGGAGAATGAGCCTGTATGCCCCTAAGGAGGAGACTTGGACTTTCAAGGTCTAGCTATATAATCACACCTCTATAAAAGATTTAATTAGAATTAAGCAATGCTGAAATGGAACTTCTTCCAACTAAAGAAACTGCTACCAAGACAATTGTGTATCTGCACATACTTCTTTCTCTTGCAGGTTGTTCCTAATAGGTGTGTTAGCCTCTGAAATATGGACCCAAGACAGGCCAGGTAAATAATTTTGTGAACTGTCTTGAAATGCAGGCAAATAAGTTTCATCCTGCTCTGTAGCTTTCCAATAAGTGGTGATCTGCTCCAGTGTAGTGCTAGGGAAGGCATGTGGCTGCCATAAGTACTGGCCAGGTGTGTGGTGGTTCTACTTGTTGCCTACTGAGACAGGAGACTCTTGCGCTCTAACTGTGAACTTATGCTTTGCGATTAGAGTACTTAATACTGTCACATACACATGTACACTCGAGAAGTGCACATCCCAAATAACTCTTCTAAGGATACGGCTACACCTAGAGGTCTGTGAGGCCCAGCTCAAGACATACTTGTACTAGCTCTGATCAAACTACAGCACTAAACAATGTAGTTGCAGCAATGTGAGAAGTTAGATGCTGTAAGTACCTAGCCTCTCTGATCCAGTGTTTTCTCAAGCTGGGGATTGCATCTCTAGCATGATCCTCAAAATACCCTTCCCAAGTATCTTTTGCTGTGGGGTCAAAGCAGTAGTCCTGCTCTGAGCATTCCTAATGGATCAGACTCCCTTTAACCTTAGAAATGGTGCCTCCCTCATTAGAGTCTTGAACATGGGAATTGAGCCTGGGTCTTCTCCCTTGGCCCTGTATGCCCCCCCCTGCATTGAGGTGAGTGGGTGAGAGGACTCAAACAGGGTCTCCACCTCTTAAGTACTCTAACAATTGGGTTATAAGAATCTCATGTGGGGCTTCCTCAACTTCTCCAAGTGAAGCTGTTTCACTTTAGATAAAGTCGCCTACTCAAGTGACTTTATCTAAAGTGAAACAGCTTCACTTGGAGAAGTTAAGAATCTTATAACCCAAGTACCTGCATTACTAGAGTGTAGTCATATATATTCTCTCTCTCTAGCATCACAATTCCCTGTGTCTTTCTGACAAGTGGTAAGACCACTCAGACAAGACCCTTCTAATGCCTCTGCCTTAGAAACACTTATTCCTGTAGCTCTGCATATGAATAGTCCCTGACTTTTGGGGAATTAACTTCTCCCTACTGTTACTCCCACCTCCTTGTCAAATGTCTGTAATGGGCCACTCTCTTGCCACTTCAAAAGTTACTTTTCTGTTAACTGATTTCTCATTAGTCTGACCTTACACTTGGTAAAGCAACCCCCATCCTTTCATGTATTTATATCTGCTTCTGTATTTTGTTTTGTTTTTTGTTCCCCACTTCATGCATCTGAAATGGGCTTTAGCCCACAAAAGCTTATGCCCAAATAAATTTGTTAGTCTAAGATGCCACAAGGACTCATCACTTGCTGATACAGACTAACATAGCAACCACTCTGAAACCTGTGTATGTAAAGTGATTCCCATGAAAGGACTCAGTCCCACAGACTCTAACTTACAATTGGTTTGCTTCTAAAACTCCTCCTGGAGAGCAGTGACTCCGTACATTAGATATTCAGCTCAAGGCAGCAACTGAGAGCCTTCTGTTCTCAAACTGTTAGTTGTGTGGTGGTTTGTTTTTTTTGTTGTTGTTTAATTTTCTCAAGCTAGGATTGTTACTTTTCTCAAGCTAGGATTGTTACTAATTTGCAGGCTGATAATAGATCACCCCAGTCCCAAGTCACTTCAAAATGTCCCCTGTGGTATTGAGCCCCTCATTACTGAATACCCGCTCCCCCAGAAATCCCAGATCCTCTATTCACAAAAGCAGTTTACCAGTCTTACTCTAGATCACTGCTCCTGTACTATGCACAGCACTTGAGCTCAGCTATTTTTAAAAAAAGAAATCTAAGAGTAGAGTCAAATATTATGACTTTGCATGGTTAAATATAAAAACATTCTTGCACCTGAACTTAACTGACAAGTTCTCACACAGGTTTCAGAGTAGCAGCTGTATTAATCTGTATCCACAAAAAGAACTTGAGTACTTGTGACACCTTTAGACTAACAAATTTTCAGCATAAGCTTTCATGGGCTACAGCTCACTACTTTGGAGCTATGCATCCAAACGAAGTGAGCTGTAGCCCATGAAAGCTTATGCTGAAAATTTGTTAGTCTAAAGGTGCCACAAGTACTCAAGTTCTCACACACCTAGTCTAGTGTAGGTGACAGGACTGGTTCCAGCTTTTTTTTTTTTGCCACCTCAGACAGGGCTGGCTTTATGAACTGTGGGGCCCAATTCAAATACCTGGCAGTGGTCTGGGCTTTGGTAGCACTTTGGGGTGGGGGGTTCCCACTCTAGGTGTTCTGAAGGACTCCTCGCTGCTGAAGACCTGGATCTCTGCCCCCCTCCCCCACACACAGGTGCTGGGTGAATGTCTTTTAAAAAAGACCAAGTGCCTAAAGTGTGGGGCTTGGTTCCTGGGAATTTGCCTAAAGCTGGCCCTGGTCTCAAGTGGCCCTGGTTTCAAGTGGCCTGCCCTCCTTCCCTCCCCCATCTCCCAAAAAAAGCCATGATCAGCAGCTCTACTGCACTACTTCATTCTTTGGCAGCAATTCAGCAGCTGGTCCTTCCCTCCAAGAGGGACCGAGGGACCCACTGCCAAAGACCTGGACATGCCACCCCTTTCTGTTGGCTGCCCCAAGCACCTGCTTCTGGGGCTGGTGTCTGGATCTGGTCCTGGTTGCTGACTAAGCCTGGCTGAGATCTTTAATGAAGCAAATCATTGTTTGTTCCTAGGTGAAGATGACAATATTCTTTCTACAATCTCAAATATGCTAGAACAGACACAATAATCTCAAAATAAGTTTCCCTTCCCCTGCTGTTCATGTTAAATTCTGGCAGAGACTTCATTAGCATTCTAATCCAAATAGAGATTATCTCCATGGTGGACCGTTGTATATCCCATCACTATCTAAAGAAGTTTCACTCAAGATATGCTACTTTTGAGTGACCTGCTTCTAACTGCAGACTTGAACATAATTTTTAGTGTTTGTACACTTCTTGCAGTGATTACTGAAAGTGTCGCACTGGTCACTAAAGATATTACATGACCCTTTCTGGTGAACCCATGGGATCCATTTACCAGTTGGTCTCAGACCCTTGAGAAAACTCACATGGGTTTATCTAACCTGGTGAAACTACAGGTGGCTATATCCTTAACCATGTACTGATAGAGCTGCTGTTTGACCCCAGAAGTGGCAGCATTTCAGTAGTAGTCTACTCATCAAGAACTGGTCATCTTGCATCCAAGTGACTCCTATGGTGATAGTTACTAATTATTTGTCTTAACATATCTCTACAGGCTCCCTGAGCTCAGAGTGCCTGGGGAGCCTCTTGCGGGTTGCACTGAATGCAGAGTACTTTGAGGACAAATATCTGATCTTCGCTGTTGTTGGTAAGCAGAGCATGGGTCTCAAGGAAAGACTGGGGAAAGTGGGAGGAATAAGAGGCTGTTAAGAGTAATAAGCATTTTCAAAGCTGCATGTCCCATTTATAAATACTTAAACTCTAGGCTATCATGCATTGGGGCATCAAGTCTGTAATACTCCTATACAACACTCCTGGTATCTTTACAATGGGAGACCCAGTGTAGACCACAACAGTATTTAAAGTAACTTCTAATGAGAAGCAAAAGAGAACATTTTGTTAAGTCTAGCTAATCTGATCAGTGACTTTTGTGGGGAAATCATCCATTTGTACCTTTTTATCCACAGATGTCATGGTAACTGTACCTACTCTTTCTACTAAATCTCCAAATGTGGGTTTATTAAGATCACAATTTTAGAACAACTATAGTATGAAATAGGATATTGATGTTCTAGGTAAACACCAAGAACTAAACTCTGCCTTGGTTAGCCTAGTGGTCAAATGATCAAATAGATCCTAGGTTTTCTGGTAATGCATGAATTGGACTACAGGAAGATGGAAGCCACCATGTACCTAACTCAGGCCCATGGTAGCCTAGCAAGTTGCTGACAGCTGACCTTGGGTCACAGCCAGCATAACAGCTGACTGGGGCTGTGGGGGGAGGGGAGGGCAAGAAGAAGTTAAGGCACTAATCTTATAGTTTGTGATTCAGTGCTACAGATATTAAAGGGGAATGTGGGTCTGATTATGATGGTAATCGGCTACAGTTAATGGTCTTCAAAGTGTGACACCAAAGCAATGGTCATTGTAAAAGTCTACAAAAGGGATTATTGTACAGTATAACCTTGGAATGACTCTCTGAGATGAACTGATAACTCTGCATGCTAATGTCCAAGAAAACACTCGCTGACCTTGAGTGTAGCTTGAAGGTCTGACAGCTATATTCCAATACCTTTTCACAGACCAGTTTGGCACAGCCCAGGAGATTGATGAGACCCTGGCAGCACAGTGTGGCTATACAATAGAGTATAATTATTGGGGTAACATTGAATTCCGTGCTTCCATTATAAGCTGCTACACTCATATTGAGGTAAGCCTACTGTATCTAACATGCCCTACTCTTGTACTTTAGTTATAAAATCTGTCCTTAACATAGAAGTTATGACTTCAGATGAGTTGTGCAAAGACTGTAATGTAGCAATATGTTGCATGTCTACTAACTAGTGCCACTTAGAGAACACTGCCTAGCATCCCCAGAGGTCTTTCCCAGGCATCTGGGTATTTTGTGGTAGAAACATCAGTGTCTACAACAAAACTCATTCTAATGTGCTAACATAAGAATGAAGACCATCTAATTGCCACAGAAGAAACATTACCCCTCCAATAGATGAACAGATGGATATCTGCTGCTAGCAGGGCAGATATCCATCTTTCTCTGCAACCTGATATCTGACTAGCTATGTAATTCATCATCTAACTAGGACCTCTCCCTCTGCAACTTCAGGCACTTGTTTTTATAACAGAGTTCCTATTGGAAAGGGGCAAGGACTTTGAATCCTCTCTCAAATATTTTAGACTTGTATTGGGGAGACATGGAAAATAACTTTCAAGTGCTGCACTCATCTAGTCTCTCTCGACACAGATGACTTGGTTGTAATGCTTAAACACTTCATTATGGGGCAGTATTTGCATCACTAGTTAGGGATGAGCAAATAAGAGGGAGACCTGTTTGGGCGCACTAATCAGTATCTTGTAAGAGCTGTTGCTGTGTCTCTGCAGAGTGATGTGTACACAGTAACTGTGCAAATCCAAGCAGCTACTAATCCTGATATGAAAAATGCTCTAACTCACTTGAAGACTGTGAGTTGCCCTTACAGTCCATGGCATCCAAGAGAGTTAGTATGTGAAACTAACTACATGGAGGTAAGATCCCAAGCATTGATCTTCCATGGGGAAGGGGGGAACTTGTAAAGAAGCCCTCTAGATAGGATGGGATCCCAAACACTTGGTAACTAAAGACTTATAAGCAGAATACACTGCATGTGGAATAGGATTCAAATAGTCCAGGGACCACCTGAAAATAAGACTCTTTTAATCCAATAAATTAATGAGTATTGCCTAAATAACACTTTCTAGGAAGTTAAGCAATCAAATGTTGCACTTTGTCAACGTTTTAATGTCAAAAAATAGGTTAAAGCCAAATAGTGGATCAAATGAGTATCCAGGAGAAGAACTCAAAGTATGGGAGTCCATCCTTAAACTGCTCTACTCTTTGTCAAGAGAACAACTTCCTAACTGGAAATGTGAAACCTGAGAAGTAGGTGCACTGGATAGACTAAAATGAAAAGGGTACAATCAAATGGTGGAATGCAGAGAAGCCAAACAGCCTCTGTCAATCAGCCTTTAATAAACTGTTTGGTAGGTCAAGCAACAAACTTCAGACCCCTAAATTACTCCCAGCCAGGGGAATGTCCACTAACTAATGTTACTAACATAGTGGGATCAGGAGACTAGAACTTGGTGTCACTAATGATGGATGTTCCTTTGCAAGGTGTCTGTCAGGAGGAATGTTCCACAGATAACAGACTTGCTCCAAGATGAACCTGAGGACTGGGCTCTAGCCTTTCCAGAGGTAAGCTTAGATGCTAGCATTGTTACTCCTGGCTCAATGTCTCTTTCTATTTACAACTATTCCAGCAATATATTGAAAGAATGCGCTGAGGATTCAGCCTCCAAAAAACTATAGGAAGAGAACAGAACTCCTGGACTGAAGGATACAGATAGGGAGACATATCCCAGCTTCCTGGTAACAGATGTAGAGCAACAGGACAAGGGAAGGAAAGATAGGAATAGCCTCTCAAATGAGATGGCTGGTATCACTACCTCAGTAGCATCTTGAGGTCAGTGCACCATCATACCAGCTCCTAATAAAGACCACCTATAATCCAAAATTATAATCCATGAGTAGATTATATAACTGGTGGATAGGGAGCACAAGGAAACCATGAGCTGGCCAGTTTGAAAAACAAGTTAGTGAACCACAGAAGAAACAACTGCTTAACTGTTGGGTTTTTATAGAGACCGGATGGGTGAGAATCTTTATTGGATCAATTTCTGAAGCTTGGTCCAATAAGACATTATCTCATCCACCTTCTCTCTTAATCCTAGGATTGACACAGCTACAACACTAGGTTTATAGGCACCCTAGCAGAGGGTGTACTGTCTTTCCAGGACCGCAAGATCAGCTTTTTGATGCTGAGGAGGGGAATACAAAGGCACTCAGATGAAGTCTCAATTTCACTCCAAGTGAACTGTGAGTGAGGGGGGAAAAAAACACATGACAACTTTTGAGCTGTTTGTCTCCCTCAGGCAACAGCTGGGGCAGTGTCTATTTGGCAAGTAGTATTTCACCTGCCCACTGGAAGGAAGGCTCTGTTAGCGAGTGATGCTCAGGATGCTGGCTATGGACTCAATACAACGGACACTAGGATTTTGCTGAGAGCTCCATACAATGCTCCAGAAGCACAGCTAGTCAAGGTTGGTGCACTCCTTTACCATCTGTGTGCTCAGTCTCTGCACAGCTCTAACAGCATCTACTCTTGCAGGTTCGAGGAGTGACATTCTCTGCAGTGAGAGCAAGTACATTCTACAAGCAACGATGGATGATCTTGATGGTAGATACTGCTGTGGCCTGCCCTGTAGGTGAGACTTAGTATCTCTTTAAATCTAATGCTAAACACTCAAGTATCTTGATGTGATGAGACATGCCTAGTTGCTAACTCCCGAAGTACTGCTCTTGATAATAATGGATGTGCCTAATATTCTTTCTAAATTAAGATGGGATGGATTATACAGATGACACAATTGTATGGACCATTCCAAAAAGCCTCCAAACTCTCTCTGCTGGGTCAACTAGCTTCAATGATCTCCTTGTTGAAATTGGTGTGAATCTACACAAACTTTCTGCCAGAGAAATTGCTTCCAGGAAATATGTGCTATCAAACAATACAGATGAAATTACCATCCAGATGCCCATAGGTGCAGAAGGTGGTTATTACAAGGTTAGTGGATGCCTGTCAGGTCTGAGCTACAAGCAGAAGGCTAACAACTGGTAGGGAGGATTCCCCATTCAGCTACATAAAGCCAATGTGAGTGGCAAAGGGGATTTTAGGGGAGGGGGTGTTTATGCCCCCACTTTTCAATTCTCCACATAAGAACACTGACCAGGGAGCTCTCAGTACTGCACCTGATAAGATTAGCTCTTCCAATTGGCCATGGCTGTCTCATATCAATGAGGGTTGAACCCATAAGGTTCTCCATTTGTCACTTAATGACCTTTGAGAGACACTTCCCTCCTCACTTGTGGAGAAGGTCTCTGATCTGAGGGGACTAAACTTGGAAGAGCAAAGCTGGCAGGGGAGAGGACAGGAATATGGATTAAGCAGTTTGGAGCTGAGAAGCACCTGCCTCCTTGTGATTTCTGCTCCTGTACAGAACTTCCCAGAATAGCAGGATAATGCAACTGCAACTTAGTTTGCTCCTGTTGGCACAAGTAAATGGCTTTTGTCAGTTCACCTTTAGTGCTCCAGAAACTACCTATTGCAGGCAACTCTCAACTGTCTGGGTATTAACATAATATACTGAACCTACAACTTGATCTTTCAGACCCATGTGAGTGAGGGACAGCATGGGACAAAATACTACATTAATATGTTTCTGGAACATCAGTGGGAAGACAACAGGTGGGGAGTGACCAAGCATACCATCATCAAGAAAATAGAAACTCCATTTAAACTTGTACCGCCCACCATAACAAACAGTAAGTAACTGAATGAACTCTAAGCTCGCACATCATTTTTTAGCAAAGACCTAATGCCACACCACTTCTTCCTAGATACCAACTCCAGCATTAGGTTGGTCAATGTGACTGTGGGAACATTCCTCCCAGATGTGGAATTGGTGAACTTGACCATAGATGATACAACTGTAACTGTTCCTGAAGCCCTTCAGCATGGATACAAAGTCTATGAGACTAGATACCCTAATGGAAGCAAAGGCTATGTAATGGAAACACCATTTGATGTGCCTAGCATTAAGAAAGAGGTATCTGTTTTAGTACCTAATGCACAGGTTGTTACACTCTATTGCTTGGAGTTTCTAAATGTGACTTGCTGCTGTGTCTCTCTCTCCCTCCCTCCCCTCCCAGTACTTAACAGAGGACACTAGACTCTATACGCTGAATGTTACACTTGGATTCATAGTACAGCCAGCACATGAGACCTTCACTGTTCCAGTCATAATAATCTATCCTGTCAAGGATGCAGGTAACAAGGGGAGGCTGTGACTGTTAATCTGAGTTGCACCATAAGACAAAGTCAATAGAGTTCCCTTGTGCATGGAATACTAGTATGATCACCTCTCTGTTACAGTGTTGCCTAGTGCAAGAGGATTCTGTGATGATGAAAACCTCTATCTAACAGTCGTTCGTGGCAATGTGGATCAAAACTGGCAGCCCTTCATTTCAAACCTGAGCCTATCACCAGATGCTGCTCAGAAGCACAGCTATGGACTGGATGACAATGGCACCCACTTAACAATTTGTGTTCCTCTCTATGCACCTCATGTACTATATGAGGTAATGATAAATGTGCATGGTGTCCAGCCCTCTAACTGGTGGGAGGAGAGCTAGAATTCCAGAATCTTTCAGTAGGAAGGAGGGGGAAACGCTTCCAGCAAGCAATGTAGGGGTAGTCTCCTCAAAGGACTTAAGCTCAGCATTCCAATGTTGGGCTAAAGTCTCTTGGCTCAGGGGTACACAGGTCTTCCAGGGGTTCATGCATTCCTCTAGATGCCTAGTTTTACAACAGGCTACATAAAGCCCTCATGAAGTCAGTACAAAACCATTTCCTAGACCATGACTTGTTTTACACTTTTTAATATACTGTACCCTGAATATAAGCACTACCTATTCCAACTGACTTACAGTGTAGTAAAAATGACCAAGTAATTTAATTTACTAAGTGTACTGCAACGTGTGTGTGTGGGGGGGGGGCAGGGGTTTGGGTAAGCAAGTACTTAAAGTGAAACTTGAGGGTAGATGAGACAAATCTATCTCAGGAGTCTGTTTGGAAAGGTTGAGAGCCACAGTCTGGGAAGTACTGGAAACAAAAGTCCTCAGGAGCCCAGGGTGTGAGATGCTGGTCAAAAGTTCCTGCTCCAGAGTAGGAATTTGAACCTGGATATCTTTCCCGCCCCCATTATTTTACCACAAGGTGGTACTACACCTTCCTTCCAGCTGCCTGAAGGGTCCAATCAGCTACTCCTGCTTTTAAGTAGGTCTATTGGATTGGTCCCTGCAGATAAGACAGAAAGGGAAACATAGTTCATGCCAAAACTTCCATCATAACTGAAATAAGTGCCAAGTAGCTAAGCATTAGGATTTAAGCAGCTTGCTGCTAGTACATGGGCAGAAATTTAGATGCCTACAGGGTTAAGCACCAATTGAACAGGAGGCTTTGAAGGTCTAAATTTTTGGACTTAGAATATCAGGGTTGGAAGGGACCTCCAGGAGGTCTAGTCCAGCTCCCTGGTCAGGGTAAGAGCAAGACCAATCCTCCAACTAAATCCTCGCAGCCAGGGCTTTAAGCCTGACCTTAAACTTCTAAGAGGAGATTCCACCACCTCACTAGGTAACCTATTCCAGTGCTTCACTACCCTCCTAGTGAAATATGTTTAGGTTGGGTGGTGTTTTTCCTAATAGTCTACTCCTTGTTCTGTTCTCAGTGGTAGCACATGACAGTCTAGATCCATCCTCTTTGTAACCCCCTTTCAGGTAATCCATTCATCCAGCCCATGCTTTAACTTGCTGTTAAATACTATGGGAGACTGTGTATTGAAAGCTTTGAAGTCAAGGAATAACACAGTCACTGCTTTCCCCTCATCCAGAGCCAGTTACCACCTCATAGAAGGCAACTTAGGTTAGTAAGGCACAATTTGCCCTTGGTGAATCCATGCTGACTGTTTCTGATAACTCTGCTCTCCTCAATCAATTTTTTTGAGGGCCTGATCATGATTTTTCCTCCCCTCCCCATGACTGAAATGAGGCTGAGTGGCCTGTAGTTCCCCAGATCCTCCTTCCTTTTTTAAAGATGGGCACTACATAAGCATTTTCCCAGTCATCCAGGACTTCCCAATTTGCCATATGATTGCAGACCCATTATCTTTGAAAACTCGTTAGCCAACTCCTTTTTTTTTTTTTTTTTTTTTTTTTTTTTAGCACTCAGACTTGGGTGCCTAAAATTCTCTGCATCTAGCTCAATATGTTGGGCTTTAAACTTGCCATTATTGTGAAATGCCAACCTAATATGGCAGCTGAATCAGAAATGGAACAAATCTTGAGTTACTGTAGCAACTTACCACAGCTGGTGGAACTTCTCATGCCAGAATAAATAAATGCCTGTGGGACACTTGTGCTACACCTTGCACTCCTAACCAAAGATTAGATTTTCTTCCCCCTGCTCCCTCCAACTTCACTCTAGCAAGGTTAATGACATTTGGCATTGTTTAGTGGAGTACTGCTGATTATAAACTTGGTGCAACATGAACCCTTACGAAGAGCTCAGAGGTGGCACTAGAAAGCTTTAGCTGCAGAAGTGGCAAACAGTCAAACACTACTTGAGAAACTTCAAAACTACACAGAATGACTAGGTAGCTTCTCCCTTATTGTCTTGTCTGACCTGACCAAGTCTCTCCTACAAACCTGTCTATATTTTAATTGATAGAGTATCAACCACTAGGCTTGACCAGGTGGGTTAAGCTGGTCCATGGCCTCCAATGCACTGCAGAGCTTGAAATGTGGGGGCAGGGGACAAATGCTTCATCTGGAGAAGTCACATGACTCATGCCAAAGGATAAAACCCTGGTCTCACTGAATGCATCCGTGACAACCAGGCCAAGATTTCACCTTTTTGGCTTTTTAATTGCCATGCCAGGTCAGTTTAAAGCTCACTTGTTAACTCCTATTGATCAGCAATTAACTTGTGATCTCTCCTAGGAGATTCATTCCTCTGGACTAACAGCTTCACTCCATTTAACAATGAAGGATTACACTCATGCTGACATGATAGACTTCTCAATCTCTTGCAGATTTTCACCTAAAGAACTAATAGGTAAACTTTTATTGCCACCCTATATGGAATGATTGACCAAAATGAGCTAGACTGGTAATGCTGGCTCTCTGCAGTATTTGGGTGTGGGGGTAGGAAAGTATGCTGAATGAACACATACAATGGATGTCTGCTTGTCTTCAGACTGCCTGCCAAATGGAACAATGGTTATCACTGCACTAAAGCTAGCAGGAATCGCCGATCTGGATACCAGCTTGTTTGTCTTGAGAGACAAACAATGCAGGCCTGTTACAGTGACTGAGAAGAGTGCCACGTTCATATTCAATGTGAACACCTGTGGAACAAGTAGAAAGGTAAAAACCACGCTGACATGACATCTGAGGCAACCAGGTACAGATGGAAAGAGTCAGAGCTTGTTTTGCAGAACATACCCATGAGATGTTAATAGCTGACTTTCCAGAACCAGTAGTACCTTCTTTAGGTGGTCCTAACTATGATCTTGACCTGTCCCACCTACTACATTCTCTGGCTCATCAGGTGCCTCCTCAACACTTTGAAGCCTTCTGGCTAACACTGAAGGCTACGTTGTACCTAGTTACAAAAGTTTTGATATGATGTCAAGTATTGAAGGGGGGGGGAGTTGCCATGTTAGTCTGAATCTGTAAAAGCAGCAAGGAATCTTGTGGCACCTTACAGACTAACAGACATTTTGGAGCATGAGCTTTCATGGCTGAATATTCACTTAGTCAGATGCATGTAGTGGAAATTTCCAGGGGCAGGTGTATATATAAGCAAGAAGCAAGCTAGAGATAACAAGGTTAGCTCAATCAGGGAGGATGAGGCCCTGTTCTAGCAGCTGAGGAGGTGTGAAAACTAAGAGGAGAAACTGGTTTTGTAGTTGACAAGCCATTCAGTCTTTAATCCTGAGCTGATGGTGCAGCCATCCTAAACTCATGATATCAAATTTGACACCATCTGACCAACAAAACATGTGTGTCGGTCTTTCAGAGGCCGGTGTTGCTACCACTTCTATTGTAGTAGTGGTCCAATGGCAGAAGCAGGATTAATGGAAGGGATCCATTGGAGAAACACAGGCTGCTTCCTGCACCAAAGATGACCATCTATAAATTACATAAGAGTAAGGTTTGGATGGATTACTGGGTAATGTAGCTCAATTACTTGAGGAACATCAGGCAACTTTTAATGCAACATGCTTCATACAGAATATGGTAGTTCAGTTACTGCTTTCATTGGGCACAGGACACCCTGTCATTGCACAGCATGACACCCTGGACTTACTGGTTTTAGTGTTGCCAGTAGTCAAACAGGATAAATGTGCACACTGACCAATAATCTCTCTGGGGGTTGAAGAAAAGGACATTGTTCTAATACTAGGTCTTGGCTGAGTGCAGGTAATTATTCACTTTTGCCTCCATAGCTAATGTGTAACTAAAATAGCTGTTGCAGCACTTGGGTACCTCCTAGCAACCTAAAACTTGCTTTTGGTGTTAATAGTCTCCAGCTAAATACCTGGTTCTTTCAGTTTGAGGACACCATTATGACCTATGAAAATGAGGTCTCCTACTTCAGACCTGGCAGTATCACACCAATATACCAGTAAGTACTGCTGTACAGATAGAAGGGGAAGGGTTGTTTCTTAAACAAAGATTATAAGTCTCTAAACTCTACTTCTTACACTCAGACTGAAGTGTGCATGTCAATATATAATAAATGAGACCATCATTGTCCAGTACAGCTCCAGAAACAACCCAGCACCAAGTGTTGAGCCAGGGTTTGGCTCTCTTGCTCTAACCTTGAGGCTGTTCAAAGGTAAGGATGGCCATTCTAAGCAGCCTAAGAGCTGGCTTTTCTAAGGGGGTGGAGAGGGTGGCTATGGGAGTAGTGGGAAGAGATTGACCCTAGGATGCAATTTGCACCACTATTGTCACTGATTGTAGTGGTGGCACAATTCCACCTATCACACCCTCAATTTCTAGTAAGTGCATAGGCACCCTCCCTCTGTCTCTAGAAATGTAGATGCTTCTGGAAGGAAGTCTCTGCACCTTAACATCCTACATCATTAGGACTTGGTACTAAGGGATGGTATTGACAAATGTGAAGTCACAACCAACCCCAAATAAGTTAATCATCCTTTGTAAGGATGGAAACACAAGTGGGCAAGGGAAGATAAATATGAACTATAACTCTGGCCATGCCACTTTTTTTTTAATCAAGGATGGCACTTAGTCCTTGCTCCAAAGTGTTTCTGTAAACAAGCCAGGTGACCCCTCCCTCCCCCCCCCCTTTCCCCAGTATAAAGGCAGCACACTCTTTGTGTAGATCCAGGGAGGGGTCTGATCAGCAAATCCCCCTCCTTTGCCCTGATCACTTCATTTCCTATTCACCAAAGATTGTCCCTTCATACCCATGTGCTCATCCTTAAACTGCTGCTGTAGCAAAATGAGATTGGGTGGGTGAGGACTTGGGTAGGGGGACAAACCATGGCCCTGGAAGAAGGGCTCCTCTAATATATCAAGAAGACTTAGTCTTAATATCACTTCTTCTAGATCAGTCTTATTCAGACTCCTATGTGGAAATAGAGTATCCTGTGGTAAAATACTTAAAAGAGGCACTGTATTTTGAAGTGGAGCTGCTCCATTCTGAAGATCCACAGCTAGAACTGTATCTAGAAGACTGTTGGGCTACTACTTCCCAGGCCAGAGACAGCAGCCCACAGTGGTCTATCATTACAGACAGGTAACAAATAATCCCCTTCCTCCCCTGAGTCTCATACTCCTCTTCCTCTTCTCCCTGCTGCAGTCTGCAGCTGTACTGCTCTAACCTCTCTGCTCCCCCCCCCCACAGTGCTGCCACTGGCTACACTACTTAAACTAGGAGCCTGCCTTCAGTTTTGCTGCACAGTCTGAGTTGGAGTGAGAGGATAAGGAGCATCCCACTCAGGAGTGGGAGCTGTGGCTGCTGCTGTACTAAATAAGCATTCAAGCTCCTGAGTACTCACTTGGTCTCAAAGTACTGACACTGCCCCAGCATACTTGTGGTGGTACTTCTCCCCTTTCTCCTGTCAATGTGCAATGCACCTACTTTCTATAACTTATCCTTTCAAAGTTAACTAAGGATTACAGGGTATTTTGAGTGGCCTGAATAACTTTATTTCTCTTATGCTTAAACTTAATTCTTTGAGGTAGTGAATTCTAAAATACCAAACCTGTCCTGGCTGGCATATTGACTATATTTTATGAATGACAACGCAAGTGTTTAAAAAGTGGTACCATCAAATAACATTCTAGAATGTAAATTTTGTACTCACCTTAGTGTCAATATCAAACCCTCAACTTTACACATTGCAGATGGAGGTTGCTTATTTTCAAATTACATTTTTAGTTATAGATAAACTTATTGTACAAAACCTGCAGTTCCAGTCCATTACTGCCAGTAATGGAGTCAAATGTCAGTGAGTTACTAACACAGGCCAAAATTCCCCTTAAGAACATGCATGATCTCATGTCAAAATGAATTTTTTTTATTCCATTAGAGTGCACAATGGCAGTAACAGTGTCTGAAACAGTAAGTCAACTATTTCTACACTAAAGGTAGGGTACAAAGTACCACCTGCTGTTTCCGATACCTGTTAAGGCTCTAAAACTGATACCTCAAGGCTTGGGATGGAGAGATATTTGATGTATTCTTTCCAATCTAAACTCTGTATAGAAGTTTATAATATGGCTGTAATTCATGTTCCTATGCCTTAATACAGGAATTAAATTGATAGTGCTCCTAAGCTATCTGCACAGAAACTGATCCCAAGGGGCTGTGTAGGCACCTGAAAACTCTAAAGTTGCCCCCTACCAAAATCTGAAATGGCAGCTCCCCTGATTCCCTCCAAGTATTAACCTAAACTAGAGGGGAAAGCCTACTTTTTGGCTCTGAACTAAAACTGTTACTATGACTTTTGAAAGTCATCAGCAGGGACAATGGGGTTCCTACATGATGACTTGACTTGCAGCAGAAATGATGTACAATACAGAGACCCATGGTATTTGTATTGTACAAAGACTGATGGGCACTCTCCACCTGAGAACAAGGACAGACCTGGATATTTGTGGCAGAAATCCTTTACATCCACTATCATTGCTAGCAGTAATCTTTACTCATCTGCTTGATATTGCTATGTTGACACATGTCTTGCTAATCTAAGGCCTCTAACTCTAGTCTTGCTTCTCCAAGCTGTAAAAATGCAGAGGACTCCCATCAAACAATCTTCCACAAAGTGGACAGTGACGCAAGAGTGAAGTTTCCCACTCATCTGAAGAGATTTGAGGTGAAAATGTTCACATTCATGCAAGATGGAAATGCACTACTAGAACAGGTGAGTGGCACTTAAAGGCTAGAGGTGCTAGTCTAAGGAATGAGCCTGGAATGCCTACATAGTACTTAACCTGTCTCTACCCCTAACAAACCTTCCTGGAGGGTATCGGTGACTCTGTAAGGGGAAGGCAAGATGAAAACAAGGAGTGTAACTCTCCAAATCCATGAAGGAAACATTATAGCAACTGCACTTCTTACAACAAGACCTCATTATCTTGTAGATATACTTCCACTGCAGTGTGGTGATATGTGATGCTAGGCGGCCAGCTTCAGATCTTCTTTGTGCAAGGAGATGCATTCCTAGAAAACAGAGGCTTGGTAAGTGGATCAAGAAGTCTAACCTGTGTGCTAGTGATGCACAGGTCTTGCACTCTAATGGAATCTTGATGCAACAAGCTGACATTGACAGTGTATGGCAAACCAAGTATTTAACTACAGATCTAGTATAACTTAGACCTCTGAGGAATGATGCTCATACCTGAAGTCTAACAAACAGCTTTGCTGATGAGCTGGTCAGACTCCTGAAACTAATTTCTCTTTTCAGGTCGCAGTGTTGAGGCATATCATATGCATGGGCATGTGTCTTCTGGAGCAGTACTCTTCAAAAGTAAATGAACTGGATGCTATCATCCCACAAAGTAATGCATTAGGACCCTAACCTCTAACATAGTAGGGTGCTGCTACAGCAACCTGTTTAATTACACTGCCAAACCACTTTTTTAATTTTTCAGCTAAATGAAGACTGACACTTTGAACCTAATCAATCTATATATGCAAAAATTATTAAATGAGAATTAAAGCTGTCTAGACTTGTCTCTAATTCTAAGAATTTAGTTGCAAATGCTGAGCCATAATGCCTTTTTTTTTAATTATCCAAAATCTCTAGTTACTGAACTCTTTTTATCCCTCCCCAGTGTCAACTACTTAATACTTCAATATTAAGTGATGGTTCATAAGACATGTCTAGGTCTAACTAGGAGAAGCTTGGTCATCTTTTGGGTAACTCCACAGGAAGGTACAAAAAAAATCTCACTGTTAAATCTAGTCAACTGATTGGTATTGGAAATCATTTCAGTATCTGACAATTAAATTAGATATGTAATCATGCACAGAGCTCATGGTGGTGGGTCACATCATAAATTAACAAAACAAGACTCGTTCATGCTGCTACTACCGGAAACATTGTCTGACTCAGATTCTCATCTCCTCCACCCCCCGGGCTAACAGCCTCCCCAAAGGCTTTGTTTGATACAGCTGTAGCATAAAATGCTTTAAGAATTTCCCCAAAACAGAATAGCCAACAAGCCTGCTCCCACAATGTCAGTGCCTTTAATCACCTCTCCTCCTAAAACAGTGCTGCTCTGAAGCTAGTCTTAATCACTAGAGCAATCCACAGTGATTCAGAATTCCTGAAATGAGGCTAGGCATGTAGACTAAACATCTAGTCTGCTGTCCCATCTAAAATGACTTCTATTTAGAGATTCTCTAAACTTTTTCCACAGCTCTTACTGTTCAACTTTTTTAGGATCAGTCATGTTGAGCAAAGCTATAACTGGATCCAACTGCCATAGCTTTTCCAAAAAACATGGAAGAAACAACCATGTTTCAGGAGACCATTTGTGGCAATCCTTCACCTTCCTTCCTCTCCCATTGTGCAAACTGCATAGGTTAACCGAAAGGCTCTGCATTTACTTGTACAAGAACATATTGCTGCCTTTCAGGACTGCTGTTAAGATCTAATGGGATGCAAGTTCTTAAATTGTTGTTCAAGAAACTTTAATACCTACGGTAGGGGAGGAACCATCTGTCACGTCACCTGCAAGTTGTGCTTGCTCTAGTAAGCACTTAAAATTAACCACCTAGCCTCCTGCTATAAGTTCCATTAAAATTTAAGTATGGAGGGCTAGTGTAGGAAAATGCAACACTTACTATAAATCATCTTGAACTGAAATTGCACATTAAACTGTAGAATGCTGGCTCTGAATTCAGCCTTCCAGGTGCAGCTTTCTAGAACTGATCTTAGCTACACAGTCTTGTACAACTTGGTTTGTCAGAATCTAGTAGGTACTTTGACAGGATTAAACTAGCTTGGACAACAGCTTGTTGGCAGAAGGTGGCAAACTAAACCTGTCCTCCCTGCCCTATTACCTCTCTCTCTCTCTCCCTTTTTTCCCCTCCCACCCCCATGGCTTATTTTACTTTTACTTCTATAGACTTAATTCTTGAAACAATCCTTGTGCAACTTCTTATAGCTCCTCCCTTTAATCTGAACTACTAGGATGTTCTAGGTTATGTGAGGCTTTGTGCAGTGTATGGGACAAACTTCTGTTAACTTCCACTGATCTAGTCTGACCTAAATCATCTTTGCCATCCTTCTATCTAATAAAGAAGCTATTATATTGTACCCTAGTGTGGAAATGGCTCTTCTAGCAGCTACCTCCCAACTGGTTGCTGCTGAGTTAATGAATTTGGTGCAGAGGCCAAACCAAGATCTTCTTCTTTAAACCATAGTCTGTGCCTTTAACACTCTGGTACTGTGGTGACACTTTCTGGCTAAAAATCTGCTAACATGGCTCTGGTGGCCTGAAATTCATGTCTTCTGCTGACACTTGCAGCCAGCTCTACTTCTAGTACAAGAAGCATTTCAAAGAGATACTACCCACTACCTTGACCCCTTTTGAGATCCTGCAGACCTCATAGGTGGAGAGGTCCTTCAGAGTGATTTCTTACTGGTCAAAAGAAACTAAAATAACTGAGTCCTCCTGAATGAAATGGGGGTACTAAACATGAAGCCTGGAGAGCTATACTGTACCTAATACAAAATGGTATGAGGTAATGCTGGTACTGAGTCTTGTGCTAAGAGCAGATCTCTTAATGCCTTCAGGGACTGAGCATCTGGCCTCCTTTTCAAAGGCTGTCAGCATAGTCTTGGCTTGCAGACACAGTAACTGAACTTACCTAAGTTGTTTTAAACTTAGATTTGTGTTGCTCTACTAAACTAGAGAATTCTCAATTTTAAATTTGATGCTTTTTCTGGCGCGCCCCTCTCATAAGAGGGATAACAATCTTCCAATTCAAAACCAAGAGTCAAAGTACACTTAACTTTCCCTTTAGGAAATGAATCAAAAAGATGGAGCCTAACTTTCTTTTTTTGCTGCAAGGAACAGCTCTAAATAGTGTAACTTGTCTTTAATACTTCCTAACATATTAGGATGACAAAGCTAATTCTAAAAGTCTGTCAGTGGAGACAGTTGGTGACTAGCTAGTTAATTAACTAGAGCTACAGTGTAAAATAGGGCATAATCCTGCTTCTAAATGTTAGCTTTGACTTGCAAGTAAACCATTTTATCTATGCTCAGATCTAGCTCAAAGCAAGTTCTATATGAATACTTATGGTGTTAATTGAAACAGGTAAATATGACAGATGTGCTCATGACTCTCTGATATACCTTGCAGTTGTTCTACCTGCCTATGCAGTCCTGAATAGGCTGTATGACTCTAGGCAGCCCTATAAAGCATTCTCTGCATTTCTCCCTTTCTGCCCTGTCTAAGATCTTAACTGTGCACACAATTATTAGTCTTTAAGGAAAGTTCCATGAGTGATTAAATCAACTATAAACTTGAGTAACAAGTGTGCAGAGGCCTGGTCCTGTTTAGGTGGGACAGATTTATGTGATCTGATCCTTTATCTATAGGAGTTACGCTTTGTAAACAAGCATTATTTAAATCTAGTCCAGTGGCCTGTGATAGACAAGTCAACTTCCCCTGGATGCCCCAATGTTGAGCCCATCTGGGTAAAGTTAACTTGTCTAACTTCCAATAAGGGTTTCAAACAAACACTTAAATACCTCTATAGATAGAACATACTAAGAGAATAGCCATCAGATCCTATTACTAACTACCTTGCTCCCAAAAAACTAATGTTCTAAGTTTTTAGAACGCGCTGGCTTTGGCTTCTAGCATTGCTACTTGTTAGGCCTTCCTTTGAATAAGAGTCCTTCACAGGGATGAGACAATACACCAGCTACTCTAAGTATTTAGACACCATAATCAGGCACTCATCTGGGCTTTTTTTTTTTTTAATAAAGCCTTAAAGTTTCTATTTGAACACCATATAGGAGGTGCTAAAGGTGACTCCTCTTTTCCTCCCTTTCTTCTCCACCCCCCCCCCCACCAACACTGAACCAGCATAAGTCTATAGATATAGCTGTGGTAACAGCAGTGGAGGTAGCTGAGCTATTGAGATTACTTATCTACAAGTTTCAGGCAGGTACGTACTCAACATAGCTCAGCTGTTCCTCTGCTGCCACTGCTGGTGCTAGCACAGCTACACTAATTGTGCTGGTTCTCACTGAGCTCAGTGAGAACCAGCACAAGTGTGCACACGAACAGAGGAATTGCACCCTCAGAATTAGACTGTCAATCTGCACTCAAGTCTTAAAACCATTTCTATGGCACTCTGTACCCCTCCAGGTCTTCAATATCTCTTAAAATGTAGACACTAAAACTCTAACGTGGTGGCATTGGCCTAGCTCATGCCATATAAAGAGATAAAATTGCCATCCTACTGATGCACTCCTGTCCTATAAATCAATGGATCACACTTTTTCCTGGGGCGGGAGGGAAAACTATCTCAAAATCACTGCTTTCCACGCTAGCCCATGCCTAGAGAACAGGGGACTAAGTCCTTGTTGCAAATATACAACCTTACATTGACTGCTAAAATGTCTGCTTTGTGAAAGGGCCCAGTTTACCAAATAATTCAGATCACTGTGTGAATGGCAAAGTTATAGTACCAGAACAATCTTCATTTGCCAACTCTGCCACTACTTACTTCCATATCATTGAAAATAAGTGGCATGGGACCTAAAACAGAGCCCTGTACAACTCTACTAGAAACACACCTATTGACTATTTAGCTGGTTCTTGGTCTACTTAATGTATGGTTGATGTAGTGCAAACTTCTAACAAGGGCAGAATACTAGACCTACTGACTCCAGTCTATTCTGTTACCTTTTGCAAACATACATTTCCTCCTTTGAAATTGCATGTTGAACAAGACACCTTCATAGAAATGTAAGTAGAAACTGTTTTTACTAGCACTATCAGCTGAACCACCTCAGCTCATCCAGTCTTCCTTGAATTGTTACTAAACAGGTCTATAGCTGCCTGGATTATCCTACTTGCTGCCTTAAATATAGGCATAGCATAACACTCTTCTGGAATTTCCCTAGTATTCAGATTCACTTAAATTTTCTGTGCCAGAGGAAAATCTGCTTAGTTGCCCTTAACTTCTACATGCAAGTTTTCTGGGCCTACTGTCTCAACTTTATTCACAGGATGTCTCTAACATCCTTTCCTACTACTAATTGATCTTGCTACTTTCCAAATACAGAACAGAAAGGGTGTGGTTGTTTTGGGTTTGTTTCCCTTTAGTCAGTAACAATTTCACTAGCTCTACCTGGCACCAGCCCTATCCCAGTGTTAGGACTTCTTTTGATACTTATAATACCCTTACTGCCTTACTTTAATAGCCCATCTAGCACAGGTGCCAGGTAAATAACACTAGAGATAAGAGCTATATAAAATCCCCTTAGTTGTCCCTCTTCTAAGCAGAGTAGTGCCAGTTTATTTCCTCATACAGAAGCAGTTCCACACTCCCAGTTTGTTCTGTTTTTTTTTTTTTTACTTCTAACAATATCTTTCTTAAAGATATAGTATTCAAGGTGCAGGCATACCATGGATTTTTATATTCTTTCCCTGATATCTGGCTTCCACTATCCATTTTTCCAGTTGCAGATTAGTTTTGAAAGGTATTTCTCCTCTTTGGAGGGTGTGGGGAGGGTTAAGTGAGTTAACACTCTCTCTCCCCCCTCTTGCCAAAATATTCTAAGTCTATGTCCTAGACCAATGTTGAAAGTGAATAAAATATTTTGAGCTCTCACGTTGTTCATTACAGCTATCCAGTCCTACTGTTTACCAACACCTCATGGGTACTAGTTCTAGGAGCATCACTACTGTCAATGCTTCAGTGTCATATTACTCCTTTTTCCTTGACTGTTGCCAGCTACAAGAATGAATTGTGATCTGCATGAACTCAGCTACCAGCTGTCAGACTCCTATTATCTTTTCTGCTAACAATGGGGAAAAATGGAGCTGTCAGGGCTGTTATCCTCTCACTCATTTGCTTGATTTGTTCGGTTGTTACACCAGCCTCTTTCAAAATGAATATACTTTGTCTTGATTCCAGATATTAACAGAGAAATAAAGTGAGTTTAATATACTTTCATTAGGAAAATTGTTCCCAAGTAACCATCCATCTGACTTGCAGTTGAACACTGCATGCTCTACATAGGATTCTATTGAGCTGAATCTAACATTAAAGTAGAAACTTTGGGTTTTTTTGGTAACTGGAGCAATAAAGCAGAGGTATGTCTGCTGCCAAAGTGTGATATCTTTATTTTCATTGGGAAGGAACATTTATAATCACTACTCTGTAAACAAGCAGCATACCCTTAAAGCAGGCTACCCTAATGGCTCATAACTCTTATCTTAAAGCTATACTACAACTTCTATGACTTCCTGCTAATTCATTTTAACAAACACTATGGCCATAGTCAAAGCAGTATGGTTCTTAGTATAAGTGTGTGTGTGGAAGAATGGGCCTTCTTCTAAGGGATTTGGTCTATTCTTTTTTTGTATTCCATGGTTTTCATAAACATTTTTGATAAAATTGATAGCTAAGCATAGTCTTCAGTACTCTTGGTGGGTTGATCTTTTTTAAAAGGTGCTCCTACTTGCCTTAGTCTCAACCATATCGAAGAGCTGTAACCGATTGATCAGCTTCAGTAAAATAGTATAGCTACCCCCTTCTCATGGTAATGACCTAAGTTGTGACAATCATCATTCATGTCTCTGAGCTGCTACCCTTCTGCTGCCAGTATGAACATGTGTGAAGTCAGATCATGGGAGGTCTTCAACTAGCCAAGGGATTTTTAGAGTATTGCCCTCTGAATCATTCAGTAAGGTTTAGGCTGCTGATTTCTCTTTTCACTCCTCAAAATTTGTCCATGTGGTAAATAATCCTCAGCAGGTACAAACAGATGCAGCTCCTATATAATTTGCAGTAATCACTCACCCCTCACTGAGTGCTAGTGCTCTTGTTCAAATAAAATGAATCTTTATCATCTGAATCATCACTATTTGTACAACAGTTGTGTTCTGGATCCCTATTCAACAGCTGTAACAAGTTCCTATCTCAAATAGTTCATGATGTAAGCAAATGTCTTTAGATCATAGAGAACCTATACACCCACTCCCTCACCTATCCTTCCACAGCACTAATTCAGCCTCTTGCTGCTTTTTAAGGTCATTGAAAGCAGCAGAGAAGTTTAACTTCAGTATTCCCTTTATTGCTTTGAAGCAGAAAAGTCCTCTTCATCAATAGAGATGTCCGGTGTTCTCTTTCATGGTAACGGCCATTGTTGAGCTAGCACCATGATTTGAAAAGGGGAGAGGCAACAGACAATGGTCAAAATCAAATAATGTGTACACATTCAATAGTGCTGGTTTTGTCCTTAAGACAAATTTTAATGTTTAATTTATTAAAGGAAATACATTTTAAAAACGTAGGTTTGAGGGTAAAATTGGACAAGTTTGTCTTCATGTGAATTAAAATAAAACCTATTCCATACCTCCAACCCTGTTCATTAGTGGTCTTCTAATAAAACTCCCATTAAATCAACTGGGTTAAGATTCACCCTTAGTTGTAGACATCTGGCAAACCTTGTGCATACAGAACAAAAGTTTATTTTAAAACACCAGTAAATCTTTTTATAAGGAAAATTGTGTTAAACAACCTCTCCACCACAAAGGTGCCTGTTTAAATTAAAATTCAGGAACTGCCTGCCTAGTTTCAAATTTTAAAAACAACAAGAAACCTTACAAGTGTTGAATCAACACCTACCTGCCTTTTAAGTGGCCATTTTATGACTACATACTTTTTCCCACTGGTTGTTGGGATGTTATTTTTATACCCCTGTTAACACAAGTTTGAAAGGAGATCAGTCTTCATTGTTTATGCTTAATGTCTACTGCACATATCAACAGGTGAATGATAAAAGACCAAGTGAAAAGAGAAATCTAGTGACCATTCTGATAAGAAAATAGAGACATTAGCAGAAATGTATCACAGTTATTACCACTTGAAATAAACTCTAGTAAGTTTAAGTTTTGTTATTTCAGCTCATGGCTGGACCTATTGTCTCACTATTTCTCATGTTTAATGTCCATTAACACTGAATTTAGATTAGGGTAAACCTTTCAAAATGAGCTAATCTTGGGGAGTTTTTTAAAAAGAAAGGTTTACAGTATTAGGGATTTTTGGTATTTAGCACTGAACTGCAACCAAATTTTGCAAAATTAAAAGGGAGAGGGGAAAGCAGCTAAATGTCCTCTCCTTCCCCCTTTGCTTCCCCTCGGTCTATACACTAGGACAGCAGGGTTCAGTGGTCAGAGTACTAGCTTAGGCTTTAGAAGACCTGGGATAAATTCCCTGCTCCACTACAGAATTACAGTATGACCTTCGGTAAGGTCTGTTTCCAGCTCTAATGAAAATACTAGAATTACCTATCCCACAAAGGTGATGTTAAATACAGAGGTGCTCAGATACTATTGGCATGGGGGCAAAATAAGTACCTTAGATAACTGGAGATGGTAAACCAGTTTCAAATGGGCTACAGTGTTGGAGGAAAGGGCCCTCTGACTGGGACTCCTACTCAAGGTCCATGGAGTAGTGGTGGCTGTCTTTCTAATGAAATATCTCACACACCCGCAGCCAGGGAATATGCTGAAGCCTTATGGCTTTGTCTAGGTTGGGGATTACCCTCTTTAAAAGCACAGTTACTTGTAGCCCAGCGGTATAACCACAGCAGTTTGTTACATGCTCACACACAGCCTTTCAGCATAGAATTGCAAAGTACGTTACACATGCTGTGAGAGTAATAGTATTATAACTGTTTTATACATAGGTTAACTGTATGAATTAAAGTAAAGAAATTAAATGAGTTGCCAAAACACATTGCCAAGGGGGAGAGCTGGCAATAGCAAGTAAGAGTTCTGCCTCTAGCTACTTTGCTCTTACCATCGAGCATCAGTCCCTCATACATATAAAGAAAAGATCACAATTAAAGTAGTAGCATATTTTCCCTGCTGGCTGGGGATAGGCGATGGGTCCCGCCTCCCGCGATGTAGCAATAAATTGAGAAATCACTCTCCACTGATGATGGAAATGGACTGACCAGTCTCCTCATGTATATGAGCAGTGTACTGCCCAACCTGCCCACTGCAGTTTAATTATAACATTATTAATAAACTATACAAAATAAAAAAATAATTAGCTGAAAGTAGGAAAAGTCCACTCATGATTCTGGTTCATGAGACAGAGGGAAAAGAACTTGGTCAATCCAAAAACTTGCCCTGGCCCTTTTCAGTAGCTCCTCCAGAACTCAGAAAACAGCAGTTATATAAAATAGCTGCAAGCTAAGAGCAGTTTAGGGCAGTATCTATTGACTGCCAGTTCAGTGGTTTTTAATCATTTGGTGCCAAACATTGGTCTCCTTGAAGTTTGTGGCAAAATTTCCATTGGCTTTAGTGAGACCAGGATTTAGCCCTTAGGAATTAGTATCAGTACAAACCTAGATCAGTTACATTTTTGATATCTTTAGTCAGGTCGCACACTGACTTTCCTCTCTCCCATCTCAGCTCCTTCCCTTCCTTTTCTTCTGCAACAGAGAGTCCAGCAGCAAACTGTCTTAATCATTGGCATGCAAATTATTTTATTTGCTGTTTGTTTTTTCATTGAACTTTCTCATTTCTCTGCAGCTACAGTGTGTGCATAGGCCATAGTTTTTTCCTCTTCAACTCAGTACAAGTTTTGAGAGAGAGAGAACATGCCTTATAAAATAATAATACCTAGGCCAAGTATGCAACAACTGATATTTGGTTCATCCTGTCTGGGGGTTTAAAGAAGATGATCAGAAAATTGAAAAAGGGGAACCACTGTGTTATGGGTACTTCTTTCCCTTTGCCTGGTGATTTTAAAATATTTCTATCTATCTCCATTACTGGTTTGAAACATTAAAGTCCCCAAAAGATCTTCTAATGTTCTCTTCTGTCCTGTCCTGGGAGTTGCTGTGTAATAAGTAATAGAGTCCCAGGAGCAACAGGGCTGTTGTATGCTGACAGGCTCTTCTTAGTTCCCAGACAAAGGGTCTCGTGGCATAGCCCTGCAAGGAACATGAGCCAGCTAGGAGGACTGGGGTGGAGAACAAGTCTGCCAGAGGAACACATCAACTGAGACAGGACGAGGAACCCTGCACCAAGCATTATGAACCAGCTTGAAAAGCTGGGTGGGAGTTCTTATGTTTCCTTGTGAACTTTGTTAATAAACCCAGACCCCAAGAAGAGTTGTTATCTGACACACCTGTATTGAATTTATAGGAGAGCCCAAGAGGGGGAACCAAGCCAGCAGTCAGACCAGACATATGGTTTTGCTACACTCTAAGTACTGTATAAATATTAAGGGTTTGATAATTTCTGCTTTTGCCCTGCAGACTAAGCCCAGGCTTTGACTCAAGTTTGAGCCCAAGCCCTTCTGTCCACATACAAATCAGTCTGACTCAGGTCCACAAGCCCTCAGCACCCAGGTCTTAGAGCCCTGCTAAGGGGGTGGGTCAGAGCCCAAGATCCTCAGGTCCAAGCCCCGTCGTTTTGCAGAATGGACGCCAGACAGGCCACAGACCCATCAGAAGGTCTGCATAGCACAGCATGGTTGCATTAGTACGGCTTTGAGACTCAGGTTTTCAGTGCAGTGTGGACCCAACCACAGGCTTGGAATTACTGAGTCCAGAAGCCCAGGTCCCCAGACCCAGGCTTGGTGTGCAGTGTAGGGTATGTCTACACTGCAATGTACGCCCATGGTTAGTAAAACTCAAGTTAGCAGCCCCTGGGTTTGTTAACCTAGGATTTGAGGGTCTGCTTTCCTTTGTAACCCGAGGTTAGGAATTGTTGAACCATGCTTCCAGCTTGAGGCTGCAGTGTCTTCACTACATTATGTGAGCCTGAATCCAACCACCCACATCTCAGACTTCCTTGTGCCCATCCAAAATGTGACCACTCTAGCCTTTATTCATGGTGCAGTGTGGGAAAACTTGACTGTCCAGGGGACAAAAAGTTGGCCCATGGGACACTTTTGATGGACTTCCAGAGCATAAGTCCAGTGGGGCTGTATCTCTACTGGTTAGCAATAGGTCTTGAACCCTGGGTCCCTCCTACCTTGACTAAGGCTTGGACCCTCCACCTCCATGGGATCCTGAGACCTCCACATCCCAGCCCCAGCTTAGCATGATTTCTCTGTAGATGGATAGGGGTTTAGGCTTAAGCCTGAGTTCAAACACTGGGCTTACATTGCAGTCTAGGTGTACCTTTAGGGTATATCTACACATCAATTAAACACCCATGGTTGTCTTGTGTCAGCTGACTTGGGCTTGTGAGGCTCAGGCTGTAGGGCTGTAAAATTGCTGTGTAGATATTTGGGCTTGGCCTGGAACTAGGGTAACTAGATGTCCCAATTTTATAGGTACCGTCCTAATTTTTGGGTCGTTTTCTTATATAGACTCCTATTACCCTCCAGCCCCTGTCCTGATTTTTCACACTTGCTGTCTGGTCACCCTACGTGGAACCCATCTTTGGGACCCTCCTTTCTTACAGAGTCCCAGAGCTTGAGCTCTAGCCCAAGCCTGAACGTCTACACAGCAAATTTTAGCCCCACAGCCTGATCCCCGCAAGCCCAAGGCAGCTGACCTGCGCTAGCCACAGTCATGTCGCAGGTCTTTTATTCCAGTGTAGATGGGAACCCTTTAGAGACCCTGACAGGGATCAGGACACCTAAGCCTTGGTTTAGGTGCCTAAGTCCCATGTTTGGCTCCACTGTGATCTGCAAAACTCCCACCAAACCCTGCAGGCACCTAAATGTACTGAGCACCTGAGTTTGGTTTCAAAATAAAAGATCCCTAGGCATCTATGATCCTGCCTCAGGGCACGCACACTGCTGCCTCACTTTAGGCATCCAGGAGCCAATGACCTGCCTAAGCCCCAGAGCAACTCATGAACCAGTTGTGGGGCTTCAGTGAGCAGGTGTGCTCAGAAAATGCCTACCACAGCAGGTACCATTATGGCAGTGAGCCCCTTATAACTGTCAGTATGGTGCTTAAAGCAGTCACCTGGGATGTAGAAGACCCAAGTTCAAGTCTGCCTTTTGTCGTCTTTTTTTTTTTTTTTGGCCCTATTTTTGTTTAAGTATTTATGCATGGAGGAAGAGTTATCAGGTGAGAGAGTATGATTCTGTTGTCCAATGGTTAGAGTACCCACCTGGTAGTGGGGACCCCATGGGTTCACTCTTTCATTAGTTATCCAGTGTGCAAAGGCTGCAAGAAGCAAGACTGAGGGAACCCCACATAAAAATATCCCTGAGCTCAGTGTGCAATCCTAAGAAGTGTGGGAACCCCCATTCAAATCCTTTCCTCCTCCAGCAGAGAGAGGAGGACTTGAACCTTGCTCTCCCCTATCCCAGGTGAATGCTGTAACCACTGGGCTTGAAATCATACAATGGGCAGCTCCTCCTTCTTCTTCTTCCTTCCCCTCCTCCTCAAAGGGGCTTAGCTGCCTAGCTGCAGGTGTCAGATTTCTGTTTGTGGTGTGCTCAAGTGACATAGTCATCTCCCTGCAACCTGTAGGTACCTATCTCTGAGAGAGGGGTGTGTGCTCAGCATCTCCCCATAGGTGTTGACTCCATGGGTGCTCCTGGACTGAAGCACCCAAGGAAATATTTTTATGGATGTTTAGCACCCACCAGTAGCCTAGTTCCTCCCCTCCCTCCCAGCACCTCCTGTTCACTGGCAGCCCTGTTAGGCACCAAGATGCTCAGCATTACTGTGCCTAAGTCTAAGATCCCACCCTTCGGCCATGTCCACACTTAGAGCTGTGAGTCCCAGCTGGGAGAGGCATACTGGGGCTAGCGCTCAGCAAACTACCTCACTAAATGCAGTAGTCAAGGAAGTAGTGAGTGGCAGCATGGACTAGCCACCCACGTATGTACCCATGGGGGCCAGACGTTTTTGCACTTGGGGCAGCTAAACTGTACTGCTGTCCAAGCTACCACAGTGACACTTCTATTTTTGACATGCTAGCTCAGGGGTTGGCAAACTTTTTGGCCTGAGGGCTGCATCAGGTTTCGTAAACTGTATGGCGGCCTGGTTAGGGGAGCGCGTTGTGGCCTGTCCCCAACCTCCTATCTGTTCCTTTGGACTCCTGCCCCATCCTGCCCCCTGTTCCCTGATGGCCCCTCTGGGACCTCTGCCCTATCCACACACACCCGCTCCCTGTCCCCTGACTGCCCCCAGAACCCCTGCCCCTGACTGCCCCCTGCCAATCCATCCAACCCCCCCTCCTTCCTGAGTGTCCCCCAAGGACCTCTGCCCCCATTCAACCTCCTGTTTCACCCCAACCACCATCCACACACACCCGCTCTTTGTCCCCTGACTGCCCCTGGACCCCTGCCACCCCATCCAACCCCTCCTCTCATTTCTGACGGCCCCCCCGGGACTCCTACCCCATCCAACCACCCCTTCTCCCCGTCCCCTGACTGTCCCCAGAACCCTGACTGCCCCTGACTGCCCCCTGCTGCTCCATCCAACTCCCCCATCTTCCTGACTGCCCTCTAAGACCCTTGCTCCCATTCAACCCCATTTCGCCCCCCACCCCAAACTCCCCTGCCCTCTATCCAACCCCCCCCCGCCCCTGCCCCCTTACCACACCACCACCGCCACCACACCACACAGAGCACTGGGTCAGGCTGGGCTCTGCAGACCCAGGAGCTCACAGCCACGCTGCCCAGAGCATTGCGTCAATGGTAGAGCAAGTGAGCTGAGGCTGCAGATAAGGGGGAAAGACGTGGGGTGGCAAGCCTCCTGGGCCAGGAGCTTTGGGGGCCAGGCAGGACGGTCCTGCGGGCTGGATATGGCCACTAGCCATAGTTTGCCCACCCCTGTGCTAGCTCAATGAAAGTTAGCACAAGTACGTCTATGCAAGCTGGGAAGCGCCCCCCACCCCCAAGTGTACACATAACCTAAGTGACTTACCCTGGGTCCCACAGAAAGTCAATGGCTGGGCCAGGAATTGCAGCCAGATAGACTGAGTTCCAGTGGAGTGCCTTAGACCTGCTCTTTCTCACTGAGAAGGAGCATGCCCAGCCTGACACTTTGGCTCTTAGGTAGGGTCTGGTAAAAAACTGGTCCTTGTGCAACACTTAATGCTGCCACTGGCACTAGTCACCCCAGATTGGGCTGAAATGATAGGCAGCAAGTGGGCCCATGGTTCTGCTCCCATTTCATCCCAGCAGAGGTGGCCCTGTGGGGTGTAGGGCCATTAGGCTGCAGCATTTTCTGGAGCTTTGGGAGACACTGAGTCAAAGACATTTACAACATCTGCAGGCGTTCCTCCTGGGGTAGTGCTTCCCCACACAGCCCCCACTGATATGGTGCTATGTAACAGCACAGCTTAAAGGGCCTCTGTGAAACAGCTAAGTAGTAGTATCTGCATTTAACATAGAGGGAAACTGAGGCCCAGAGGCTAAATAACCTGTCTAAGGTCACATACTGAGTCTGGCAGAGCTAACAATAAGAGCCAATGCTCTTGCCTGCTATTCTGCAGCTCTAATCATAAGGCCCTGTTTATCTCCAGTAACACTGGTTTTACTGATTATTTTAGTTTGTGGGGGAATAAACAACTAGGCGTGAATCAAAAATCATAGTAAAGACTGTATCTAGTCTGACTTTTAGGGTTTGTCAGGAAATGGCAATCTCTGTACCTGCTACATCCTGGACACTGTACAGCAGTTGTACAAATTTATATGCAGGAATTTTATATGGTTAGTGAAGTATATGGTTTCTGTGTGATATGTGCCTGTGTTCTGCCTTGATAATCTAATAGGTCTTCTTTATTTGTGCTGTGATTACTCCTCTCTCAGGATGCAACTGAGATCACTCAGCTTGTTTCACTGAACACACAAGTTGGATTGGAAATCTAGGGTGAGTTAAAATAGATTTGGAGCCTATGGAATACTTTTAAATGTGGCTTGTTATTGAAGCCAGAGACATACTCTATTTCCTGCAGTATTGAACTCAGATACATATGTCAGCCACTATATGAATGACATACTGAACCTATAGATACGCACATACCATGCTAAAATAACATTGTGCCAGATCAAGCCTAGCTTTGGAAAAACACATTCCAGGGACAGATTTATCCCTCTACCCCCCTGCCCCTAAACAAACAAATGTCTCAGAAGAGGTAAAGAGAAAAGTAATAATCCTTTAGTGCTCAAATTTAACATAACATGTACCCTCAAGAATACAAAACATGCATCCAACATAGTGACACTCATCTATTCACCCTCCCCAGGCACACAGTATGCTGTACATCCTTATATTCAATATAGAATAATGGTGCAGCCCTGGTTAAGTCTTATATCCCAGGGCAGAGAAACGGTTAACTCACTCTGTTCTGCTCCACAAAGCTCAGACCTGCATTGCAGCAGTGCACCAGTTCTTCTCCTCTTTGCATACTGCTGGCCTCGGAGTGCAGAGCAAGAGCTTTCTAAATGAATTTGGAGGAAAATATATAATGCAAACTTTTAATTCACTGTATAATATGATGTAGCCTGTGCTGCCAATTTGAATCATTACCTGGTTATAGAGGAAGGAAAACTAACTGTTCTTGACTGCAGGAAACTGCTGATCTTTTGCCATGGAGACAATACAGTTAACCTAGGTTTCAAAAGAACCTAAAGTATGAACCTTGCACAATTCTGTAACGTGAAGTGATTCACTGAGATTAAACGTTTAGATTCTGGGCAGCTGAGCTGTGGGAAGAGGGAGAGAGAGAAAGAGGAGGGTGTGATCTAATCTAGCTCTCTGATAAAACGCCCACAGAATGTAATACACATTTAACCAATTAGGTTCTAGGTATAGTAAATATATTTCTATAGAAATTATTATAACAAATAGAATGTAAGAGAGAATATCTTCATAGCATTTTAATATTCTATAGAATTTAATATCCTTGCTGTGAAAACTTATAGGCTAAGTTTGACAGTTCTATAAAAGGTTATTTTCTATTAGATTCTATATGGATCTAAGAATCAATCATTATTGGAATATGCTTTTCTGTCAGAGATACAATACGAGATATTCATATGAAGCAGTGATATTTTTATTTGTTTTCAAAGACATTCTTATAATTACTTGTTTCTTCATTTTAGATACATAATTCTAGAAACGTGGATAAATAGCCTGATTTATCAGCAATACCTGAACTAAATATACATGCTCTTCCAAATCCTAATATTAAAGTGCCTACAGGCCATTATGCTTAGTATTTTTGTATTATTTTTTACATCTTTTAAGAATTCACTTTAAACCCATTGATTTTTTTTTATTTTTATTTTTTTTAAAGTGAATAGATTGGCCAAATAATCAGTCATTAAACAGAAGATTGGTCAGAACTGTGGTGAGTAAATCCTAGCAGAATCTATTTGCCTTGCTCACTATTGAATCAGACTGATTTTAATATATTTTTGAAGCTCATTAAAAAAAAACAACCCAACAACCCATAACTCAAGTGATGTACAAGTATAAACATCCCCTTCAACTTAGAGCATTCTGAGATATGTACAGTAGCTACCCATCCATCCCTATTCCTTTTGTTCTGTCTTCATTTGCTCAACACACTCTGGAATTTTTAAAGGAAGAACTAGCTCAAAGTTCCAGTTGATATTTTTAAAGATTCTTTAGGAGGGATCTCAAAGTTCCAGTGGCAGGTTTGTCAGGCGGTGGGGGGAGGGTGTCTATGCCCGTTTGACATTGTTCAGCAGGTCTGTGAGTTCACTGATGTACTTGATGGTGTATTTCAGTGTCTGTATTTTGGTGAGAGGCTGGCCTCTTTGGCTGTAGACAGGAGGTAGGTAATTGCGCAAGGTGTGTAAAGCATCAGCCAGGGTCCTCATCCTGAGCTTCTCTCTCTCACTGGCTTTCCTTCTGCGCTGGGCTGACATCCTGGCCTTGGTACCTTTCTGAGCCTTGGCCTGTCCAGCATTCGGTAAGTATGCGGAAGGAAAATCCATCAAGCTGTATCCGATCAGGCTGCCGCCGCCGCTGCTATTGTTGTAGGGCATCTCAATCACAGCTGGGCAAGGGGAAGAAGAATACGATTCAAAGGAAGGAGACGGAGATAAGCTGTGAGGGGATGAGATCTGATTCAGCTCATAGGCTCCTGCATTACTCTTCCAGTCCCAGGAAGACAGAAAGACAGAATTCTCAGTGCCCAAACCATCTTCCATATTAGGCAAAGTCTCATGCAATTTATCCATCCAGGAAGAGCAGTTGTGAGAAGCAATTCCCTTAGCTAACAAGTAATGGCTGAAGTCTTTATGCAGGGAGACCCTTTTATGACAGGGGGGTGGAGGGGAGAAGTGACAAAGTGGGAAATAGAGTTTTGTGACGGGAGTTCAAAGGAGGTTCCCAAGTGCTAAGATGGAAAATGAACTCCTGAAGTGTTATTTTCTTCTCACCGATAATTATCTACCTTCAGCTAAAATACCTTTAAACTAACAGGCAACAGTGAGAAGGAAAAAAGATTATCTTCTTGTAACTAACCAATTAAGACTCCACATCTACATTTAACATTGCAGTGGGGAATCATTATTAAAAGAGGCAAAGGAAAAAACAAAACACAGCAACAGCTTTATTTGATTTTATTAACATGAAATCTAAACAAAGATTAGGGGCTAATTTAGCTACAACTAATCAGGAAAGAGATCTTGGAGTCATCATGGTTAGTTTTCTGAAGATGTCCATGCAGTGTGCAGCGGCAGTCAAAAAAAAAAAGGATAGCGAATAAGACGAAGAATATCTTATTGCCCTTATATAAATCCATGGTATGCCCACATCTTGAATACTATGTACAGATGTGGTTGCTCCATCTCAAAAAATATATACTGGCATTAGAAAAGGTTCAAAGAAGGGCAACTAAAATGATTAGGGGTTTGGAATGGATCCCATATGAAGAGAGATTAAAAAGGGTAGGATTTTTCAGCTTGGAAAAGAGGAGACTAAGGAGGGATATGATAGAGGGATATAGAATCATGAGTTGTGTGGAGATAGTGAATAAGGAAAAGTGATTTACTTGTTCCCATAATATAAGACCAAGGGGCTACCAAATGAAATTAATGGGCATCAGGTTTAAAACAAATAAAATAAGTTCTTCACACAGCACACAGCCAAGTGGTGGAACTCCTTGCCTGAGGAAGTTGTGAAGTCTAGAACTATAACAGAGTTTAAAAGAGAACTAGATATATTCATGGAGGTTAAGTCCATTCATTAATGGCTATTAGCCAGGATGGGTAAGGAAAGGTGTCCCTAGCATCTGTTTGTCAGAGGATAGAGATGGATGGCAGGAGAAAGATCACTTGATCGTTACCCTGTTAGGTTCACTCCATCTGGAGCACCTGGTATTGGCCACTGTCAGTAGACAGGATACTGGGCTAGATGGACCTTTGGTCTGACCCAGTACGGCCGTTCTTATGGTCTTATGCTGTGAAGTGATCACTTGGCTAGAAAAAATTATCTAAAACTATATGGCATTATTCTCTGTGTAGTTATTTGAAGTCAATATATTATTACTGTGATGAATTTGGCCCACACTCTCTGCTGGAGCTATATTCACTCACAATCTGTGTTGTAGACATAAGTCAGAAAAATGGTTTGCTTGGTTTTCTGTTTCCACCTAAAGCTTTACAGATTTCCCTTGACTTCTCTTTGAAGCTCTTTGTTTTTATTATTAGAACAAGAAGCATAAAAGCTTATTCCCTCCAGCCTGCATATTCATTTACCATTATAAATTGCCCAACTTAAACCAAAAAGAATCTGTAACTGTAAACAAAGTTGAAGTGAGTATTATAAGTGAAAAACTACTAATACAGGTGTGTTTTTTTTAAATAGTGTATGAGCTCTATGCCCAGACAGTAAACCTTTACACAGAGGTTTTTAACTGAAAGTCATAAGTACAGTGAACATACGCAAAACAAAACTAAAAGCTATTTATGTAAGATGCTGTACTTCTAGAAATCCATCCCTTGTATTAAGAGGGAGGCAACTTTCATATATTCACAGAAAGACTCTCCCGGCATCCACTGCAGTCACTGATAAAACACTCAGTGAATCCAGTAGTGCAGCATTAGATCCATATCCTTTAAATGGGCGACAGGGCATGGATCATTTGTTGATTACCTGTTCCTTCCCTCTGAAGCACCTGGCACTGGCCACTGTCAGAAGACAGGATACTGGGCTAGGTGGACCTTTGGTCTGACCTCGTATAGCTGTTTTTATGTTCTTAAATTAATAATACTCAGTTCACATATAGCACTTTTCATCTGTAAATCTCAAAGCACTTTAAAAAGAGAGTAATCATCATTTACCCTTTTACAGAGGAGGACACAGAGGAGGTGCCTTGCCCAAGATCATCTAGCAGGTCAGTGGCAGAGGTTGGAATATAACCTAGGGCTTTTAAGTCCACTGCCCATTGACTCACGCAGCCTCCAGTCACAACATTAGTTAGTAATGAAGCATAAAAGAGAGGAAATTTGGAGTCAGGAGGGAGGAAAAGCAAGAGGCTCCCTTTGATGACCAAATTTTGCCTTTGCAGGTCCAAATGCAACACTTACTGAAGTCAGTAGAAATCCTCGATCTATATGTGAAGGCAAAACTTCGCCCTTAGTTTGTAATCTGGAAAATGATGCTAAATTCCATTAAATTCTGCAAGTTTTTCCTGAATCCAGTAAATGAGGCTTTTGTGAGGCAACATCTACTCTGAAAAAGAGGGAGGAGAGATGCCCAAGAATTTTATGCAGCCAGTGAATATTAAAAATTGATGGAAAGATTCCATTTCTCTGTGGTTATGACACTTGCACTGGGTTAATTAAGAAAACTTAGTTGTATTCAGTTAGCATCTGAGCCAACGTTCACGGAAATCAATAGACTCCCATTAACTTCAGTGGACTTTGGATCAATAAGTTGTGTACAGGCCTTTATACCATCAGTTCACAGGAGACTTGATATTGGCATTAGATGTTCTTGTGCATGAGGTAAATGAGTGAGAACCACAAAGCTAAGGTGAACAGTTCTGGCACTTTGAGTGGAGACTTGTTTAACATTATTGAGCAACAGAGTACGTAAGGTGCTAGGAATTCCACTACCACCCCACGCAGGATTTTTTCCAGATTTTACGCTGAGTGAGCCCATTGCCATGCTGTATGCTGGTTTATTTCCTCATTAAGGAAAGTCAGTTGACTTAACATATTATGCAACTGCCTGTGGACATTAAAAACCAAATGATACCAACTGAGGGACATTTTCTGTGATTTCACCTAGTTGCATGCCTGCAACTGATAACATGAAAAAGACCAAGAAAGAAAGTGTTAAGCTACCATTCACAGGTGACCATTTTTGTCCTCATTAAAACCTCTCTCACACCTCTTCCCTCCCACCCCACACACAGTTTCTCTCTTCTTATGTTCCCTGGTGACCATCTCTCTTTCAGATTTTACCTTCTTCCATTTTATTTATCATTTTTCTATCAGAGTACTTTTTCCATAGTGTCCCTTAACACAAAAACTAAAGTGGGTCAAAAACAGAGGAATGTTTTCGAGGGGAAAAATTGGGAGTGGAGAGGGCTGGGTCAAGGAGGTTTCCAAAAAACTTAAATTGCTCTTACCACTAATATTTGATTTGGGGTCAAATTTTTGAATCCTGAAAGTGAAATCGAAATTAGACTCAATGATTTCACCCATCCTTACTGTTTCCTTATTTTAAAGTAGTTGAAACCATGAACAACAAATGCATCAGCAGTGTGCACAATGTACGCATGCTCACAGTTCATTTTTACTGAGCAATATCATGTAAAAACAGCAGATACAAACACAGGCAGGTTCCATAGCTATAAATTTTGGCTGCATATGAACAGCTTTATCTAGTATCCTGTGTACATAAAATTGGAAGGGATTCAGACAAGATATTTATGGGGTGATGGTAGGAAAACACAGATTATCCCATATCTGCCTGCTATGGGGTTTCTTATACATTTCTCTGAAGCATTTGGTGCTGGCCATGGTCAGACAGGATACTGGACTAAGTGAACCACTGGTCTAATCCGTTATGATGACTCCTATGTTCAGACAAATCTACAAAAGAGGGGGGGAAAGGTAATGGGCCAGATTTTGCGATGTGCCCTCTCGCTGTGCTCACAATTTTGTGGCACAAAATGGGAAGTCAAGATGAGCCCCAAGGACCAGATCCAAAGCCTCTTAAACTAAATGGAAAGATTTATATGGTCTACCGTGGATTTTAGGTTAGGGCCTAAGCCTCTATGTGCAAGCACTGGAATCACAAATAGATGGTCGCTATCAAACTAATTTGTATTACAATCCATAACAGGAATAATTTGTTGATAACTGCTGAACACTTCACGATGTTGTTTTGACACTTGTAAAAATGAGATTATTTAAAATGTGCTACTGGGAGGAAAGCTTTTACAAATAGTCTTCATTCTCCAACTAGGTACTGAATTTATTTTTTTGTATAAAATAAAATATCTGATACTCTTTCCCCTGCAAGTCTCAGTAGAAAATCAGAAAACAGAGAAATTCAGTTATTATGGGCAGTACAGTCCCATAGCTTTCCTTTAAGATATGCAAAATTCATACATTTCCACAATGTAATAATATTGAAAGTTATTGAGTTATGAATCTAATATCATAGAAACACTCACTGACACTTAAATGATAAGGCATTTTCTGCTTGACTGATCATTTTGTTTTTTGTTTCAGTAATTTATTCAACAGTATAAAAGCTAACATTGCAATCTTCATCTCCTTTAAAATGAGAGGTTTCTTGGTCAGATTTCTGACCTATAAGAGAAGGGGTGGGGGAAGGAAGAAAAGTAGGAAATTATTATTAAGCTTGTTTCTGTATGAATCAGTGCAGACAAGAGTCTTTTTCTTAACTAACCAGAGAAGGCACTAGAATAGAGTATAAGATTTATCTTATAATATCCATCCAAGTTGTATAAATAAGCCCTCACACCCATGAATATGGACAAAAATTATTAATGCAAATTTATCTTTTGGGAAAATTTACTATGAGAAATAAATATATCCAGTAGTGTATTTCTGGCAAGTTTGGGGAATGTGTAGACAGAATAAACATAGAATAGTAAGAAGTACAAAAGGAGAGGAAAAGTGTTGCAGTTCAGGAAAAATATAGCAGCATCAGATTTTAAATGAAATATAAGCAAATGTGTTTCAGTAGCAAAAAGAGAAAGCAGCATTTTAATCTTTTAATATCTAATTTTATTTACAATCGGGACAAAATTCCAGTGAGACCGCCTTTATTTATTCCAGAAAGATGGAGATACTTTATTATAAATTACAATGGGACCTTGGTCTCCAGGAGCTGAGAACTATATAACAAAGAAACTGTCCCTGCCCCATGCTCTTTACATAATCATTCTTCGTTTTGTCTTTCAGATAACAATTCCCCAGAGATTTTACAAATGTTAACTGATTAATACCTCTTGTCCAGGAAGTGTGAGTTTTTTATTTCCTGTTTTACAGAGGTTAAACATAGGCACAGACCAGTTGTTTACCTGAATTTCAAAAATGCTGAGTGAGCATTCACAGTCCCCATTGACCTCAGTAGGAGTTCAAGACTTCTGAAAATTAGAACCAGAGATTTCTTGCCCTAGGTCACACTCAAAGTACCCTAGATTCCCAATTTTCAGTTTCACTCTAACCAATACACTATGCTTCCTCCCATGCCTGTCAGTTATTTGGCTACCGGGTTTTTCAAACAGCAAGGACTTTTGCAGTATTCTTGCTCATGGTGTAAGCCATGATCTCATTTCATATAAATAAGAATTTTCTTAAGAGGACAATGTTTTAAATAACATTGATGAATAGCAAAGTACAATTCACTCAAAAAGAAAACTAAAAGTCTTTGGCCCAACTCTGTGAAATGCCGAGAGTCCTCAGCTTCTCTTGAAGTCAATGAGAGTTGTGTGCATACATGTGAGGTTCAAACTGGGACAATAACTATTACTTTCATCATTAGCATGACATTTATGAACAGTTAGGGATGAGATTTTCAAAAACACCCCAAGAGCTGACCTAAATCTGCTTTAATTAAAGTCAACTGGACTTTTACTATTCTAAGCACTTTTGAAAATGTTATCCTTAAATTTCAGACACTTCAGTGTTCTTAAGACTTAAAAAAAACAACTAGGACCCCAATCTTACAAGAGAATCATGCAGGCAGATACCATTGACTTCTGTTGGACTCCGTATGGTCACAAGAGTCACCCACACAGTTCTTGTTGCAGGATCAGGGCCTATAGCTTTAAAACCTCAGATGTGAGTATTTGATCCTCCAAAAAGTGGCAATCCCAACTGACTGAAAAGTGACAGCAGCTCCCAAATTCATTAAAACAACTGATCTCTAAGCAAGTGGCATCCTAGATGAAAAGACTTACGTGTGGAATTTACACCTACCCACCTTTTAAGTACGGATTTTATTACTTAGTGTTTTTCAACTGATATTTGGGAATGTCTTTTTAATACCCCTGTTAACAGAAGTTGAAAGGAGAATAGTGTATGTGGTTGGTCTTTAATGTCTGCTGGCCATTCCAATCAGAGGGAAAGGGCAAAGGGGGAAAAAAATAGCCTAAGCTGGCTTATTTTGCGCAGAAAATGGAAGACAACAAATGTTATCAAAATAATAGAGACCTATTCAATCGGGAGAATTTCAGTGTTTAGTTCTATGGCCCCATTATTTCAGCTGTTTTTCAGAGACCTGCAGTGATATTTCAGGTTTCAGAGTGGTAGCCATGTTAGTCTGTATCAGCAAAAACAATGAGGAGTCCTTGTGGTATGTTAGAGACTAACAAATTTATTTGGGCATAAGCTTGTGTGGCTAAAACCCACTTCTTCAGATGCATGGAGTAGAACATTCAATTTGGCATATTTCAAAGTTAATTTTGATATTTTAAAAAATTTGAAGACCAACAACAGTACTCATATTCCAGTAAAAGCCTCGCCAAGTTATTTCCAAGGGATTCTCATATTTTCTTCATGAAAAGCTTGATTTTTTTTTGGTTAATAACTTTTGTTATTGGATTCAGATAGCACATATTACTATGGTTATGATTTTATCATGGAAATTTTTAGCATATTTCATGGCAGAGGTACAGGACAAAGAACAATAAGCCACTTGAAGGTCACAAAATATTGTAGTCTTCTCTACATTAACATACACAAGAGTATAGTGGGGGTTGCTGAAAGGTGAGGTCTGGGCGAAGGGGTTGGAGAATCAGCCTACACTGCAGCAAACGGCTTCTGTCCTGCAGGGCTAGACCCAGCTCCCCACTCCAAGCATTGTGACCAGGTACACGAGATCACAGCACCACTCAAGTAACCTCATGTTTCTCTTGTCTGCCCCCTTCTCTCCCTCCCGCCCCTCATAGATGGAGACAGGGGGCAGACAGGCCAAACCTGAGTGGTGCTGCAACACCATGTGGTTTGGGGGCCTAATCAAATGTGTTTTCACAACCATTTCTAAGATTTCATGGACTTTATTCAAATTCATGATTTCTGTGACCTCTGTGACAAAATCGTAGCCCTACTTATTACTTATTTAAAGTGTGGTAGTGTCTACAGACCCCTACCAGGGACCACAGCCCAGCTGTGACGAGGCATTGTACTTAACATGTAAATCATGTTTTTCTTCCATTAAAACAGCACACAGTGCCTTGCATTCTGAATGGACAGTTTTCCAGAGTGATGACAATTGTCATCAGGATGTTCAGAACCTCTTTGCAGAGCTCACAAAACCAGGTCCAGCAGCTGAAGAAAATCAAATTAAAAACAAAGATCTATGCTTATTTCAAGTCAATTAGTATATTCTTTACAAGCTACTTAGTAGTGACCTGAGTGGGTATGAATAGGGGTGCTAACCAGTTATTCAGGCCAAATTTCAGCACATGCTGTTCCATTTTGCCTGCTTAAATTCCCTCTTCAGTTTCAACTGGAAAATACCATCGATACTTCCTGTCCTAAAACTGTTGTGTAGCATTGGTGTGTGCTGCTAGACAGTTACCGTATTTCATCCCAGAAGTGGCTCCATTTTAGTGCTGGATGAAATGATCCTCGGGGACATAGTTGGCATATCAATTTAATTGTTATAAAACTATTGATATCCTATGAAAAAGGGCAACATTCAAATCTGAGATTATAAACACTAATAATTAGCTTTAATATAGTTTGCATGTTCAAAGAACTTTGCAAATATCAGGGCCCAAATTCAATGTAGTACTTAAGCACAGACTAAAGTCCAATTTTTTAAGTAAAGCCCTTAAGCACATGCTAAAGTCACATTAACTTCAACTGCAACCATTTCTTAGCTCTTTTTATCTGCTACGGAAATTAAGCATATGGTTAAAGTGAAGCACATGGCCTTAAGTACCTTGCTGAATTGAGGCCTAACAAATTAAACATGGCATACCATTGTGAAATAGACAGGTGTGTAAGTATTATCTCCCTCTTACAGGTAAGTAAACTAAGAGACAGTCAAGAAACTTGCTCAAGGCTACACAGTAAGTTGATAGCTGAGCTGGAACTAAAACCTGATTTCTGGTCCAAAGTTCTAACTAGAGAATGCTGCCTTTGCACATTGTATCATTGGGCTCTTCCATTTTCCATCTATGTTAAAATCAATAAAAAGTCCAGGAAATGTTATATTGTGAAGAACAGTGCCAAGTATCACTAGGAAGGAATGCCTTGCCTAATGAGGCCACTATATAAGTTGGATACTTGTGCTCAAATTGTTTTCAGTATCTTACTCCTCGGGTTGTCACTTATGTTTTTCATCCTGACAATTTGTATTTTTGAAGGTTATGTTCAGCATGGCAAAATTCATCAGATTTTTTTCTTCAACCAAGCAAAGATGTGCATCAACTTTTTAATAATCACATGCTAGTCAATTTTTGATTCTTTTAAGCTTTTAACCTTCTTCAGGTCTCACACCCATGAACTGTACAATTTCAATATTTTTTTTCAGGTTTCCCACCATAGCTCTGGTGATTCAGGACTTCAGCATTTTTCCTGCCACCTCCTAATGCCTGAATTGGTTCTTGTTTGAGTGATAGGAGGCAGAGTTTCTGGGGGGACTGGATTTTCTCTGGCTGAAATCCTGGTCCCATTCAAGTCAATGACAAAACTCCCTCTTTACTATCTTATCCTTACTTTCATCTTGTCTCCTCTGCCTCCTGCCCTATCACATCCTCTTTCCCTGATTATCCCTCTCCTCTTATACTCATTATCTCATCTCTTCTTCCCATCCTCTCATCTCCTATAGGATTCTCCATTAAATTTATCTTCTCTTTTCTTCATCCTTCTGGATGTTCCAAGTAGAACATGCTTTATAACCCTTACAAATCACACATACATACATACATGCCAGTTCACCTGCACCATTAACCGAATAGCTCTCTCACCTCCACAGAAAGATACAGTCACTTACTGTGGAGAGGAAGCATTTGATCACCACTTGGGACAGGATTTGTTTTGTTTTTCCCCTTAGCTGCAACACATGGGAAATCCCCAAAGTATAGGTTGGAGAATTAGTAGGTCTATAGATTTAGGGTTGGGGTTCAGCTGAGGTTCCCCACTCCGTTATTGACCATGTATAAGCTAGTGTTGCTTGGAGAAGACTCTGCTAGAACATGTTAAACTATTTTCACTTTCATTTTTTAAACAAATGAGAGAATAGAAAGGCCAACCTACCAGAAAAAATGCTGAACAGAACAGTGAGTGAAGCACATCAATCTGTCCCCTCAAAGAAAGTGACAATAAAATGGTGACTTGCAATGAAGAAAGGCCTGTAATCAAATTCAGTCCTGCCAATCACTTCTGTGAGCCCATTTTACTGTGGGCCACTAATTTCACCCTCAGTAATGGGTACACACCCTTACCAGGAAACATGGACTCTATTCCTATCTCTGCCACTGACCTGCTGCAGGATGGTGGGCAAGTCACTTCACTTCTTTGTGCTTCCATTTCCCCTCCCTCCCTCTTATCTGTTTTGTTTATTTGCATTGTAACCTCTTCAGGGCGAGGACTATCTCTATCTAGGTATTTCTCTGGAGCTCAGCACAATGGGTTCTTGATCACATTTGGGGTCTCTAGGTGCTACTGTAATACAAATAATAACTTGATGAATATAGACACCAACAGCAAGGAGTTAAATCTAATCCTCGAGGACGCTATGACAATATTCCTTTAAAACTACCCAAGTCCTCTTCAGAAACAATTTACAAAAGTACATATTGGCAAGTGGGACAGAAACAAACAGGACCATAGGGAATCTTGAATTTCCCTAATAGTGACCTGCTCTGTCTCGCTCTGATGCACATTCATCAATGTAAGACTCTTGACTGAGATCTGATGCTCACTGAAGGGCTGAAATTGAAACAACATAGACACATACCTACCTTTTGGAGATCAAAGTGTACCAGTAACTGAATTTTCTAGGATGTGCTACTAGAACATAATTCTCATAAAAGCTGCCAGGACCATTTAATGGAGAAAACAGAAGAGTGGCTTAAATAATACATATTAAATACATATGTTAAAATATAAATATATTATCAAAAAGTAATTTAGCACTTGTATAAACCCTTTCTATCTTAAAAGAACCTGTCAAACAATAACTAATAATCTTAAAACCCCTTTAAAGTTTGTAAATATTATGGGCAGGGGCGGCTCCAGGCCCCAGCAAGCCAAGCGTGTGCTTGGGGCGGCATGCCACCAGCGGCGCTCTGCCAGTCGCTGGGAGGGTGTCATGCGGCTCCGGTGGACGTCCCGCAGGCGTGCCTGCAGAGGGTCTGCTGGTCCCGCGGCTTTGGTGGACTTCCCGCAGGCGTGCCTGCAGAGGGCCCGCTGGTCCCGCGGCTCTGGCCTGCGGGAGGTCCACCAGAGCCGCCTGCTGCCCTCTCGGTGACCAGCAGAGCGCCCCCCGCGGCATGCCACCATGTTTGGGGTGGCAAAATGTCTAGAGCCACCCGATTATGGGAGGCAGTGTGAGCCCCAAGATAAATATCTAACATCATATATTCAAAATATTTTTGGCCTGTGTTATACAAAAGGTCAGACTACATGATCTAACTATGCTTCCTGACCATAAAATTCTACAAATATATGAACATTCACTTTTGCTGATGTTTTTTTTCCAGGATGTTTTTGAAACTAGTTTATCACTTCAAGATTTTCCACCTGGTACAATGTAGTGGGGGAGAGGGGAGGGGGAAAAAAGATCAAAAGGTCTATAAATGTGTCAAACTTCAAAATGCAAATCACCTGCCATAATGTTGCTGAGAACAAATCTTTCATTATCACCTTTCTGTGAAAGGTTCAAATTAGCCTGAATTAGTTGAAAAGAACAAGCAAAAGACAACAAATTTATCTTCTTGTGGGTTTTACCAGCTTTTAGATTTATTTGGCTAATTACAAAATACTCTATTACTCAGAATTATTCCACAATGAATTCTTCAGGCAATCTATAAATAAATAGTGATCACATAATGGTGTCATTACAGTTAACTGACAGGTTTGGCAATGTTGCTTGGAGTGTTGGTAACTATAGAAATGGATTATTTGTAATGCCTTATAAAGCAGGACACTCTTTTTAATTATTACGCTGTAGGCGGAAATAACTCTACCATTCTAAATCAATATATGACATTGGAAAATATAGACATTTTATATGAACCAAACATGTCAATGATCCTTTAAAAGTTATAATGAGCAAAGTTTAAGGGCTAAGAATTTTTCTAGATGTCAGTCTTACAAACTTCTATCATCTGTGACAAATAACATTTCTTTAGTATTTAGAGGTATATTCATTTAGAAAGGTCTTCTGCAAAATTCTATCCTCCCTCATCCCCAGCATCTACATCACTTCCATGTCCTTCCAACTTACATTTTAGGACCCAGTTCTGCCATGCGCTACACACAACACCTCAGCTCATGTGGCACATATTGCTGGATGGGGACCTTTATTTCCCCACTCAGTTTAAAGTGTTTGAACTTTAAAGTTTAAAATGCAGAAACATTGTAAATACATTACTACAACAGAAGGAAATTACATATATTTCAGAATTTGATGGAAGCAACCATTACTGTAATTTGCATTGTTTAATAAAATTGCCAATCCTTTCTGAGGCTAGCAAATTAAAAGCTGTTGTGCCAGCAATGCATGAGTTATGGCAGTGTTTCTCAAACTGGGGTCACCGATTGTGTAGGGAAAGCCTATGGTGGGCCTGGTCAGTTTGTTTACTTGCCCCGTCCGCAGGTCCGTCCGATCGCGGCTTCTACTGGCCATGGTTTGCTGCTTCGGGCCAATGGGAGCTGCTGTACGTAATTTAACCTGAGTTTAAAAGTGCATGTGTAAACATTTGAATCACTACAAAGCAAGAGCAAAGAAGCGGATATATTGTGCCCAACATTTATCAAAAGAGGGTTTTTTTATGAGGGATGGGAACATTGGAAGTTATTCCCCAGCACTCCTTCATTTGTTGGAACCTGGATTTGTTAACCCTCTGTGAAGGCTGCAAACTCCATTTTTTCCTTGGACTTTCGAGGAAAGAGTAGGCTGACATCTTGAGCATGGGTGTTGTAGATATTTATGGTGGTAGCAGTTATTCACATTGTGTGTTTTAAGGCACCCACAGTGCAATATATTTTGTATATAATGGAAGAAAAATAATAAACAATACTCACAAAGTATACAGATAGCAGTTAACATGAGAGACCTCAGGACTTTTTAAAAATAAGAAATATTCTATATCAAATAGAATAGTGCAAGGATTTTTTTAAAAAGGAAAATAACTATATGATGGGTGCAAGTTCCTTGTTCTGCTGTGTTATCAGCCCATAGCATTGGAAACATGAGATCAGCATGTCCACTTAATAGAGATTTCTCCTTCAGCCTGTTCACATGCAAAGGAGGAATGCCCCTGTTGCATTTTAAATGAACTATATGGGCTAAAGATATTAACATAACCCTGTCACTGTTCAACATTAAACAGTTGTAAACAAGGTTTGGGTGTGGTATAGAACCTGCTTAGTACCATGGCAAACACATCCTTAAAATTATTTTAATTTTTATTAAAAAGTACAGAGAAGAAAGAAAAACAGAGCATTTGAAATGTAAAGTATTAAATATGGCTTTCATTTTAACTTTCTTTGTTCCCATTTTTCCTTACCCAGGGAAGAGTTTTTAGAAGGAAACATCTCTTGTTTGACACTTTCTTAGATGGTATCAAGGATAGTAATTGTCCTTTTGAGGAAAAGAGAGGATGGGTTGGAGCTGTCATTGCTGCTATTGTTAAAATCCAATCCCACTTCATCCCAGGTGGTACTTGGGATTTAGCTGGAGCTGGTGGAGGTGATAATGTTGTCTGGGTCCCTTTCTCTGGCCTGGACATCCCTCAGGATCAGGAGGAACACAGTCCCAGGAGATGGTGGGGGCAGCAGACATGATGGTGAAGCTCACTCCAGTAGCCAATATTTCTCCTTAAAGGACCTACAAAGGGGACAGTGGGCAGAATAGTCCATCTCTTTATTATTTTGTTTACCAATTAGGCCTAATTTCTGACACACCAATTTTGGTTCACTGATTTCTGGTTCCACATTTTTCTTATTTATCAAGAATAATCTTAAAGTAGTCCTCGACTTACCAGTAAGCCTTTTAGCTTGGACTAATTCAGTCTATCTTTTGCCATCATTTATCATCCTAGGTTACTGTGACATCTTATGAACTTGTACATACTTTTTAGTTGAGTCTACAATTGGGGTAAATTTGTAGGCCCCAACATTACAACCTTCCCCTTTCGCCCGATCCTAGTACTCTGCTGGTGCCCTTCTGCTAGGGCTCCACAGAGATTTGGATGTTAGGCTAGGCATGTGACTAGGCAGAACCGGGAATGAGCTACCCTCTGTGGCATCAACTGTGCAGACCTGCTGGAACACTGCATGCAAATCAGTCAGGAGTTTCTATTGTTTGGCACTCTAGGCTGCATGGCAGCCCACCACTAGCATGAATCCTGTGAGAGCTGTAATGCCAGCACGTACAAGTAAAGTGTGCAGAGATACAGGCTTTTGGACAACAGAAGAAGTTATAACATTTTTAGCTACAATTTGGCAAATTAAATTGTGAAGCCTGCTCTCCTTATGCACAGTATCAAAAAACAGGGTTTTCCTCTCCATATGCCCATCTGTGTATATCCCCAGGGTACTGCATACGGAAAACCCTGTTTGCAAAAGGAAACAGTACACATAACATAAATCATATAGATCACAGGAGATCATCAGCTATATAAAGAAAGGGGTCCTGATCATGCCTGCAGATGCACATGTACAACTCTCATTGACTCTGCTGTGTGCATGAATCTATGGGATGATCATATACTGGGTGTTTTCCCATAGCCATTCTTGCAGTCAGTATTAAAATGCGTGGGGCTCAAAACACAAAATCTCACCTAGAGGCTGTTGTCAAAGCAAATATTTTCAGTAAAATTAAGATCTATCAACTCTGCAAGCAAATATCTGTGTAGAAGATGTGGAATAAGTACTAGGATATGTGCACATTAGGATTATTAAATTATATTATAGTAGAACCCAAACTACCAATCAGGACAAGGATTCTATTATGCTAAATACTACACACACACACACACACGCACGATGACATGGTATCTGCCCTACATGTACTGATAAAATTGAAGTATGGTCATGGGAAAATATCTTAATTTCTTCTTGTATAGCCAAATTCTCTACTCTCTGTATGGATTTCAAGTGGTGAGCAATATGGAAGTACATATAAAGATATGCAGAAAAGCATAGTTAGAGGAACCTTGTATTTGGATCGCTCTGTGTGAGAGAGAACACTTCACCTACCACTGAAGTAGAGCTTTCCAGCACAGAGAAATACTACATGACAATTTAGGATAGAAAGTGAAGAATGTACTCTCACCAGCTCAACTACAAGAGAAACTTAAGTAAAGCAAAATGTAATCAAACTGAAATATAGTTTGGATATTGGGGTTAGCACACCTGCACCCAAAGAGTGCAATGGAGTCTTTAATGTCTGTAAGTTTTCACTCCTTCACCGTACAGCTCATCTGAAAGACAGTACACCTCTACTCCGATATAACACTGTTCTCGGGAGCCAAAATATCTTACCGCATTATAGATGAAACTGTGTTTTATCGAACTTGCTTTGATCCATCGGAGTGCGCAGCACCCCCCAGAGCACTGCTTTACTGCGTTATATCTGAATTAGTGTTATATCAGGTCACGTTATATTGGGGTAGAGGTGTACCTCCAGTAGCACAGGGTCACCTTATGCCATGCTGGGACATTGGCTCAGTAATAACTCAAGAGAAAAAAGGATCACCTACTGAATCTTCTGGAAGCAATGGTGTTTTCCCTGAAGATTTTTCACCCAAGGCCTGACTCAACTCAACACTTCTTCAGTTTTGAGCTTAAGCGTGAGCTGGTGTTGCATCCATAGGGCCTTGTCCTACCTCCACTAAAATCAGCATTAATTGGCTTCAGTGATTCCTGCAAAGTCATTGACCAAACTGTAGGTTCTACAGTTGAAAATGTAAAAATCACTATTACCACCAACAGAAACCAAGACAAACTTTAAATGTCTGAGCTATCACTAAGTATATAGCACAATATCAACAAAAGGAAACAGTTCACATAGCATACTTTATGTGGCAACTGTAAAAACATTTATAAACTCAACTCTTGCTCCTTTTAAGCTTCAAGTCCATGGGAGCCTTTCAGAAACTCATCTGAATAATGTAAATATGGGGTTATATGCATATGCAATGGGCCATCAACTATGTAAAATGTCCCCCTCCCCTCCAACTGCTTTACCAGAATTTAGCTATTGACAGTTTTACTTCACTTCACTTCTATCATAGAAAAATGTTACATATTCTGACTCTAGCAATGCTGTGCACATCATGAGTGACTGACATTCATCTTCACTGCATTTACCTTTAACAGAAAAGATGAATGCATGACAACTTCAAGTTTAAGACAGTTATCAGTAAAAGGTTCCTAATCTTAGAAGGGGAGTATTGAAATGAGCCCTGTGAATTTGCAAAGGCTGGTTTTGGGCTATTGCTGTTGGCATGAAACATAGAAAATCTCATGGTGAGAAAGATTAATGGGAGCTGTTATCCGAGACAAGATAAGACCTTTTCATGTCTAAGAAGGTGTTAAACCCTGCTATATTACATCAACAGATAAAAGGAAGCTGCAGTTAGTAATATTACTGGAGCTTGTTGCAGCCTAAGTGCTACTGACAAACCAGTAAAAGTCAGTGGTGGATTTAGCACTCTCTCCTTCAGGAAATAAACTAATTTGCATTCTTAAAACTGCTAAAATGTGTGATATAACCAGCACTACTGTTCACTCAGCTCCCAGGTTCAGATGATAAACTGAGTTTCTCATGTGCAGATTAATAGCTAACCTTTTAATTTTACTCATTAACAATGAAGATTGTAGGTAAAAATTTCAAAAGGTCCTGAATTATTTAGCAGCACAAGCCCCCTTCCCAAATATGATTTTAAGAACTTGGGGATGGGAGACTTAGGTTCCTAAATGCCAAAAATCACATTTGAAAAGAGATTTGAGCCATTCTGAAAATTTTACCCAGTGAAAATAGTTACCTACAATTTAGATCAGATTCATGGATTTTAGTCAGTCATCTATTTTGGTTTAAATCACGAGTAGAGAAATTTATTTGAGCAACATCATTTTTAACAGTTTTAATTTTCATAGACATACATTTGTCAGACAATATGAGCAAATTTAGAAATTCCTAGGTTCTAGCTACGACTACCCAGTCCTAAGGATTGGGAACAATCTGAAGTGAGGGAAAAGGTTTAATATTGTTCATGGGACCATGAACCCAGATCCAACAGTCACAAGCTGGGAGCTGAATGGACAACAAAGGTTTTAATGACATACACATCAACTATGCAAAATGTCCCTTCCTCCTCTCCCCCCCCCGCAACCCTCCTCACGCAACTGCTTTACCAGAATTTAGCCATTGACAGATTTTCTTAATTTTCTATCATAGAAAAATGTTACATACATATTACACACACACACACACACACACACACACACTGATCCTAGCAATGCTGTGCACATCTTGAGTGACTGACATTCATCTTTTCTGTTAAAGGTAAATGCAGTGAAGATGAATGCATGACAACTTCAAGACAATTACCAGTAAAATGGTCATTACTGTGTGTGTCATGTCAAAATGAATTTGCTGCTGCCTTCTCTACTCTGTAAATGGTCTCTGTATCAGGTAGGAGCAGTTTGCTTGGAGTTGAGGCAGCAAGACATCAAAAGGTGCAAGCAAATACATTGTGGCCTTCCATCTCCATCTTGGACATAGTATGGTTAATACACTGGTGATATAGAAAAGCTTTACACATTCTGTTTGTGTTACCATGAGCAGATCATCTTGAATGCATTTTCATTTTGGTTATCTGGCCGATTCATCTCATTCGCTTATATATGCTGCTAAAGAAATATATCCCATGTAGGAATTACTTCCTGCAGAAGAAATTTGCTATTTTTCATATTACTACAAGTTGATGGTTTATTTTAGGATTTTCCTTAAGGTGTATCAGGGTGGTTGGAAAGAGCAAGTCTGTTAGAGTAATACTAGAAGTGCAGTACTTTTTGTGTGGTGTAGCCTATTTTTCTTTGCAAGATAGGGACCAGGTGTTGAAAACATAGTAAATAAATAAATCAGAAGCCCTCCTGCTTTAGCTTGTAGGTGGTTTGTGTGTCCATTTATTTACCTGAGACAATTAAGAAAAATACCTCCATTAGCAGTCTAGACAGAGCTGCTGATGTGACTTGACTGAATTTAGAATAGTGCACTAGCATTGCACTTGCTAAAAGACCAAATGATGTGGAATCTGTACATCACACTGGGACTAAGAGTAGCACACAGAACAATTAATGCTTCCCTCTACCAATGCAGAAGCAGTTTCAGCTGGCTTTTCTCCCTTCCCTCCAGAAAAAAAGGGCCAAGTCTCCCCTTCCTTTGTGTTTTTAGCACAGAACTAGGCCCTAATTAGGCAGAGCTCTTTAGCACTAGCACTTAAGCCTAGATTCATAATACTGAGGCACCGAAGTCCCAGTTTTAGGCTTCACTGTGATTCACAAACTCCTGCTGAACCATGTAGGCTCCTAAACTCATTGGCACCTAATTTTTTGGGGGTAAAAAGTTCCCTCAATACCTATGTTCCTGCCTCTGGGCATGCACACTGCTGCCTCGCTCTAGGCATCTGGACACTCATCTCCTGCCTAAGCCCCCAAGTGATTCACAAACTGGGGAAGATAGGTGTTCACACATCTAACTAATGTGTGGGGCTCGATCTGGTAGGTGTGCCCAGAATAAGCCTATCAGAAAAAAAAGACTAAAAACATCAATATTATCTGTCAAATTTATAAAATAAAATCAGATTCTGCCAAATCTAGCTAAGAGGCATTCTGATGTGGGGCTCCGAGTCTTTCCCTTTGAAACAGTGCCACTATGGATAAATAACTAAAGAGTCACAGGGACAGACGGTGAGCAAGTGAATGCAAACATGAGAACAATTTTGTAGCGTGAACTATTAAACACGGCTGTTTAAACTGTATAATCCTCTGATTTTTTCCACTTGCAAGTCTCACTGTACAGTAGAGAGTGTAAACTTCTCTTCGCTAGTTTAGCACTTATATTTTCCACAGAAATTAATCAAAAACCTATTAGTTTAATAGAAAAAAAGAGCCACATTAAGTTAAAATCATGAAGAGATTGTTTTGGTACAAATTCTATTTTGCAATATATAATTAATTACATTTTCAAACACTTAATTATTTTTGTCCACAACACTTTAAGAACTTTTTGAAAAAATTTCAGATACAACAAGCATAATAAAGGTAAACACATATCTTGGTCTTCAATACAAATGATACAATTAGATGGAAAATATTACGTATTATTGTATGTCTAGATGTTCATTTAGAAGTCTAGCATTACCACAATCGTTATTCAGTATAGGACAAACTGTTTACTGGCCTAACAGTCTCCTAATTAGATTCAGCATATTTAATACAAGATGATAAAACAGAAAAGTAACATTTCTAACATAGGTAAGTTTCTTCATTGGAAAGATGTCTCAGGCTTTACTTAACAGATTTACCAGAACAAGGCTATATGGTCTGTGCTAACTCAATGCAAGGTTGAGCTGAACTATCTTACGACTGTTTTCCTCTCAAACTGGTGTATGTCTTCACCAAAGTTGCTCCTGATAATGGAGTTACATTGGTGTAAAGCTTATGAAAGGTAGAGATGAATCAGACATTAGAAATTATATATTTCCTGTCCGTTGCACATACCTGAACCTGAGTTGTGGGACTGAATGTGGCTCTTACAGGGATTCCAACAATACACAGTGCCGGAATCTTTGATATACTTTACATATCTGACCTCCATCATCCAAGAAAGAGTGGGTTCAAATCAGAATCCTGACAAAATACTTACAAGATATCATCCATCTATGCAGTTACAGAGACCAAGCAAAAATCATGACTGCAGTGGAACATCCTCTGAGAACACTTAATGTCTAATAATCATCAGGTCCCATATTCCAAAAGGGAAAAATAGGAAAATGGTCACAAAATGGAGAGGACATTTGTTTTAAATGCTTAAAAATTCCAAATCTTATTCCATCAAAGCAAAAGAGTAGGAGCTGCATCTTTCTTTTTTCCTAGGTAAAGAAAATACAGTTCTTCTTCCATCATTCAGTCTCCAAAATCAATGGGCAGTTTTAGAAACAATACCTTCAAAAAGAAAATCATAACCACATAAAAAGCAGACAACCACACAGACAGTTCTGTAAGTTACTTACAGCACTGGTCTCTCAAAATGTAGTAGTCCTGATCTAGTCAACCACTGATCCCTAATCACATTTTCTAGTAACTACATAATAAAACTCATGAAGCATTTCATGAGCACCTTTTCATATGTATACTAATGATCCTTTTGCTTCATTCCTTTATGTAGCTAGAATAAATGCTATTATTTTCAGAAGTAGTTTTAATGACTCTCTCTTGCCACCTGGCTGAACCAAGAAGGCTTGATCCTCCCAAGAAGGTACAGATCTTGAGTTTTCTATTTAAATGCTTCTCTTTTCTGTTCTATTTTATGTACTTATCACCTCCATTACTGTAGTATCTAAACACCTCACACTACTTAAATAATTTTACCTTCACAAACACCTGTGAGGTAAAGAAATACTATATCTCCCATTTTACAGAAGAGGAACTCATGGAAAGTTATTGTAAAGGAGCCATTTCTCCCTTTTCCTGGGAAACATACTGAAGAGAACTATCCTGCAAGAGGGAAGGGGATTGATTAGTTGAGATCATAGGTTCTCCTTTTCTCTAACTTCTACACATTCTGTAAACCTGACATCATTGTTTCTTGATCAAAAAGTCTTCACTGGCTGCTAGCTATGATGAAGTCATGCATAACTTCACGTACCACAGCGATTCTCAAACTTTTTGTATTGTGACCCCCTTTATACAGCAAGCCTCTGCGACTCCCACCGCAAAATTAGAAATGGGTGTGTGTGTTAATATTAATTTAACATAACAAGGGCTCAGACCTGTCAGCCCCATCCATTGCCAGGCCCACTCATGGGCTGACAGCTCATGACCCCCACGTAACCATCTCATGACCCTCAGCTTGAGGGATCACCACCCCCAGCTTGCAAACCCCTGACCTACAGCAATGGGGAACTCAGTGGTGATCTGTGGGAAATAGTATGTAGTGTGGGATATGTAGTCCCAGTCAATTGTATCTCTGTATTAATGGGTGGAAATTACTGTGTTGCTTTTTTGTTTTAAGTCTAATTTCAAGGCTCCTTTTACAAACAATGATTTAAAATATGTGATGCTTGTAAATGAAGTTGCAATAGCAAATGTAATTTTAGGTTTCCTATAATTTAACCTCTTCTCTGCTATTACCTAAAGGCACATCAAAACTTGCAGAGATTTCATTCTTCTTGTTCTGCAGCAAAAAAATGCCACCAGCTACAAACATTAATTTAATACAATTACATTTAAATAAAAGTGTAGAGATAGCAATTACAGAACTAGAATGCACCTAAAATACTCACTTTGAGTCCACTCAGCTGGCACTGATTCAAGTGATTATTTATCCTTTTCTGGACTAGGCGTGTGTTCTAGCAGTTTATTATAGGACATGTCAGACAAATTCAGCTACCCTAGACAAGCTCAACTGCTGAATTTATCTGGTAATTTCTTTTAAAAATGCTCAACACCACTGGTAACCAAGTATTGTAAGCCTGTTTTAAAGTTAACACCCCATCAAGAGAGTGGTGCACAATGGGGAATTTCAGTTACACAAAAGCTGTATGTCTTGCTGAAAACACCTGACAGCAGCATAGCACATTGTAACTATATTATGGGTCTATCCTTACAAGCCAAAGGCTAATGCTTCATTAAATAAACCTTACCTCTTTTGGAATAAAATATCAGTGTTGTATATTTTGTCCATGGCTATGGTGCTTATGGCAAGAAAATACTACACAGTCAAATGGATTTCAGGGCACGTCAGCTGTACTCCTGGGATGGCATAATTTTGACAATGTTTACATTTCAAACTTCAGTACCAAGTAAGCAGGACTTCACAATGCTTTCTATTAATCATGACTATGTTAACTTTGCAATACAGTGTCTCTTGAGCTTGCATATACCAATGCTATGAATGAGGAAAGGAATTATGTAGGAGTTTTAGACACTAAGTTAACTGTTTAACGTAATGTATTTTTAATGAAGTACTAATTGCTTTTGAGTCTTAGTTTGAGCCTTTCAGACAGAGGCAGGGGACTATCTACCCATACATCAGAGTCATCATTTTTGCTTTGCTGCAGAGAAGAACAGGAATCTAATCTTTTAAATGATAGTATTGGGCTTGAGAAACTGTTAGCTTCCACTACCAAGGCAGGTTTTGGAGATACTTGCATTGACAAACTATTGCTAGTTATTTTTAAATTTGCCTCTCTCTCTCTCCATTTAGTTGAAAGATTTGATCCTCCGTTTCCCCTCTCCTTGGTGATGTTTTCCTTCATCTGAGCTGGATTTAGTTGCCTCCGCTGTTTAATTTTGTAAATCTGATTTTTATCCATCATAGTCCCATCATCACTGTCCTCACTAGAAGAATGTCTGTCATGGCACACACTCTTTTTAATTGAAGTTTTCCAAGTAGCTTGAGTACAGAATTTTCTAATGTGACAGTTATCTGTGGCCTTTGTAAACTTCACTGATTCACCTTCGGAGTGCAAAGGCTCTGCTGCTTGACTTCTCAAACCCACAGACTTCAAACAACTGTGTTTGGGGTGTTTTTGCTCCATTTGTACCAAGTTGCCAAGTTTTTTGTACTGTTCCTGGTAATTTTGTACACTAGAGACTTTCAGATATTTTTCTGATAACATTCTGATTTCTTTTGTGGTGTCACTTAATGGAACTGAAGGATAAGCGGAAACAGTCTCAGGAATTGATGTTTCTTTAATTTGTTTCAACAATTGTAAAGGTTTCGGTTGCACTACGTTTAGGGACAGTGCAATATCTTTCTGCACAGACGTCTTCAGAAATATTCGTTCTCTTAAAGGCAACTTCTGAAGCTGTTCTACCAGATCAGTAGGGGCTGGAACCAAATACTCTGCACTGATGCAAGAATCTTCATCAGATTGTGTGGCACCAGAATATTTTGTGTTTTCCCTTGTTTTGTGCTGAAGTGTACATGGTTGGCTTATACAATTATTAGATGCACCAAGCTCAGACACTGAACAACAGGCAGAATCAACATGTGCTGGTGAAATGCTGAATGAGGTTCCATCCCAATCAATGCCACTCAGTTGCAGATCAACTATCATAGAAGAAACATAAGAGGATGATGCCTCAGAGAGTTGAGTAAACTGTGCTGGTAAAGTAAGAGAGCCATCTAAAACACTGTGATATTGAGTGTTGGGTGAAGCAGTTAGAGGAAGGGTAGATACTGGGTTTTGTAACTGAACAATTACAGTGGAAAAATCTGCAGCTAAAAGGGAATCATTAGATTTGGAGATACTTTTCTCCTGCATTTGATTATCAGGAAGAGTTTTAAAATCTGACTTGGAATCCTGCTCAGGAAAGCTTTCACATGTAGATTGCAAATTCATCACAGACAGAAGATCAGCAACATTACCATCGATATTTGAGTGTTCTTTTTCTTTTGGTTTATTTTTCTTACCTGAAAAAACAAAGAGTATACATAATAGGTGTTTCTTTGTGTCAAAATAAAAAACAAAAATTAACCTTATAGTACTAGCAGATGAAAAAGAGGAGATGGGAAGGAGATGAGATCTTACTAGGGCCACAATCTTCCACTGAATATGATGTATGAACAGCTTTGGAAGAGCTGATGCAGTCCTGAAAATATCTTTATTATCTGTGTTATGGCAGTGCTCACAGAGTGCTAAGCATTGGTCAGCTTTCAAACTTACTTCTCTGTTTCCTTTCCAAAACTTCCAACTTTTCCACTTTATAGAAGCCAACAATGTCAGGATAGGCAGCCTGAAACAAAGCTTCTTTCTCTACTGTAACCACAAAGGACTCTGTGGGCTGATCATCTGCTGTAACATAATGCTCTAGAAAATTAACAAAAGCACATTAGGGCTGAGGGCATGGAGGAAGGGAAAGGACCAAAGCAAAAACAATGCAGTTCCCTTGTCCTTAACTAAAATTTTCAAATATAATGGTCAGTAGCAGATTAGAGGTCAGACCCCGGTCATGCTAAGGCCCCTTTGCACCAGTCTGTCATGGGCAGTTGAGATTCCCCAGTCATGGGGGATTTTTTCATGTGAGGTACTACACCACCCTAATACAGGTGACATGCTGGGGCCAAGAAGGAATAAAACTGGAGTCCAATGTGCTGTCATGGTCCCAAGTCAGTATAAGGGACATCTTTGCCCTCCAAGTGTGCACCAAGTGTTGCTCTGACATGCCTAACAACTCCCACCCCAAGGGTTGTTTGCATTTTCAATCAGTTTGATTTTAAGTGTGTGTTTTCTGCATATGTTCATAGAACAGTTATCCACTCTGTACTACAGGTCACTTGTGCACATTGCTGGCTACCCACTTCCTTTAAAGGGGATTTTTGTCCACTGTTTTTGGTTACATTACAGGATAACCCATGCATGTATAACACTACACCAACCTGGTTTTTGCCATTCAATTTCAAAACAAGGAATTCCATTTTTAACACGTGTCCTGACTATCCTGTGAAACAAAAGCAGACATGGTACCAACTTCACTAAATGATTTTGCTAAAGTAAGAAATGTGAAAAATCACAAACCTATTGCAAAATTTTAATTTTGCAATCTATGCAAATTAATCAGAGGGAAAAAAATTCTATTCCTCTATCAATAGATTTAGTACAGATTCTAAAAATCAGATTTGCTTTTAATATCTGTAATTTTTTCTTTGGTGCAGGTAAATAATAAACTTCAGTTCTTGACTTTGAACATATAAACAGACCATTAGTGAATGTAAAGGTCATAAAAAGGCACCAGATGAGCATCACTGGAGAGTGAAGTCCCCTTCTCACAAGAGATACAAAAGCAGTGATACTGAAAAACTTCTTCATACTGCCCTGCCTATGGCCCTCAACCCTAGCATGGGGACAACCTGACACAGTAGTTGTGTCTCTATTCATTAACTCCTTTTGTCTCTTTGCTCAGACTGGAAAGTTTTGAGCCAGAGAGATATTGCTTGGGGGGAAATATTCATTATATCTCTATTGTGCAGTTTAGTTAGGTGTTGTGTGTGTGTGTGCGCACGCGCATGCTGCCGATGTTTTTTTGTTACACTGACAGTTGCAACTGAACAGCCATCAGATGATAACTTAATCTCGCTATTGGCAGTGGATTTGAACTAGCAATTTAGAGGTTAAAAGGTTCCACATTCTACTAACACTCCTACAAACCATTCAGGCCCTGCTTTCAATATTTCTTTGGAACAGAATTCTGAATAATCACCACTGATCCTGCAAAAACTCACCTTACCACTTGTGCTATTGCCCATCTGTGAGAAGTCCCACTGAACTCAATGGAACTACTCACAATAAAGTAAAATGTGTAAATGTGTGCTAAAACAGGTTTTAGGCACTATTCCTGCATATATGGAACTGGATGTGCTACACAGAAGCAGAAGGGGAAATTACTATCTATGTAATAGGCATAACTCTGTTCAGTGGTGGCTTTGTACCCATGCAGGAAAGGAGAGGTAATCGGATGTCTTTGCTTATCCATGACGGTGCAAGACTGGTGATGAGATTGTCACAGGTACATACTGGCAATGTTTGTGAGTATATCATCTAAGCAGTGCACAGCCTCTCTGCATCCCCTTTTTTTGCTAATTGGTAATAGAATTTGATGGTAATACTGAACTGAAAGTTCAACAGAGTTAGACAATAATGATATTCCGTCTTGACAAGAAGTATAGTAGAATTCAACAGCAAGACCATTCACTATTAGCCATAAGAGAAAAACCAGTAGGTATGATAAGAACTTCAGCTCCCCAGCTGTAACCTGTCACCTACTAAGATTTATAGACCACAGGCCTGATCGTGCATGGACTTCAATGAGCAAAGACTCATGCCCATAGTGATTTATCTCATGTATAGTCCCACTGAAGTTGATAAGACTATGGCTAAAAGTGAGGCTGTGAAGAATCATGTCCTATAAACTAGCATTAAAAGAAACTTTTGTACACATTTTACTTTACATTTTATTTTTGTGTAGCCACAATGACAGAAATGCAGCACTGGTTTAAGCTTTTATCTTTTTTGAAAGGCAGCACATAGTTCAAGGATGAGGCAAAAGGGGGAAGTAAAATTTATGTCCGTAAGTAATAAGATTTTCTCCAGTGACAGAAGTGAACAGAAACATGGAGTGAATTAAAAAACTGCACAAATTACATTACCGTATTGCCTGCAGCTGCTCTGTATCTGTCTGACCAGACTTTCTTTTGATCATGTCATAGTGTGTCAACAGTGACAACAGTTTCTTGCAAGCATAGTGTTTGGTCCATTCCATCTTCTCAAAAGCAAGTCTCTGTTAAGAAATGCAACCGTAATACCTTCTTATTTTGTTGTTACAGTGTCCTTAACAGTTATCTCAACCAACACTTTAAATATGTATTACGTTTTATACATCGGTTTAATACCCATCTTATGGTAAGACACTAATGACCTCTCAGTGCAAGACGGCAGAATATTGGACATCCATAAAAGGATAGATATAGCAGCCTACTCAACTGAAAGTTAAGGGAGCAGTTGTGTAATAGCAGCAGCATGAATGGGAAGGCCACATTGAAAGCTAAACATTTTCTCATCAGATTCTGATAACATATCTCTTCCATGCATGCACTCCCACAGATTTTTTAATCACCTTCCACCAGAGTACTCATTAGTGGTCCATTGTCTATACACCATTCAAGTAAACAGTGCCATCAGTCTCAGAAGATGGAACATCAAAACAGATCTTCTGCCCTGCCAGAAAAGGTGAGCCTTAATGTTAGCCTTAGAGATGACCTAACCAAGAAGGGTATAGTTTCCAACTTCAGTACATCAGCCCCAAAACAAAATGCAGATGGATAGTTTTCCGTTATGCCGCAAGAAGCCACTTGGTAAGGTTCCACAATTATGTTGCTGGGTAATCTGTAAATCAATCTGGAAGAGTCATTGTTCCAATGGACACTGAAATCACCCGGCACAATAAACCTAGGAGAATTCTATACTGGGCACAAGAACAAAATCACTTACTCAAGGCATAAAGGGCTGGCCTATTTAAGCCCTGTGATTAGCACTAAATGGCATCACCAATTTTTGCATTGCAACGATCAGTCTCAAATGTTACCTACAGACTTTTAGACAATGCTGTTCTAATGCAAGGGGACCTCTTCAACTGTGTCGATTAAATACAATTTGGTGTATACATTTCAATGTTTCCTTTTGTATTGATAGAGTACAACTAAAACACATCTTAGAATCTGATTAAACGTATAAGTGCAGAGTTCTTACTGGTAGGCTATTGGTAGTCAGGCTAGTTCAACAGCACAATGAAGGCATGGTTTATAGCACTAATCCTCAGAAGAGCAATACAACGTCAATATTGAAACAAATTTCTTGAAAAACAAGAACAGCAGTTCCATCATAAAAATAAAAAAAATTGTGAGCTCCCTTTGCTACAAATTAGGAAATGGATATTACGTTGTGTCCGTCTTACCAGCCCATGACATTTGCCACCAAATTCCTTTTTATTCTGTCCAGTCTCTCTCATGTGTTCTTTGCCCTCTCTCCCTTGCACACTTTCCTTCTCTCTACAGGGTTGTTATTTTTAGATATTTTCCTCCTCCTCCCCCCACGATTATTTTCTTGTTTACTGGATCCTCCTCCTACTTTCCCACTAGGCAGAAAGATACATCCTGCTCACCCACTATGGACCTATCTATTAGTGGGCCAGACCCATAGCTACTATAAATTATACTAGTTTCACTGAAGTCAGTTGTGCTGTGCTGATTTACACTAGACGAGGATTTCATCCACTGTACTTGAAAACAGTGTTAATGATACATTGGTATCTCTCTCTTACGCATACTGTAGGCTGATAAAATCTATATCCACTCACATAACCTCTAGGAAGCATGCCAGAGCAGATATTTAAATTTTTAGGATGATGGACCTTCCCAGAAAAGCCTCCAAATTTGGTAGGTGGCAATTCAGAACTGGTAAGTGAGAGCTAGCTGCCATAACAACTCAACAATTCAGGACAGGATGTGAAAAGGAACTTCAGATCTAACTAAGGCTGCAGTACTTGTGAGTGATCCTGTTTTCCAGTTCCTCTTACTACACTGTCTCCTTCTATAGCTATTCCAAGGCCTTAATTTCAGATTTCCAAACAAACATGTATATTAAAGTTGTTGCAAGGTTCTTACATTCTTCCCACTGATAAAAGTTACTAATTAACATTAATATTCTCAAGTGCATTGCATACTAACAAATGCAACATGTCAGAGAGCTAGATTCTCTATGTATCATTCTGTACCTGAAAAGACAATAAATTTGGCCTCTGGCGCTCCATTATCCTGACCAGTTTGTTTTTGTTTACAAGAAATTCTTCGATAACCTTGAAATAAAGCAAAAAGAGGACATTTAGAACAAAGTTAGCTGGAAATCCAATTCACTGATTAAAAATGAACCTTTAGCAGGCTTTTTAGTTACCTCAGAAAATGGAAAGCCCTCACAACCTCTAGCTTTTCTGCAAGTAAAACACACACATTAGGAACAGGCTAGAAACATGTGTGATGCAGGACTTGCATGCTCACCCTGCACCTGAAAGCAATGAGGAGCAGTTCATTTTGAAGACATTCCTACTTTCTGATATTGTCCTCCACTGCATTTGTCTGTTTCACTCGCTCTGAACAATGCCACTCACAAAGGCAGCAGTATTGGCTGTCATGGGGTTCACAGGACTTAACACTTCCACACAGTTTACATCCACTGAGCTCATGGTCCTTACAAGAACCTATAGAAAAAGGAAGAAAGAGAATGAGATGAACCATGTTTCCCAAACTACACAAGAGTGTTTCATAAAGTTGAGTATACGTGGGTATATCACCAAAAGCTGCTGTATACAGAGCTAAGCACACTAGCAGTACTGAGTAAGAGTTACAATAAAAATCCGATTTTTCGTTAGTTCAAATGTTGCAGAATGTTATTCTGTAAAATTATCTCTTTAAAGACCCACAAATATCATGCATATGTGACACAGTGACAAAACTGTGGAATAAATGACTCTCTCTCTCTTCCCACTCCCCTTCCTCCCCCTAAAAATTTCTTGCTGTAAGCAGCATTGGGTTTGAACTGAAAGTGCCAGATAGATGGTGCCTTGAGATTGAATTCCACTTTAAAAATAAAATCCAGACACAGTAAGAAGAATATCAATGCAAATGTCTTCTGCTAATATATCTCAATCCTGTCAATGGAGGACCCACCAGCATGAATGGCTGAGTAGTTCGGTCTCAATGTCAGTTCAGTCTTTGCTCTCTTTATTGACACTGCCAAAAAGGTGCCAACTATGACGGCAGTTTGTGATGTAAATATCTGCCCAAACTAGACCTACACCACCTAACAGCAATTCAATAGCAACATCTTCTGCACACCTCCAACAGGGTCTAGGCTTGTATCAGTGGCCTGCAGGTTTAAAAAAAGATCCTACTCCATCACCAATCCTCAAGAGAAACCGTTTATATTTTTTAAAGAAAGCTAATCCAGAAGTTGAGACCTGCATGAAAAGCAATTTTTAATGCAAGTCATTTAAAATATTTTAAAGGGCATTATCCTTTTTCAAAAGGCATTATACAGTAACTCCTCAATTAAAGTCATCCCGGTTAACACTGTTTCGTTGTTACGTTGCTGATCAATTAGGGAACATGCTCATTTAAAGTTGTGCAATGCTCCCTTCTAATGTCATTTGGCAGCTGCCTGCTTTGTCCACTGCTTGCAGGAAGGACAGCCTGTTGCAGCTAGCAGGGGCTTGGAACCAGGGTGGACTGGCAGCCTCCCAGCAGCTCCCCACTCCCCTAAGTTCCCTGTGCTGCAGCCGCCCAGCTATCAATCAGGCAGTTCACCTGTCCCTCCCCCCACTGCCATGTGTTGCTCCTGCCCTCTGCCTTGGAGATGCTCCCAGAGACTCCTGCTTGCTGTGCAGGGGAGGAAGAGATGGGGATAATGTCAGGATGTTCCCCTCCCCCCTGCACCTCACTTACCCCTTCTCCATGAAGAGCAGGGAGAGGACATGATGGGGAGAGACAGAGAGAGCTTGGGGCAGCAGCTGCTGTCTTAAGTTCCTGATCCACTTAAAAAGACAATGCACTTAAGAGTGGGTCAGCTTACTTAAAGGGGCAGTGTGCATCTCTCTCTCTCCCCCACACAAAAGGTGTGCGTCTGCCTCTGTCTGCTCTGCTGCCTCCCCTCTCTTGAGTTCGTGCTGCCTTTGTGAGAGGCTACATTAACAACCCTTGAGAGCTCAGCATTCCATGGGAAATATCCCTCCCTCTTCCACCTTCTAACTTCACCACCTCAGCCAAGCTTCACAATCATCATAGCGGTGAACAGTATTAAATTGTTTGTTTAAAACATATACTGTGTGTATATCTATATAATATATAGTTTTTTGTCTGGTGAAAAAAATTTCCCAGGAACCTAACACCCCCAGTAACAATAATTCTTATGGGGAAATTGGATTCGCTTAATATTGTTTTGCTTTAAGTCACATTTTTCAGGAACATAACTACAATGTTAAGTAAGGAGTTACTGTACTTATAAGGCTCCACAATGGAGGGAAGCCTCATTACCCAGGGACGCTGCTGCGGGGGAGCAAATAAAATGTACATCAAACTAAAACAAAAATCTACCCCTTTTCATACCGACCTGGATAGTGGCACACAGAACAATGAGTCATCTTGTTAACTGTTAGAACAGATGCATTACCACGTTGAAGCTGTCCTTTCCATTGATCAAACCTAAAATTATATTACAAACGTTAATATAATACAATCCCATAGCTTATTCATGCAAATTCTACCACTTAAATTAAGTATGGGCAAAAAAAATCATACCATCTAATTCATCCTCTTCAAATTATTCAGTTTTCCATTACACAATCTGTTTCAGTAAATATACTTTTTGAGTATGTACTATGGATTGTTGGGATATCTAGCTTTGAGACTCATTGGGGCAATAGTCATACCAGACAACATTAGAATCTAAAGACTGGATCCAAAGCCCTTTAAAGTTAATGAGAGTCTTTCCAAATTACTTTTGTGGGCTTGGGATCAGGATCTACCTCCTCTGATCCTGCAAACATGTATTACTGTTTGCAAAAATAGGAACTAGGAGTTAATGCAATTTTAAGCAATAACTAACTTTAAAAAAAATAGTTTGCCTGGAAGAATGTATTGTTTGAATACACAGCTGATCATCATGTAAGAAATTTAATATTTTGTTTCCTTAAAAATTAAAACATGAGTAGCATAGACTCAGGTTCAAAGTGCATCATAAAACTGTCTTTCAATAAGACAATTTAAAACACTGAAATATTTCAGGAGACAAGACAAACTTTAACTTTACCTCTGTAGTAAACTTTGACCTCGCAAAGTCCCAATTAACTTTAAAGCTTGTTCTTTTCCAACTCCTGGCACTCCCTTTTAGAGAAAAGGAAACATGGTACATATTCAAGTTTAAACTAATGTAAAACATTGATATCTTTTAGGTATAATATAACACTATTTTGTACAGTCTTTCACACAAACTGCATCTCAAATGCTTTACAGAATTCATACATTAAAAAAAAGAAAAGAAAAGAAATTCAAAGGACTGAGTAGGGGAACATAAATTGGTTTTGACTAAGATTTGAAATGAGCAAAAAGGCAGATACAAATAGGAAAGTAGTTTTAAATGACAGGAGATGCAGTAAAGAGTCTTGCACTACCAGTGGCCTGATAGTGTGGAAGAAGAGAGAGGAGGTACCAGTATTAGATGACAGGAAAGTAAAGTAGAGAAAAAACAGCGACAGGAGCAATTTCAAGAAGGGTTGTAAACCAGGAGGGTAATTTTCAACTGTGTGTCTTGATGCGACTGGAAAGACAATCAAAAGAGAAAGTTACGTTTGTTTACATGTCGCAGTAGGGGAATAACATTCTCATCAGCAGAGGTCTGAGAAGTTGGGACTTTGAGGAGTTCCATGGAGAAGGGAGCTTCCATTGTCTCGATAAAAAGAAATAAAGGCATGGGTTTGGATTTCAGAGAGACAGTACACACCATAATATATTCAATATTGTGGAAGTGGTGGAAGACAGGTTAGCAGACTTCAGGCCTCGCAGGAAAGGTGGGCACTTAAGGAACCTTTGTGCCCTCTCAACTCTGGGTTGCTTTGGGGACTGGAGAGGCTCCTGACATAACCTACAAAGTCTAGAACCTACCTTATGGGAGCTTCCCCATTCTGCTCTCTGGGCCATAGCACTGCCCAGAAGCTTCTCAACAGTACATGCTATACTACAGTCTTGCCATTGATATATCCAACAGACACTTCTACCTGTGCCAGTGACTCTTACAGCTCATTTATGCCATGTGTAAAGGAGCCAGAACAGGAGTGAGAATATCAACCTGGATCTTAAATTAAAAAAAAAAAGTAACAAAAGGATTAATAAGCACAAAAAATCTTTATGAAAGCCCACCTGCCAAATCAAAATAATGATTGTAAAGGAGAGTCACTTTAAAGAACATTTAATTTTTAATAAAAAGAACCAGTATGTAACTTGATTCTGAAGATAATGACAACTATTCACACACCAGAAAGTCAACAAAACAAAGATTGCTACCTTAAATAGTATCAGAAAACAACCAACGCTCTCACAACACTACCATCATTACAATATTAAAGTGACAGGAAATCTTCAGTTAGCTTAAAAAGTATTTTTGCTAAAATTTAGCCATCAATTTTGATTTCCATGGCATCTGGTAAATAGATATATGTTGGGAGAATACCAAAAGAATGATGAGAGAGACATATAGATTTCCAAAACAAATGATGTCCAAGGATTCTTTTTCAACCTTTATACTCCCTGGGTGAGAGAAATAGATTTGGTATTTTCTACCTGAACCTTTCCTGCAGAACATCATTAAATTAAATAGCAAAGTACTTCTACAATCTTTCAGGAATTAAAAGTTGTGCGGATGGAATAACTAAGTGGAGTGGGTGTGAGCAGCACTGGAAATCTAGGCAATCAGCAAACCCAGTTAGGATAACCGTCATAACAATACCAAAAGGAAATATCCAAATTGGCTGCAAGCCTCTTAAATAAAAACAAAACAAAAAATCAGCATTAACTGCTGCACCAGCTAGACAAAAAAAATGCTGAAAAAAGGTAGCAGGAAAATATACATCTTCCTCAATATCCAGGATTTCATGAAGAATTTTAAAAAATTCAGATGCTTCTTGCTTTATATATAATATGGATTTAGCCATCTTACTTATGCAGAGTGAAAAGCACCTTGAAGTGAATTTATTACAATTAAAATCCCTACTGTTTACACAAAATTAATATGGAGTTGTCATAAGATTGTAGTACATCTCCAATGCAACTACAATGGGTCAACCCCTTGTAGACATGGTCATCTGGGAAATATGTTTTGTTTACCTGAATTCTAGATGGAATCTAGTCCACAATTAGACATAGCACAGAAAGGAAGAACAGAAGTTTTGAAAAACAAATTTACAAGTCAGTGAGAAAGCTGCATGAGAGGAGGCAGCTTGAACTACAGCAACTGGGAATTGGGGTACTCACTTGGAGGGGCAGAGGCTAGGGAAGACATCCAAGCCAGACTGCCATCACAAGATAGTTGAAACAAGTACATGTAGAGTAGGCTCTTCAGGTTAGGATTTTTTTTTTAAAAATGGGTTTGCACACTGCCTAACAAAATAGGGTTCTGCTCCATGATGAGGCTCCTAAGTGCTACCACAATACAATTCATTAATTAATATTGAATAGAAACTCTTGCTTTAGTAAACATCTGATACATTAATGAGGAAGAACAAGAACTGAATTTTTCAAAACATGTATGTGCATTTATGCCATCTTGTTCTACAGGACAACAGAGGCTGAAGGAAAAGCCCAAAAATCTAAGAGTGACAGGATGTCAGAGATCCATAGGAAAATGGACACACTGCAACTATCTATTACTTTGGCTAAGGATACAGTCAGGAGCGCCTGCACTGACCTAAGAGAGGCAACGGAGGGAGCTGACAGCCAGAGCTCTCAACTCCGCTTGCTGCTCCCTTTCGGGAGCTCAGCTGCTCCACGGGCTCCCAGCTACCCATCAGGGCTCCTGCTTCTCTGCCAGGAATGAAGCAGCCACCCAGGCTCTGAGCAGGGAGCCCAGACAGCTGGCAGGAGCCCAGCTGGGAGTAGGGAAGACTTTATTATAAGTTTTTTAAGCATTGAAACCAATGGCATGATTTGGCCATTTGACAGTTTAGGGGCCACAACAGAGTTGTTTTGAAATCATGCTAAAGCAGAGATTTACATCCTGATTCACCCAAGCATTTTAACACACACTTAAGTGCTTTGTTGTATTGAAGCCTTAGATGAGATGATAACTCAAAAAATTACTGCCAAGGGACTGGGCCCATAAGAAAAAACAAATAAAGCAGTTTGGTAAAAAAAAAATGTTTGGAATCCTTGAAGAGTAAAACAAGAGTGCAAAATGTTTGGACATTGGGAAATCCAAGGTGACAGAACGAGAATCTGCTTGTGTTAATGGAGAACTGAATTCCTGAACTCCTGACAAACTTGAGTTTGAGAGAGTTAAACGCCAGAAGGGATCATCTAGTCTGACCTCCTGTATACCACTGGCCATTACATTTGCAGCTGTATTAATCCCAATGACTTTTGATCAAAGCATCCAATCCCTATCACATGGGATGGTGATCTACTAACCAGGCAGTTTTATTTAATAGTTTAACTCTACTCCCTCCATCTCCTTCCCCCAACTCCCAATTTGATAATGACTGCCAATATATTGGTAAAAGTAGTTACTGAAAAATTGTGTGGTAATAAAATGTATAGATCTTATTAAATTAAGTAGCTAGTTGGTACTAAACTAACGTAAATTTGAGGGCCTTATGTTTGTATGACAGAACTGTGTCCTATCAAATGTTTTTGTATAGGTAAGAGCAACTGATCACTTCAAATAAGCTTAACATATGTTAATTAAGGCTCTAAACAAAATAAAGACAATTTACAAAAAAGGGTAACTCAAATTGCTCATGCCACTTATGAGCAAATAGTAGTCCTGAGAGCTCTACCATGGAGGCATTTATTGACACAGTAAATGGAACAATGATTGCTACTTTAATTTTCATTTTTTACAATCCATTGTTCTTGTGGCACCACTGGCATGCATGGCTTTTTACAAAGTCCTTACCCTGAGGAGCTTTCAGTCTACAGAGTACAGCTAAGTCACATGGCTTGCATTTGCAGCACAAACATAGGTTATATCATCAGCATAATGATTAAATCAATAATTCAAGAGGATTTGGGATCTGGAAAGTTGCAGCTGAATAAACTGGAAACCTAACTGTATAGCTTGAATACACATTTAAAAAATCAATTAGAAGTTTGTCACTGGACAGTGACCAGCCGCTTAGGCATCTAATTACAGCATGTCAATCTCAAACTATTTCTAAGCAATGTATCATTTCAGAGGTAACTAACTAGGAACATGGAAATAAATGGTTATAGTCAAAGTAGAATGAACCACCTCTTATTTCCTTTTAATACTACAGCTATCAGGAAGTCACTTCAGAAGATAACCGGTCACAACTTCTTGAGGTTTTAGAAGCTTCCTCTGAGAAACTAAACAATACTCTTCAATGGCATAAGGATATTCTGAAATCATCTTTGGCTCAAGACAGTTTCCATTTAGATAAGGTTAGGATAATCAATAAATCTTTCCCTCATCTATCATATATTAACAATTTCCAGTCTCTTACGCACATTTTGTCTGTAAAGTGCCAAACACTCTTATAATGCTTTAGAAATACCACCACCACCACAATTGCCTAAGAAGAAGATTGGTAAATATCAATTCTGATCACAGCAACTTAGCTAAAAAGCTGTTCTATATAAGAATTGGGTGGTGTCCCTTTAGATAGTTTGAGAGCCCTTTAATAGACATTACTGCTTTCTATGTTTTCAAAGCCTTCAGAACCCTGCAAGGAGCATGTTGCATATACTTAGTAAACATGGCTATTTGGGGACACCCCCTTTCCCGTGAACTTGGTTCCTTCATATTATGTTTCTTCACCTAATTATTTGGTTTACATTTTAAAGCAGTAAAGACAGAAGCTGCTATATGGAGTTACTCTCTTCCTCCCACTCTTCACTCAAGTCTTCACTCTGGAGGTTTACTTCTTTTCTGACTTCTGTTTCGTTCTGCCACCTTTTTCTCACAGATTTTTCAAACTGCAGATGATTGTGCCTCCCTTATCCTGTTCAAATTATCATCATCTATATTAGGTCAGAGCAAATAACTGGTGGAATGCAAACAGAGCCAAGTGGAGTTGGTTCACAAGACTTTCATTAGGTTTCCTGACACCTTTTCAAGGCTAAAAGATGTTCTTCCTTAATCCTGTTATGAAAAACATTAAATGATAATCTTGCTTGACAAGCCCTAACCTTCATCATTTTGCTATTTAACTTTTAGCTCCAAAATCAGAGCAATTCTTCCCAAATATGATTTTATGTTTTCATGTTTCCTGATAATGAAAATAAAGTTCAGAACCCTACAATACATTGAAAACATAGGATAATTCCTCAAAAAACTGATACCAGTGTTTTCGGAAGAGGATATGAATTCTATTTCTATTGACAAATATGATGTGTACAGCACTGATCAGTTACATAATTTGTTTTCAGATTTCTTTTCTTTGCATATTAGAAATATCTTTTACAGAGATAAGCAATGTAATATGAGAGTGAGCGAGCAAGCACGCATATGTAGGAAAAAAGAGGAGTTGTGATTGCTTCTCTGTAAAGCCTTTTGGTTGACAACTCAAGACGTTCAGTCATAAGAAGCCAGACAGACAGACACTGCAGAAAGAAAAGTGAGACCTTTTCTGGAATGGTGCAGTTTTCTTCTTAGCTCTTTTTTGATATTTCACCTATTCCCTCAGGTTTCTAAGTTAAGATTTCAGTAGAAGCAGCTAAGGGTCAGTAGTATTACTCTTTCTAGGAGGTCCTGCCTTCATTCACTTTTACTGAGCTGCAATAATTCAAGAGCTTTTTTGAGTATTACAAAGCCAACTCACTTTAGAACCACATAAGAACCCAGTATGTCAGAAGCTCCTAGTCCATTGTACTTTAGTTATTAAATCAGAGGTGCTGTGTTTTCTTTTTGCCTGCAAAGTACTGCATTAAAAAAAGGGAATCCTCTCCTGGATACTCCCTTCCAACAACACAAATACCCACTGCTTCATTCTCAAATTCTTCATTTGATTCCTATAACTTAATCTTGGTCTTTCCTACTACACACCAGTACATATAGCAATTGTTTCTTATTCACTTGTGAGCTAATTATTTTTTTTTAAGTCAAAAAGTTGTCTTATCAAAGAGGCCCTGCAGACCATTAATGCTCCATGATTTAAAGCAGAGGTTCGCAGCCAGGGTGTGAGGAGTGTCAAAGTTTCTAGGGAGGGCAAAGCAAGCCTTCTAATAATGCAGAAATTATAGTGTGTGTGCGCGCGCGTCCCAAACACCACAGGACACAATGCCACTCATTCAGATATGGCCCATCTTGACAGAAGGATGGCCGGGCCAAATTTGAGAGAGTGGTGTTGCAACCTGTGGTGCGTGGCCCCCCTAATCTGAGCAAACGATGCCATCTAAACACTGAGTGCTAGGTGGCAGTACCCTTTTCACTATTTTGGGGAGAAAAGGCTCCAAGCTTTTTTATTTTTTTTTTTAAAAGGAGCTAAGGTGGGGTGATTCAAAAAAGTTGAAAACACCTGATTTACAAAGACACCAGCAACTTGAAACAAAAAAGTCATTTTCTTCAGAAATTTTATTTCTGTTATAAGTTATTCCTAAGGCTTGATGTAGAGTAGGAAACATTTGCCTTTAAACAGAATTGCAGGAAGATTATAGGGGAGGGGAGGGATCCTCTCTATTTGAGTTTCTTTGCTCTGGAATTAATCCTGAGTCTCAGATGTCAATGGCAAAATTCCCAATGACTTTGTTAGAGTGGGATTAGTGAATATGTGCAAATTAAATTAAATTTAATTGTTCACTGCCTGTGGCATCTCCTGTGTCTTACACTAGGGTGATGAATTCACTCTCATATGCCGCTCTGGGGCAGTTCATAATAATATTTTTCCTTAGCAGGAGGGTATTTACCAGCAACAGCAGCAGAAAAACAAAACACCACAAATTGAAGAGATAGCAGGAGAGTGGAAGAGGAATAAACCCAGGCATATTTATTATTTCTTTTAGAGACACTCAAAACAAGCTTCCAAACATCAATATGGGAACAAATCTCACTGATTTATTCTACAGTATTTCGATGACATACTATTTAAAGAACACATCAGAAAAGTAAATTATACACCTCTACCCCAATATAACACGAATTCTGATATAACGCGGTAAAGCAGCGCTCCAGAGGGGAGGGGCTGCGAACTCCAGCAGATCAAAGCAAGTTCAATATAATGCAGTTTCATCTGTAACACAGTAATATTTTTTGGCCCTCGAGGACAGCGTTATATCCAGGTAGAGTTCTTTAAGTTCTTGATTTCTGAAAATAAGTTTGACTGTGTCCCTTTAAAACACTCTACACTCGAGAAGTACTTACTGATATGGGTATCAGTACTGGTACTCAAGGTTCTGTGACAGGTACTATAGGACATGTTACACCTCTCTGTTTGAATAATATGCCTCTGCCGTGTAACTCAGTACATTCTAATCTGCAATAGAACTTCACCTCTCCAAAGGATAATGTTGCATATTAGAGAGACTAGGGCAAAGAACTCAAGAGCTATCCTTGGTTGAGTGGCAGTAGGGTGATCAGATGTCCCGATTTTATGAGGACAGTCCCGATTTTTGGGTCTTTCTTATATAGGCTCCTATTACCCCCAGCCCCTGTCCCGATTTTTCATATTTGCTGTCTGGCCACCCTAAGTGGCAGTGACAGACACAAATGAGGTTTTAGACTGGTAAACTGGATTTGGAATCGCTTCACTTTACTTGGAATGAAGAAACAGTGGGGTAGACAAACCATCAGAACAGCTTCATAATGAAGTGCTCATTGCCATAGTTTGCAAAGAGTAGTGCTCATCAGCCTTTATTGGTAACTTCCATTTCAGCTCATCTTTTTCTAGTCAAGAGCAGCAGTACTTACAAAACGAGATATTATTTCCTCTCACCTTCCTCTGTATGCATTACAGCAGCAGTTTCCAATGAAATGTCAGAACATGCAGTATCAGGTGTGTCTGGTCACACCAGACAAATGCATTTGTTAGACATTTCTTTAAGCCCTGCAGCAGAAGTGGTTAGCTCCCCAATTTCCATACAGCCATGCTTTTTGGTCAAATCCACACTGTGCCAAGAACAGTCTACCAGCAATCACATCTAGAAAGTTATTACTGATTTCTCCAGAGTGCACAAGGATTTTTCTGGCAACTGTGTTTTCCATAAACATACTGTAGACTACACCATTTTCAAACACGCTTGTTACTAGCATAGTTACAGCCACGGTGTGGAGAGAAAGCATAAATCTAATGGACGAAGTGTGAGACTGGGAGCTCAAAGTTCTAACAGGCTCCTAGTTGCCTACACCAGCTCTTCCACATATTTGTTGCATGCTATCTAAATTTGTTTTAGCTTCTTGATCTGTAAAATGATAATACTTATCTATCTCACAGAGTTGCAAACGTTAATCTTCAGTACTAAGTATTATGGAAATGTCTTTACAGTAGGAGTTATTAAGGTACTTTCCTCAGCTAGATGTCTGTAGTCTACCATGCATTTCATATATTTTTATACATGCTCAAATCTTAATTGGTACTGTATGTTCAGAAAAAATAAGTCACAGGAATATGGTAAATAATTAGTTTCCTCACCTTAGGAAGATAATCACAACCAAGAAGAATTGCTAGCCCAATCAGAGACTCTCTGTCACAACGTAGTTTCTCCTTAATAGAGGACATTGTATAGCAGTCAACATGTGGGTCCTGCAAGAAAAATATTACAGCTGGAAATAGTGTAGGCAGGACCACAGGTGACTAGGAAATTGACATGTTGCTGACAGGTTAATAGCAGTTTGTCCTACTGTTGTTCAACTGCTAGCCTAGAGGAGACCAAGCCATTGGTCATTGTTATACAAAGTATGATTGACATAAAGACTGACCACATGATTTTAAGAACTGCAGCTTTCAAAATCTACATACAAATGTTACTATTTTTAAGTAAAATAATTAATCAAGGATTAGAAATTTAACCAACATCCTAGGCTTATAGAATGACAAAGTAACACTCTGAAGCTGCAAAGGATGAATGAACAGCCCTGTAGTGACAGTTGTGTGCTCAAAGGAGGAAGCTGTCTTCTATCAAAAAATCTGAACTTTAAAACAAAAACTTAAAACCCAATTTTCAAACTTCTTAGGCACCTCGACAGATACTTAGACAACTACAGTAAATACCCATTTTAATGCTGATTTGAACACCTAATTTAAGACATCCCACTTTGAAAACTGGGCTCTAGTTTACTCTGTACAAATGTATAGCAAACGAACACAAGAAAATTGTCCTAAAACATTTTCTTTTTTAACATGTGCTCCCAGCTCTGCCTCTTCATTCCATTAGTTCTCACAAAGATACAAGCACTTCTTTTAGCTGAACAATAGTTTCTTATACCAGTATACATTTAAATCTTCAATCTTTACTCCATTTGCTACCCCACTTGCTTGATGCCCTAGACCAGGGGTCAGCAACCTTTCAGAAGTGGTGTGCCGAATCTTCATTTATTCACTCTAATTTAAGGTTTCGTGTCAGTAATACATCTTAACATTTTTAGAAGGTTTCTTTCTATAATATATAACTAAACTATTGTTGTATGTAAAGTAAATAAGGCTTTTAAAACGTTTAAGAAGCTTCATTTAAAATTAAATTAAAATGCAGAGCCCCCTGGACTGGTGGCCAGGACCCGGGCTGTGTGAGTGCCACTGACAATCAGCTCACGTGCCGCCTTTGGCACGCATGCCAGAGGTTGCCTACCCCTGCCCTAGACGTAGCATAAAATAACTCTCTCTGCATACTACAGAAGAGTGCAAAAGAAAGTTATTTGTTCTGCCTTCTCAAATGTATCAAACTACATTCCTAATGCATCTATAATTTTAACCAGGGTGGTCTGCTTTATTGGATACGTTCATTTTTGGACTGGTCATACTATAGCTTATTATTCAGATGTACAAGACATGGTGTCAACAGTGCCTGATTTGAGAAGCAGCCATCATTATCAAGTGTGAAAGTGTTACATATTTTAATGTGTAAGTAAGATGCAAATAAGTGAATTTGCATTTATTTAACCCCTAGACCTTTTGCTTCTATAAGCACACAACTGTCACTATAGGGCTGTGTCCTGTAGAAAATGTACAGCTTTAAGTCACATAAGAATTCATGTAATAGAAAACCTAACAGACAGCAGCTAATTTCACGTTTGTCAGTCAACTCAGCTGTTTTTCTTATTCATTCAGTGCTTGAACACTAATGAATCAAGTGAAGCAAATCTGCTGTATAAAAACAGATCTTAAGCAAGACCAAATCTAGGAAGACAAAAGTATGATGCTGTTAGTGATGTTAATATAGTATTTAGCCTGAATATTTGCCTCAAATAAAATTTTGGGTTTTGTTTGCCTGTTTGACTTTTGATATTTTTACTAATATGTGTGAACAAAGACATTGTGTTGCATTGGGATGCAGATGGGATTTATAGCACAATGAGAAAAGACAAGGAAGTGAGTTAAAATGTTGCAGGTTTTGGTGGGAGTTTAATATACATGACTGCCTCAACTTCTATCACAAGGCAAGACCAAGCAACCAGTTGGGAGGGGCAAGGAGGGGCAGCACAAGAAACACTAAAAAGCGAAAGAAATGGTGACCCTGGCCAAAACACAACCTCGCTCCCTATCCCTCTGATGAGGCACAAAAGAGGTGGTACCAAAGCCCCCAAGACTCATGATCCTCCAAAACGGAGCATGACCATATATTGTAAGGGGTGGGACCAGGGGCGTGTACTACAGATATAATTAAACTTGCTAAGGAGGAGGTGGTGGGAAAAAGGAACGGAGTAAAGCTCTGCAGTGTACAGAGCTATGGATATGCTTGCTTGAGTAATCCCATTAAACATTGCATTGCCTGCACTTTGGACTCTGGTCTTCTGCTTTTTGTCTGTCTGACAAGAACCAAGGGAGGGGTGAAGGAGAAGCCCTAACAGATACCATAAATATTTTGAACAATTAACTAGGTGCTTCACATTTATTTGAGCAATATAATGAGTGTGAAGTAGTCTGAAGGAAAAAAAGACTCCAAAAACCTAAAACACTACCTTTGCATTCATGGTGAAATTCCTATAAACTGTCTGAGCTCCATACAAGAAAGCATCTCCATCATCGGTGATGCAGCCATCCACATATCCATTTGCATTCAGATAAGCACACATTGCCTCCGCTTCACCAGCTGCTTGAACCCAAGGTAATCCTAAACACTCCAACATTTCAAGGCACTAAAGAAAACAAAAATATTCAAGAGAAGACAGGGATTGAATCTTCAATTATCCCTTTTTACAATTAACAATTTTTTCTAAACAGTCCTCAAAGTCATGTGTATGTCTGCAGTGGCTTTTATTATTATTATCAGCGTAATACTATTATTGTATGTGTCACTTTACAATACATGTGGCATTGCAAACAAAGACTAGATCCCCGACTGAACTAACTTATAATTTATAGTGAGTAGAGACATGGTTATGTTCAGTTTCACAGTACTAAACACACACTGAGTGTCAAAACACTTCGCATATCAGATAGGCTCATCAGATTTTTGAAGGAGAGGCTGGAGGATTGGCATACATTGCTTAGGAGGCTTCTGTGCAGAAAGAGGTACAGAAGCAGACAGTGAGCGAAGCTTGGGTGAAACATAGGCAAGACAAAGTATGAACAGGACTTCTTAAACTTTCATCATGGATTACACTTAAATGAAGTGCCTCAGGGATCCATGTCCCCTCCCATTCATAATCACATAACATCTCTGTGGTAATTACAGCAATTGCATAAGTGGAAAAGTAATAGACGGGAATGTGCAAAGGAACAGAGGAGCCAATCCAGAGACTCAAGAAAATTGTGCATGTGCATGAGTGAGGTTGGGATCCAGGGGAAATCATGGTTAGAGCAGCAGAAAAGGAAGGTTATCTTTGTAGAAGCATTGTGTGCAAGCTACCTGAAGTGACTGTACTGAATTATTATGGTGCCTTCTCTTCACAAGTCAGGATTTTTAACAAATCAGAAACACAAGAGTGGCCTAGTAAGAATTGCTGTCCTAGTGGAGCGTAGCTCACTCCAAGCAGCTTGACAACATTAATATATTATATTCGGGTTACTCATCCGGTGCTTGATCCAAAAGCCACTGAAATCAATGGGAATATTTCCACTGGGTTTTGGATCATGCCCTTGAAGAGGAATAAACAAAGCAAACGAACATCTTCCCTCATTTCATTCCTGTCTTAGAAATACTTTTCCAACACTACTAAAAACCTTATGGAAGTACAGTTTACTTCAATCACAAAAGAAACCTGGCAAACAATGAAGCTGACATTAAGCACACCTCTACCTCGATACAACGCTGTCTTCTGGAGTCAAAAAATATTATCGCATTATAGGTGAAACTGCGTTATATTAAACTTGTTTTGATCTGCCGGAGTGCGCAGCCCTCCCCTCCTCCAGGAGCACTGCTTTACTGCCTTATATCAGAATTCGTGTTATATCGGGTCACATTATATCGGGATAGAGGTGTATCTACAAGTTTCTAATTGTTCTAGAATGTTACTTAACAGGATAGTAGTCATTGTGGTCCAAGGCCCACAAATTCAACATGCAAATTGATATTGCCATGTATGATTTCATGCCACAAACAATCATGTAGTACATTATATTGATATGAGAGCAAAGAAAGATCTGAACACTAAGGAAATGAGGAATTAGTAACGAAAGATATCAACAAAAACTTTCATACAGATTGACAGAGCTATTTGTGCTGCAATCTTGGTTCTCTCAACCTAGCTAAATACATTTCTTACCAAACATTTTCACAGCTAACTATGTTAACATGGCTACTTTCCTGGTTCATAGACCTAGGTTATTTATGTAATGACCAAAAGCGTGCTACGTGTTTTAGAGCAGTGGTTTTCAACCAGTGATTCAGGGCCCACTGGGGTACCATGAGCAGGTCTCAGGGGGTCTGCCAAGCAGGGCTGGCATTACACTTTCTGGGTCCCAGGGCAGAAAGCCAAAGCCTCACCACCTGGGGTTGAAGCCCAGAGCTTCAAGCCCTGCCACTCCAGCTGAAGCCGAAGCCTGAACAACTTAGCTTCACAAGGCCCCCTGTGGCATGGAGCCCTGAGCAGCTGCCCTGCTTGCTACCCCCTAATGCTTGCCTGGGCTTTTATATGCAGAAAAACAGTTGTTGTAGCACAGACAGGCCGTGGAATTTTTATAGCATGTTGGGGGGAGGGAGAGGAAGCTCAGAAAGAAAGAATCCCTGCTTTAGAGAGACATACACAGGTCTACACAACACTAATATGTTTATTAGGTAAGTAATCAAAATATAAAACCAAAAAGGCTTATGAGGAATTAGACAGCTTGAGAGATTGGTAATAAGATACAGAGCCTTTTACCTCATGATCACTAGTATGAATCCAGCACAGATCAGTAATGAACAGACAGACTTGTCATGCAACAGCTGTTAGAACAACTAGAATTTCTATCTGCTTTCAAATAGATGGGTGTCCTGATGCCAAAATCACCAGGACAATAGTCCACCTTCTTTCCAGCATCAGCAAAGAGATTAAGGAATGGAACAGAGCAAGTCAGGTTTAAGGAGCATCCAAGGAACGGTGAAGAGAGCTTGTACTAACACTATCTGTGTAATGCCTATTGTGCACTTAGCTAGAGAAGAGTCTCCAGTATTGTCAACCTAGAACTATTAACAGGCACTATATTCACTTACGATTTATTGTCAATATGTATACCATGGGAGTTTAATAAAAGTTTATTGGAATTTACATAGATAGGGGAGACTACTAAGTTTGTAGACTCCAGAATATGGATAATAATTTTTACGTGCTAATTCAAATGATCATTCTGCACTGAGTGACATTGTTGTGTTCAATGCTGTACAGTACATACGGGAACATACTGCCCCAAGAAGTTTATATGAACTTCCAGAAAAAAAGCGGGTTCATAAACTCTTAATACAGAAAATTACAGGACTAATATCCAATCTCGAAGTGATGCCATTTTTTTTAGGGGGCAAAATCTCACTGAAAAATCTGTCTGGAGTAATTTCTGTCAGTTTTTTTGTAAATTCTCTTTTTTTCCCCCCTCCCTCTCCATTCTCTAATACCACAAATAATGAAATTCCTCTATCACTCACCTCTTTTAAAACTGATTTAAAATAGGATCTCCCTGTTTTTGCAGCCCTAGGTTTTTTCAAAGACCCATAGCGGAGCTCATTCCTCTTACTCATTGTTTCTGCTTTCAGCTTTGGGGCATCCCCCTCCATCACAAACACCAATCTGATCTCCATTGAGGTTAAAGAAGAGATTCGAAAAAATAGATTCCTGCATTAACAAAGTAAACAAACAATTTCACTGAAAAATTTAGTTATAAATTAAGTCTCATGACAACTGATGTGTATATCCTAAATGGAAATTTCATGTTGGTCAGAACTTCATAATGAAACGTACACGGTTTCAAACCAAGGAACAAAAACAGCAAAAGAAACACCATAAGGACAATTAGATTATAGCCCTAACCCAATGCTCCTCCATCCACCCCAAAAGAGTCTATAGCTGCCATTTGGAAAACATCTACAAACACATCAGAAATATTTCAGACCATTCTGTATGGCAAGTCTTTGTACAGGTACGTAACTATAGAGAGAAAAGATATTCATTTTTCTGTGGACTTATTGCTCAGAAGAACTTTAATACCTTTTCATGAATTCTGTATTATAGGAATATATTCTTGTTCAGCCTTCCAAAACTGTCATGAAATTTACCAGCTCATGAACAAGATCTGCTCCCAGACCTACCTCCATACTGATGACAAAGGGAAATTGGAAGGAGGGAAACAGACATCCTGTTAAATCCAAGGTTAAAATGTTGAGAATACCTCAGATGCTATGGTGATCAGTGTGATATAAAACTCAGATACATTAGAAATAACATTATTTTTAACATACTGATTTATATATTTCTTGTGAGCAAAAAGAATGTTGCATCTTTCATAACCACAATTCTTCCTTCGACAGTAATACTGAGTTGACACAAAGACGATACATTTTTGCCATAATCCATTGAGCTGATATTCAAAAGCAGCAGAACAAATATTCAAATGTGTTAGATTGATTTAGAAAGACTACTACTTAAAAATATTTTAGATAATATACTACTACTGAGGAGAGATGAACTGACATTTCTGGAGGCTGAAACCCTGTTTATGTACAGAACAAATATAATACAATCACTTTCATGTAAGTTTCCCTAAAATGGCTTAGCAATGAACTTTTAATCCTGTCCCCATGAAAGCCTGTCTACAGTGGTGAAATAATTTTTTCTCCAGATCCATTCAGCTTTTGGTCACTCTGCTGAAAGTTCTTAAAAGGGTGCCAGTTAGGGTGATCTGTGTGATGTGGATATCTCCATTAGAAAACTGACTGATATTTCCACACCACTGTGATCAGAGTAATAACTTTCTGTTACTAATAACGTGATTAGTAACTTACAGATTTGAATCAGTGCCCCCATATTAGACAATTTTTTAATTAACTGCTGATTGGCTAAGGCTGCATTTTTTAAATTGGTCAGCTATCTTGGGTCCCTAATATGAGACATTTTAGATGCTATCAGAAAAAGGAGTGCACCCAGAATTTCAGTTGAAGACAGTTGGCGCTGTGGACTCTTACAATTTCAGAAAATCATCCACAAAGCCTCTTGAGCTGGGTCCTCAAAATCTAAGAGATCTAAAAGCCACTGGTCACTTTTAATAGTAAAATTCTAGTTGTCTATAGCTCCACATGTCCTCTTTTCAGTCCTGTTTGCACAAGTCAATACTTTGGAGTTACAGTCACTTTGATTAGTTTGTTCTTTGAACAAGCATCAGACACATCAACCAAATATGCACATACTCGGTCAAGGCACTTCATAATGGCTCATGCAGAATGATCGGCACACACTGAGTAAGTGGTTAAAACTATATGGTAATATGGACTACCATGGATTTTGGCATAACTCTGGGAGTAAAGCAACAAACGAGCAAACTATATCATACAGATTCAAACACTTACCGGTTACAGTTACCCACCCAAAATAAGAAGGAAAAAAAAGATACTGTACCTAAGATGAGGCTTGGTGACTACTCCAATCATCTTTTTAACAGTCTGTGCCTCACACACCCATAGACTTAAATCAACAGCAAGGGTTTTTCCCTTGAGACTGCTCAGATGAACATGTTCTTTCACAGGCTCCAGGATCTGCCATAGATTAGTCACTCCCATCGTCCTAAATTCTGCTTTGCCAATATGAGGGCATCAGCTGTAAAGACTGATTAAAACAAAAGTTCACAGCTCAGAATATGGAATGTGGCAATTTCTGGGGGGGAAGTAAGTGCTCTAAGTACTTCTAAAAATAAATGTTAATGACTAAGAGAATGATACAATCAAGCCATCCAAATATTTAGAGACTTAAGTTTATAGACCACTTGTTTAATGGATGAGCTTCTTGTAGGACAACTTGTATTATAAACAGGCTACAGTCCTGTCTGAACTGAATGGTGAAAGTGTCTAGTTTAAAAAATCACTTCCATCTACATCTTAAGTGCCTCTTTCTCACTTTCCATGATAACTGAACATCTACTGCCCCAATCCTTTCTCACAGAAAATTCAGATTTCTATGAATAAACATATTTCTGTTCAACTACAAGAAAAGAGCACGGATACATGCCATTGGGTCTTTCTATCCAAAAGTGAGGGTGAGACTTTGAAATTCATACTCCTTTATTTCTTCTTGAAGTTAACATCTGAGAATTGCTTTTATGGAAATAGTGCTTTTTGTCTGCAACCAGAAAGACACTGGGACAGATCAGCAGCTGGTGGAAGTGATCACAGCTCCACACTGGAGCTATGATCATTTATACCAGCTGAGGATCTACCCCAGTATATTAAGTGGGATACATTCCTTTTGACTCTCTCTCTGCTTATAACTCTAAATTTATAGAATCATAGAATGTCAGGGCTCCCTCATCCCTTCCTTTTATCAGATTTCCTTTTCTTCCTGTCTTCTCCTCCTCTTTCCCATCACTTTGCTCACTCCTCTCCCCTTCAGTCTTGACTGACCTTTCTTTCCAGTGCTGTTCTCACTTTCACCCCTTGCCACTCTTAAAATATCAGCCTTTTGCCTATACTGTGCTTGTTTGCTACTGTCCATTTCTTCACCTCAATGCCAATCTATTCATCTTGGGAGGAGAAGGAATACATTTTCCTTATGCTTATTTCTCTACATTTCAATATGAAATAAAAAAAATTATATTTAAGTCTAAAATCACTTTTGTTAATGGTTTATGAATGTCTATTTTACTTTTGAAATAAAGAAAATCTCTCACAGAAATGACACAGCAGTCAGGTTACACAGTCACATTAAGAAAAATGATTGCGCTTAGAGTTTTACACTACTCTTGGAGCAAATCGTGACCATGTAGGTAAAAATTGTATCAAATAGGAAGACAACCATGGAGAAGTTTGGATACAGATGAGGAATGCTGTCATCTAGTGGCCTCTTCAGCATGTGGCTTTCACAGAAAAGGGGTATCAGAGAAACAGTGTTAATGCAACGCTAACATATGAGTATAAAGCCCTGGGATTCAGCTAATTTATCAGTCATTTTTCTTGCTCTCATTGCATGAATTACAAGTTGTTCTAATTGATGGGCTTCTTACTACTGGTTTTCAGGGTTACATTCTCCCAGTAGATGGTCCATGCTTTGAAATTTGCAGCTCCTAAATCTGTATTAATTCACTCAAATAAGTGGCCTGATTTTCAGAAGTGCAGAGCATATACAGTTTCCTTTGAACTGAAGCAGGTTTCTGGGGAAATCACTCACAGCTCTGGGTGGTTAAGCACCTTTGTTCCCCTGCCCCAATCAGGTCACTTAATCAGACTCCTACCTTTAAGAATCCAAGCTTGGAAATATTATCCTGTTTGACCTTTGAAAGATTTCTGCTTTAGTTTATTACTGGATATTGATACTTTTTTGCTGTTGAGTAAAGGGTTTCTCTGCTGGCTTTTGAAGCCCAAAGGCCGCTGTTTCTTTTCAGAAACATAATGGTAAGGTGACCCGTTGCTTTGCAGTGGGAGTCAATATAATTTTTCAAACAAATACATCAAGAGAAAAAGCACATGCCTGATAAATTGTAGTATTGCATCTGCAAAGAAAACTATTCCCCTTAGCAACAATGTAGGTTTCCTTTCTCTAAGGACTTGAGAACTTCAGGAGACAAGCACTTCATTAAGCAAGCTTCCAAATCCTGGGAAATCCCAGAAATTAGTTAATTAGCTGATAAAAAGCTGATGACATATTAACCATTTTTGTGCCCTATGGACATTTGGAGAGCATCTAGTAATACAAGTCAAATACATTGGCTTGGCTATGCTTCTGAAGTTTTGTATACCAGAACAAGCATTGTTAAGAAATTAAGTGGTGCTACCTGAGTGCAAATCTGGAAAAAAAAAAAAAAAAAAAAAAAAAGTATGTGTTGGGCTACCTCTTGCACTGTAAGAAAACTGATGTTGTGAACAGCACAGGCAAGAGACTAGAAAAGGGAAGTTGACATTTTCCTCACTCTAGTTTCTGTGTTTACCCTGACACCCGGGGCTGGCCTGTGCCAGCCAACTGGAGGTGCAGAGCTGTTCCACTACTATGTAGACTTCAGGGCTTGGGATGGAACCCAAGCTCTGGGGTCCTCCCACCTTGCAAGATCCTAGCACCAAGACTCCAACCCAAGCCCAGAAGTCTACACAGCAATGAAAGAATCCTGCAGCCCAAGATCGAGTGGCCAGTACAGGGCAGTGGCGGGTGTCTAGTTGCTGTGTAGACAGAACCTCAGAGATGCTTGTTAGGATATAGATATTCAGGCCTGTCTGCAAAGGCCTATACTTTAAGAGTTTAGGTGCATTCTTATTACTTAACTAGTTATAGAGGTATAAAAGAAAGAATCAAAATCAGTGTCTGCCAGAGTAAGGGCCTTCTCTTACTGTGACAGTCTCAGGCCTGGTTCTAGGCTAAGGCCTTCTGCTAAGTACCAGAGGCAGCCATAAACTGGCAAGTGTATGGTCACCATCCTCACATTCCAAACTAATCACATTGAAATAAGGTGCTATTGGGCTGTTAGGAATACAATCCTGTCCTGATACTCCTATCACCTCCAGAGAAAGGGAAAAGCCTAGAAAATGTAAAAGGAAACTTAGTTTGATAGCATCCTGTTTGGCAAGAACTCATTTATCAATAGCTGGGATGTGAAATCCTCTTTCTGTGTTGTTCTATCACTTCCCTATTGTTTGTCTGTATAATCTCTTTCTGGTTCTGAGAGTGTTTCTGTCTGCTGTATAATTAATTTTGTTGGGTGTAAACCAATTAAGGTGGTAGGATATAATTGGTTAAATAACCATGTTACAGCATGTTAGGATTGGTTAGTTAAATTTCAGTAAAATGATTGGCTAAAGTATAGCTAAGCAGAACTCAAGATTTACTATAAACTCTGCAGTCAATCAGGAAGTAAAGGGGAAATGGGAACAGGGACTGAGGGTGGTAGAATTGGGATCATGTTTTGCTAGGGGGGGGGGAATGGGAACAGGGACACAGGCAAGGCCTTGTGGTGTCAGAGCTGCGAAGGGGAACACTAAGGAAGGAAACTGGAATCATGCTTGCTGGAAGTTCAGCCCAATAAACATCGAATTGTTTGCACCTTTGGACTTCGGGTATCGTTGCTCTCTGTTCATGCGAGAAGGACCAGGGAAGTGAGAGGGTGAAGGAATAAGCCCCGTAACAATGCTCATTTGCTAAGTAGCAGCCTCAACAGAATATATTTAGATAAATGATGCTTTAAAACTACATAGAAGTATTCTTTTTTGCCACAGTAATACTTTAATATTTCCAATGGTTACCTTTAAAATATAGAAAGCCTTGACTAGAACATTATGCAGGGTGGAAATTAACTTTCTTACCACCTAACTGGGACTTCCAGCTTTTTGGGAGGTGAATGAGACAACACTTTGCAAAAAGCCCTTTTGATGTTACCATTTGTTGCCTATAAATCAGTCTATGTTTCTTATATAGCTTCCTATAATCTGTGTGTTAATTGGTTTATTAGTACTATGATGACATAGCACATCTGTATTAATGCACAGGGAGGATAAATGCATCAAAAAGTATTTCTAATTCCATAAACATGCAAAGGTAGCTATATAGACAAAAATGTGGCTAAGGCAACTTACAAAATGAAAAATAAAATAAGTCAATGTTTCTCAACACCATAGTAAAATATTAATTTATAACTACGGAAGTGATTTCTTCCTTTCCGTGATTCAAACAAAGTATATTAGTTGTTGAAGTAGGTAGACATGCCATAATACATTTTGGAAGTTCTTTTATTTTTGTCATTTAAATGATTTAGGTGCGAATCCAGCTTGCAGAAAGTTGCACTGTCTAGAATGAGGCTCTTTGCAAAGACCCATCTGAACAGATTTTATTTCAGGGGCCTTAGTTATACCAAATCTCCATCCCACCTTCTATATTTTAGAGAAGGTAAAACCTTCACAGCGGGACCTTATTTTTCTTAAAGTCTGTAAATCGCCCTAAAACACTGTTGATGTTATTACAAAAACAACAACAAAATTTAGGGAGTTGATCTGGCTTCCACAAAGTGAACTGCAATACAGTCACTGACATTAAGTCCAGGATAAACCGGCCTTTAAATGTTTAGAGCTAGTAAGTCTATAAACAATGAACATTTTACATGATTACAATTAACTCAACAATTAACTCAACAAAAACAAAAGGAGTATTTAAAATGAGTAAATGAATTTAAAGTTGATGACTGTTAATGGTTTGCTTCAGACAAGTCATCTGACTATGCAAATTTATCCAAGAAATCTTGGCCAATGCACCTCAATTCTGCCCTGCCCTTCCCATACTAAGGGTATGGCTACACTTGAAATTTAGGAGCACTGCCACGGCAGCGCTTTGAAGTGTGAGTGTGGTTGGAGCGCCAGTGCTGGGAGAGAGCTCTCCCAGCGCTGCACGTAAACCACATCCCTTACAGGTGTAGCTTGCAGCGCTGGGAGCCACGCTCCCAGCGCTGCAGCACTGATTACACTGAGGCTTTACAGCGCTGTATCTTGCAGCGCTCAGGGGGGTGTTTTTTCACACCCCTGAGCGCAAAAGTTGCAGCGCTGTAAAGCGCCAGTGTAGCCAAGGGCCTGAGAGATCTCCCCACACAGGAGAGGTCTGCAATTACTTCTTCTAAACTACAATCCTCACCAGTATTTCAAGTCCTGAGATCACATCACAGAGCTTTGCTAACACACCTAAGCTCCCAAAGTGCATCACCCACTACTATTCCATTTGTGGGATACCCTCTTGTTTTCAATGGGACAAAAGAGAGGGAAAAAGTTTTATGAAATGAAACACATTCTATGCATTTTAGTCTTACTCTTCAAATATAAAAGGACGTTGCACAAGATTAAATACTTGCAATTCTTTTTGTAAGTAAGTAAAACAAGAATACAACCATTAAGTCCTCATGCTTCTAGCTGGTTAGGCTGCATGCAATGCTGCATCTGCCCTTAAAATCAGGGCAGGCTTTAGGCCAATTCCACCAATACCCCCGAATCGGGACCTGCGCCTACGAGGGCCCCGAGCCCAGTGAGAATCTCTTCCCTGGCTAGAGGCATCTTTTTAATTTTTACTCACCTGGCAGCGCTCCGGGTCTTTGGTGGCAGGTCCTTCAGTGCCGCCGAAGACCTGGAGCGAGTGAAGGACCCGACACCAAAGTCCCGCCGAAGACTCGGAGCACCGCCCAGTGAGTACAAGCCCCATGTGTTTTTTTTACATTTTTTTTTTTTTAAATAGTCATCCCTGCCAGGGCCCTGTTGAAACTGTTCGAATTGGGCCCCACACTTCCTAAAGCTGGCCCTGCTAAAATACCAATACTTTTACCAATCCATGTGTATTCTCAGCATTAGGGGACTTTGGAAGGGGGGAATGGAAGAGAACCACTAAAATCTTGAACCTATTATGGTCATAGGCATTGAGTTTCTCTTTTCCCCTGGGGTGCTCCACCTCCATTCTGCTTTGAGGGCCCCCCCTTCACCCCATTCCTTCAGGCTCTGCCCTTACTCCGCCTCTTCCTCATCTGCTCACTGCCCTCCCCAGAGCCCTGCCCCAGCCTACAATCAGCTGTTTTAGGGTGCCACCAAACAGCTGTGGCTGGTGGGTGCTGAGCACCCACTATTATTTTTTCTGTGGGGGCCCCAGTCCCAGAGCACCCACAGAGTCAGCACCTATGATTGTGGGTACTCGGACGGCCCACCCAGACCTAAAGGTCTATCCACTCACTCAGGCCACAACTAAATTCTTGGGGCAACAAATGAACAAACAAAAATGGAGGGAGGGTCAAAGGTTAAAAAGCAGGGAACTAGAACAGAAAATAGAGCAGGGAACACTCAACAATGCACACTGCTCCTGAAAAACATCCAGGGAGCCAGTGGACACTGCCCAAGGAACTTTGTTCAGAGGTATGAGACAAGGGACCAGAAATAAACCCCAGTCACCGAGACACACCCCCTTCCAGCTTCCTCCTCCTGGTGTGACGGATGTTCATCTTGACCAGTGCCAAGAGGCTGACAAAGAGATCTTGTGACTTTGTGGGGATATGGAGGTAAATGAGGTGTGGGGAAAAGTACACCCAGAGCCTCAGTAGGAGGTTTATCAGGTTGCAGTCCCTCAAGACCACTGGAGTAATGTATCCCAAACTGGGAAAGGAGTTGTGGCTCCAGGGGCAGGGGTAAGAGGCCCAAGGCTGGGGCTGCAGCTGGGCTGCAGTGGGGGCAGGCAACCAAGCCTGCAGTAGGGTGTGGAGCCAAGGATGGGGCCGGGGCCAGGTGCAGAGCTAGCAGCGGGGCTGGTGGTGCTCCTGCCAACCTCCCACCTCCCACAGTGGGGGCTGGTCTGGGCCCTGCTGCACCCCCCAAATATTCCTTTGCACCCCCTATGGGGGAGCATCCCACAGATTGGGGGACCTCTGCTTTATGCAGATGTGCACCACAGTCTCCCTTTTACTACAGAAAGGACAAGTGTTAGGGAATTCTGTGAACTGCACTAGGAGCACAGGCGCACGTATCTGGCTCCATGGAGGAGCTGTCAACTAATATCCCTGGTGGGCCACCACTTAACCCCTGCAACTCACTCCTTATACTAGGTCCTTAGCAGACTACAGGCTGTGCTACATCCAGGTTTCCTATACTGGTTTCTCGGGTGCAACAGCAGCAGGATGGGGAAATGGAAAACTGCAGTGTGGATAGGGGAGAAGGGAGACAAAGAAAGAGCCAGGGCTCGAATTCAGGTCCCTACAGTGGGAAGCAGATAACAGCCTTGATAGGGTCTGAATACACAAACGCATCCCCAGGACGCCAAGCAGGAGCAACTGGGATACAACGCGGGGCTGGATAGTTTAGCGAGCCCGGGATGTGACATGGATGGCAGGAGAGTGAGTGTCAGAGGGCGGGGAGAATCCCGGGCGGACTAGTGGCAGGGGACCCAGAGAGAAGGGAGCAGCCCAGGCAGAGTGGGGGGCTGGAATGCAACCTGGGAGGGGATGACAGGAGGGAACAGCCCAGGCGGGGTGGAGGTTGGGAACCGAACTCGGGGGGGGGGGGCGGAAGAGGAGGAACAGCCCAGGCCGGGTGGAGGTTGGGAAGAGAACTCGGGGGGGGGGGGGGGAGAAGGGGAAGAGGAGGAACAGCCCAGGCGGGGTGGAGGTTGGGAACGGAACTCGCGGGGGGAGGGAAGAGGAGGAACAGCCCAGGCGGGGTGGAGGTTGGGAACGGAACTCGGGGGCTGGGGGGGGGTCACAGGAGGGAACAGCCCAGGCGTGGTAGAGATTAGGACCCGAACAGGAGGTTTACAGGAGGGACCAACCCAAGCGAGGTGGGATCCGAACCAGTATACAGGGAGTCCCGCCACGGCGTCCTACTGCATCTCTCAGTGTCGGCCTCGGCGTCGGATTCGTATTTGGCGCGGGGGAGCCTCCCCCCTTTCCTCCCGGAAGCGGCTACGCCTCCGCAAGATGGCGGGGCGCGCAACCGCTCGCGCCGCGCGTCCCCACGCAGGGGCGGGGCCCCGGGGCGCGTGCTTTCCGTTTCCGGCCGGTGCTTGCCGCGAGTCGAACGGCCGGAAACGGAAAACACGGAAAGTCGGTGCTTGCAGCAGGTTTAAAATCTCAACGGCTCCTAACGATACCGGCTGTTCGTTCTCCTTTGCACCTCCCCGCGAGGTAAGAGGCGCGGCGCGGCGGGGGAGTCTCTTCTCCTCGCCGCGTGCGCGGGCCGAGCGGGCGCTCAGGCACAGCAATTAGCGCCGGCAAATCGCCCTACTCTCATGGAAGGGGGAGGAGGTCGCCTGAGTCTTCCCCTCCCCCGGGCAGCGCGTTAGGGTGGTGTCCCTGGTGGCCAGGCTGCAAAGTCCCATGTCCCCGGCGGTGGCCGTGGGAAACCCAAGGTCACGTTAACGTGGCTCTTGCCAGTTCATCAGAAACTGTTGCGTTGGCTTGTATCACAGGTGCCAGGAAACTAGATCCTGGTTTTCGTGAGCCCTGGGGGCCAAGGACCCCACTGCACTCGGCGCTGGCCAAACACAACAAGGCAGCTCCTGCCCCAAAGAGCTGACTAGGCAAAACAGGCAGACTCCCTGCTTCCAAGGCTAGAAGTGACCACTGTGATCGTAACACATGATTGCCTGCAACTAATGCCTGTTTCAGGTAGAGCTCATCTTTAGCAAAACATCCAATCTTGAGTTCAGAGCTGTCAATGATAGAGACAGCAAAGAGTCCTGTGGCACCTTATAGACTAACCGACGTATTGGAGCATGAGCTTTTGTGGGTGAATACCCACTTCGTCAGATGCATGTGCCATGACCTTTGTACATTGTTCCAATGGTTAATTACTGTCACTATTAAACATTTTTGCTCTATTTCCAGCTTAAATTTTTCTGGCTTCAATTTCCACCCATTGGATTGTGCTCTTTTTCTGTGCTAGACTGAAGAGCCCATTATTGAAAAATTCCAGTGTAAGCAGCACAGAGTCCTGTGGCACCTTATAGACTAACAAATGTATTGGAGTGTGAGCTTCCATGGGCGAATACCCACTCCATCGGATGCATGTAGTGGAAATTTCCAGAGGCATCTTGTAGGGACCCCTAGCGCTCCCAGCCTCCCCTGCAGCTGTCCAACAGCTTCCCATTTTGTCATGGATATTTTTAGTATTTTCCATGAATTTGTCTTTATTGCCCATGATCTGTCTGTGACGTTTACTAAAAATATCCATGACAAAATCGTGGCCTTAATTATCATTTATGCATTGTACACCACGACACCAGTTTAACTATGAATTCCTTTATTAATTACAAAGGCCAAATAATATTTATACAGTTGCTCTAAACATGACTAAAAAGTCAAAATAATAAGTAATTTACTACCAAATAGTAATAGAAAACATTTATAAACATTTGATCAAGATATTTACAAACAGGCTAAACTGGGAGTGCTTGGACCATATTGGTCAGATTCATCTTGGTCAGGCAGGTATTAGCAATGAACCCTTACTTTTAAATACCTTTTAACAAACAAATGATGTTATTACCAATTATCTACTTCATCTAAAAACAATTTGAGACAATTCACCTTTATTTCCAGTCTTCCCAAGGCCTTTCCTCCCTATCTCTTCGGTCCTTCTTGCTGATCAACAGTTTTTCCCTTGCATCTGAGTTCTCCTAGACCCTAATTTTTGAAATAACAGTGGTATGTGTTTTTCTTTACAACACATATTTCTTTAACCAGACTTGTTAACTTTAATTCTCTAATATTCTACACAACATCTAAAACCTGTATCAGGTTCATTTCAGAAATCTATGAAAGGGGGACTTTGTCTCAGCAATGACAAAGAAAGCCCAGCTTACTGATAGCAGGTGAGGTGATTTTACCATTTTGTGCCTTTATCTGTTGTCTTATCTCTCTCCAGTCAAACAGGAAATAGGATGGAACAGATGTAATCCTGGTGAAAGGCCTCCTTGATACTGTTTTTTTGTCCTTAGGCTGTGTGTAACTATGACTTTCAGCATAGCCTCTGTGTCTTTAATGGTCAGATGGACAGAGCCACTTGAATGCACTTGGGATTTCTCTTTCTTGAGCCTCATGTGCTGAGTAACTTCACTTGCTCTGTTAACTTTGGATATGTTAAATTCTTTAAGACTGGTAATTTTGTATTTTTTTTTTAAATCTAAAACTACTCATTGTCTGCCAGATAGTACTTTATCCTGTAGTGGTAAGTACTAAGTGTTCCTTAAAACCTGTTGACTTCAGTGTTCAGGGCTTCTAAGCACCTTGTACAAGGTGTTTAGCACCTTGTAGAATTGTGCCTTTGCTGCATATACATGAAAGGTATTTTTCAAATAAATCCTGTGGCATACAAAGTTGAGATCTTGAGTAGAAGAACTTAACCGGTTAGAAATCTTTTAACATTGGAGAATTATTTTGAAACTGTTGACATTTCTGGATCCTGCAAGGACTTCTGCACAGGCTTAGTTTTACTTACTGGGCAGACCCACTGAAGTTAGGGGGAATGCTTAGATATGCACAATTAAATATGTGCATGAGTGTGTGCATGATTGAAGCTTTATTGTTCCTTCTTGATGCAGAAGTGTCCTCCTCCCATGCTTTGTGTAGAGCTAACCATACTTTGTACTGGAATTTATTTATTTCTAGAGTACCAATGTGTACTTGGTTAGTGTCATAACCAAACCTCTTAAGTTGAATAGGAGCTATCCATTTACAGTCCAATTTTCATCATTACCATAAATGTACCAGCACTGATGCCTCTTTGTTGGGTTTGCTCAGCTTTAGGTTTAAAAAAAATTTTTTATTGTCTGATTTAATTTTCACTTTGTTTTATTGGGACTTGTCAGTATTGCTTCAAAAGAGGGCTGATTCTGTCTGCTCTTTGTGATCATTCATATTTTTACGTCGATATAGACCTGTGTGTTACAATCTGTGATATTTTTCATTTAGCTAACTGGAACTTCCAATTTACTGTACTTTTTTCAGTACTTATGGGTAAGAGAAAAGAGGAAAGCTTTTCAAACCCTGGACTCCACAAAAGGCCAAGACAAGAATATGCAGATGAATCTAATGATGAGCTTGATGAAGAAGAACTTTCAGAGTTGCAGTCTGACAGTAATTCCAGTTCGCAGTCGGTAAGATGTGTGTCTTGTTAGAAATGACAGTTTTTAAAAAGAAGAAATAAGCAAACTGGTATAAATATAGTATTGTTTGAGGCAGTTTAATTGTAAAGCAGTGTGTCTTGCATGTAGGCTGCAGAAGGAACAATGCGAAAATAAAGCTACCAGTGATGTTTCTAGCATATCTTCTTCAATTGTCCTCTACTCCATTTGAGGAAACATCTTTCTTCTGGAATAATTTTTTAGGGTGCTGTCAACCATAATGATCTGTTCTTTGGATTCAGATGCAAGTGTTACACAATTTCTTGAAGCATTCTGTTTTGATCCTTTTGTAAATTCCACAGCCTGTTGCAGTCTCCAGTTGTTCTTTGGAATAGATAGTAAAGAATACTATTTTTAAATGTAACTTTAATAATTTGTGCAATACATATTCATGGCAACTAAGCATTGTTTAAAATTAAAATAATAATTTACATTGGCAACCAGAGTCAGTTGCATTATATAAAATGACTACTTTTGAGGGCAAAAAACAGGCAACCAAGTTAAGGAAATAAAATGTTTGGTTAGTCATCCAAAAACTAACCAAATAAGTTGTGATTTTATGTTGCACAAAAATGGGAGTTTGTGGGAAGTATTTAAAAGATAAATGAGTGACCCGGAAGGAGCAGGTGGAGCCATTGTAGCTTGTTAAACATATCCCAAATACTTCATGACACCGTCAAAATAGAATCATATTTTTGAAATTATATTTTTTGCGTAAGTGCTAATTTAAAATAAAATGCGGGTGAATGCCATCCTTACTGCTCTCTAGAGTAGCTGAGTTATAATGAGAGAAAGCATTTTTTCTTAAAATTTTAAGAAGAAATGTTCTTCAAATGCAGCATTGTCTGATGTAAGAACTCAAGTTACAGGTGGCCTTTATATATGCTTAAAACTGTTACTTATAACAAAATATATATGAACATTTTGCCACTGGATTATCCCTTCTGCTTCTAAATTCAGCTCCTTCTTCCAACTTTGAAAGTTGTTTAAAAAGAGTAAAGATTATTTAAAAAAAATATATCTATATGTTGTATGAAGAATAATATACCACATGGAAGTTAAATAATAAAAGCATGCTGTGTAAGACGTTCATGACTTGCTAACTTAAAGGGGAAAAACTAAGGCTATGTATACACCGAATACCTCTTGTGTAGCTACACGCCACAGTTCAAAGCTGACTGCATCCACACTGCTGTGTGTAGTTATACGTGTCCCCAGAAGTGGGGAGCTGCTGGAGCCTTTCCCCACTGCCTCCCTGCTGTGAGAACCTTTCCCTGCTGTGGGAAAGGCTCTTAACAGCAGGATACTACACTGCTAAATATGGCGGTGTACATAGGCAGGCACTGTGTGGGCAAGTAGAGAATCCTGTAGGATACATATTCAGGTACATACCCACAGGGTTCAGGAAGTGTCTTTATTCACCGACACAGTGACTCATCATCTACACTGCTATTTATAGCCATGCTAGAGAAAGGAGTATGCAGTGTAGATGTACCCTAAAACTATCTTTGATAAGTGAAGCATTTTGATAGCTATTTGCATTTAATACTACATTATGACTGAATTACATCACCAGCTATACATGTTCATATTGTTGTGTAATTTGTATACATCATGTAAAGCCTTTACATCTGTTTGTTGTCCTGTTTTGGCTACAAAAGTATCTGTGATTTTTGTTACCGTTGCCATTTTATCATCATGCTCTCATTTTAATTTCTCATTCTAGGTGACTCACTTTCATTTTTTTTCATTAATTTTATGTGTTTGATTTATGTCATTTTCATGATATTTCTGTAGACGTCGGGGGAAGTGGGGATAATTGAAAGCATCCAATTGAAGAACTTCATGTGCCATTCAATGTTGGGGCCCTTTCAGTTTGGATCCAATGTAAACTTTGTGGTTGGAAACAATGGAAGTAAGTATTAATTTTCTCATTTCTCTCTCAGGAGCATTTTTGGGGGACTTATCCAAAATCTAAACCAAATATGTTCCTAAATATTTAGAGCCAAAGTTCATTAAAAAGTCTTTTTAACTACAGAAAAGGAAAAGAATTATTTATACAAACATCTGCTTTTTCATTAATGTTTGTCTCAGTGCTAAACAAGATAGAGAGAGGTTTCTGTATGTCGTTATTTTAATTTAGTTATACAGAACAACATTGATTGATTGTGACCTTTTATGTGGTATTATCGAAACAACTTAAACTTAAATCAACATTCTTTGTTGTATATGTATTTCTTAACTTTCAGCCCAATTTCACTACAATGTAGTGTTAAGTACTAATTTAAAATGTTAGTCTTCTGCTTGTTTTTCTTGATGTCATGTTGTTTAAAAAACAAGGGAAAGATTGAGCATTAACAAAGGGTATAGCACCATCCCGTTTGTATTTGTTCAGTAATACTTGTTATCATTTTCAATTCAATAAATGTTGTCAAAGCACAAGAAAAAGACAGAATCCTCCTGTATCTGTCAGAGATTACTTCATTCTGCCAAGGATCAGGCTTCATAACCTGTTCGGAGTTTTGTCATCCATTCTGGATCTGCTGCACGGTTCTGTGTACTGTGATTATCTCTGCATTTGCACTTCTTTCACCCAGGATTAAGCTGCTGCTTGTTTTCCTCACCTTTTCATAGAAAGCCTTACTTTTTGTGGTAATTTGTGGAAATGTCTTTTCTTCTGTTGAAATGTCCAACATACGAGCGTCTCTCCTCTCTGGGTTTGAACCGTCATTTGTCTCCCAGTTATCCACTTCTAGTGTTTAGTCTCTGGTTCGTCTATATTGGTTAAATATCTATCCTAACTTGCACTCTATACTGGGGTGAGTAGTCTGTTGGTGTGATAATTGGGTACCAGGAAGACATTTCATTTTAATTTGGGGTGGTTGTGTGAGTTTAGGTGCTGATCTAGTGTCATGAGGTTTCTTGGGGTTGTTTGCTCCATTGGTTGTCAGGTTAGTGGTGTTGCAGTAGGGAGCAATGTATAGGTATGAATAGTATTGTCGTTGTCTTAACAGCATTTGAGAAGAAGGGTACATAATAAACTCTACATGGCTAGGGTAGTTAAATATACAATCATATTAATAACTAGGGCTGTCAAATGATTTAAAAAATGAATAGTGATTGCCTGATTAAAAAAACCATGATTAATTGCAGTTTTAATTGCACTATTAATAGAATACCATTTATTTAAATATTTGTGGATGTTTTTTACATATTCAAACATAGTGATTTCAGTTACAACACAATAACAAGTGCACAGTGCTCACTTGTAATTTTCTATTACAAATATTTGCTCTGTAAAAAAGATAAAATAAATAGTATTTTTCGATTCACCTCATAGAAATCTGTAGTGCAATGTCTGTATCATGAAAGTGCAGTTTACAAATCTAGATTTTTTTGTTACTGCACTCAGAAACAAAACCGTGTAAAACTTTAGCGCCTACAAGTCTATTGAGTCCTACTGCATGTTCAGCCAATCTCTAAGACAAACAAGCTGGTTTACAATTGTGAGAGATAACGCTGCCTGGCTCTTATTTACAAAGTTATCTGACAGTGAGAACAGGGATTAGCATGGCACTGTTGTAGCCAGTGTTGCAAGGTATTTATATGCTAGGTATGCTAAACATTTGTTTGTCCCTTCGACTACCATTCCAGAGGACATGCTTCCATTTCTTTAACTTAGCACTAGGTTTGGCAGAATGATTTTTTAAAAAATAATATATAATTTTGATGGATAATATTATTTTTAAGTATTTTTAATTTTTATCTATTTAAAATTTTCACAGTTGCACAAAACTGAGTTTTAATCATTTTTTCAGTTTTTATTGACTTCAATTTTCAGTTGAAGGATACTGCGGGATAAGACAATGGAGAGGAGATCAGACAGGGAGATATTAAGTTAAAAAAGTTAAAGTTTTATAACCATGAAAATACAAATTGTCAACATTGTATATCAAAATATAGTAACTCTGTAACCTTAGATCAAATTCTAAGTTCTCAAGCAGCATTTTTTTTGCTTTGCCCATCTGTAAATTTTGATTATTGTCGATGGAAGTATGTTTTCATCTATTCAGATGCATATAGTAAAATTGACATTTATCGATATTTACCTATAAAAATCTAATTCTTCCAAGCGTCCTTAGCCCATAATTACCCCTCAAAATGTTCTCAGCTGTTTAAATACGTCCTAGAAACCTCAAGGAGCTGACTGAGAAGATAGCTAAGCCATTAGTGTTTATCTTTGAAAAGTCATGGAAGACTGGAAAGATTGCAGAGGACTAGAAAATGGCAGATATAGTGCACATCTATAAAAAGGGAAATAAGGACAAAACGGGATACGAGGGGAAGCAGTAGATGTGGTATATCTTGATTTTAGTAAGGCTTTTGATGCTATCTCGCATGACCTTCTCATAAACAAAGAAAATGCAGCCTAGATGGAGGTGGGTGCATAACTAGTTGGAAAATTGTTTCCAGAGGGTAATCATTAGTGGTTCACAGTCATGCTGGAAGGGCATACCGATTAGGGTCCTGTAGGGATCAGTTCTGGTTCTGTTCAATATCTTCATCAATGATTTAGATCAGGGGTAGGCAACCTATGGCATGGGTGCCGAAGGTGGCATGCGAGCTGATTTTCATTGGCACTTACACTGCCTGGGTCCGGGCCATCAACCTAGGGAGCTCTGCATTTTGATTTAATTTTAAATGAAACTTCTTAAACATTTTAAAAACCTTTATTTACTTTACATACAACAGTAGTTTAGTTCTATATTATAGACTTATAGAAAGAGACCTTCTAAAAACGTTAAAATGTATTACTGGCACGTGAAACCTTAAATCAGAGTGAATAAATGAATATTCGGCACACCACTTCTGAAAGGTTGCCGACCCCTGATTTAGATAATGCCATAGAGAGTACACTTATAAAGTTTGCAGATGATACCAAGCTGGGAGGAGTTGCAAGTGCTTTGAAGGATAGGATTATAATTGAAAATGATCTGGACAAACTGGAGAAATGATCTGAAGTAAATAGGATGAAATTCAATAAGGACAAATGCAAAGTACTCCACTTAGGAAGGAACAATCATTTGCAACCTACAAAATGGGGAATGATGGCCTAGGAAGAAATACTTGGGTGTCATAGTGGACCACAAGCTAAATATGAGTCAACAGTGTAACACTCTCTTCCAAAAAAAGTAAACATAATTTTGGGATGCAATAGCAGGAGTGTTGTAAACAAGGCACGAGAAGTAATTATTCTGCTCTCTTCCATGTTGATTAGGCCTCAACTGGAGTACTGTGTCCAGTTCTGGGTGCCACATTTCAGGAAACGTGGACAAATCGGAGAAAGTCCAGAGAAGAGCACACAAATGATTAAAAATCTGGAAAACATGACGTGAGGAAAGATTTAAAAAACTGGGTTTGTTTAGTTTGGAGAAGAGAAGACTTGGAAGGACAGAACAGTTTTCAAGCACATAAAAGGTTGTTACAAGGTGGAGGGAGAAAAATTATTCTTCTTAACCTCTGAGGGCAGAACAAGAAGCAATGGTCTTAAATTGCAGCCATGGTGGTTTAGGTTAGAATTAGGAAGTTTTTTCCTAACTGTCAGGGTAATTAAGCACTGGACTAAATTGCCTAGGGAGGTTGTGAAATCTCCATAACTGGAGATTTTTAAGGTCAGATTAGATAAACACTGGTCAGAGATGGTCTAGAATGATAATCCTTAGTCCTGCCATGAGTGCAGGGGACTGGACTAGATGACCTCTCAAGGTCCCTTCCAACTGATAGACTCACTACTTTCAGAACAGATCCAAAATATATAAAAGTTGAGAGAACTTTATCTGGTGCATGATTTGTCTTAATTCTTTTTCTCTGAAAATTATTTTGTGATTAGAGGTAAAAAGTCAGTATGAACTGAACTCTTGCACATTCAAGCTCTTGAAAATAATTTGTTAAACGCATTGTTACCTTCTTCTAGGGGCTAAAATGCCTGATTTTTTTCTTTTGTCTGGGTTTTTTCAAATCAGGTTTTTAGTAAGATTATCTGTCCTTCATTCACAATTTAAAAGATGGGTGTTAGGTAAAACGAATAAATTTAAATTTTTCTTGTGCATTTCACCTCCTTGGACAGTCAACAAATAGAAAAATAACTAGTTGCCTCGGCTTGCTTTTCTAGTCACTTTTGCTCTCTGTGTGTTCTGTCCTAGTGTAGCACTGCAATGTTAAGATTGCAGACACTGCAGAAACTTTTTATTTTCATACCTAAAATAGTGATCTTTGAATTCTTTTTGTTCTGTAAAACATTTTAGTATGGCTTTGGAAAAACAAAATGTACAAACACCACTACTCAGATTTGGACATGAACTACTTGACATGTCGGGAGACAAAATTAGGGATATTCTTTTCACCTCAGTGTGAATACATTGAACTTTAGAAAGCTTTTTGTGGAATAAGAACTGGAAAAGCGGTAATATATCTCTTCCTGATATAACACGAATTCGAATATAATCGGTAAAACATTGCTCCAAGGGGGCGGGGCTGCGCACTCCGGCAGATCAAAGCAAGTTGATATAACGCAGTTTCACCTATAACACGGTAAGATTTTTTGGCTCCCAAGGACAGCGTTATATCAGGGTAGAGGTGTATTTTGCCAACATTGAAACGGTTGGTGTGTGCTTCTATCATATCTTTTACAATAGATATTCTTAAAGTCTATTTTCAGTTTTATTAGTCTGACTTAGATGTGTGTAGGTTGGACTAAAATTATGTACACTATAATTGAATTGTATAAATAGAAGACAGTACTGTTTTTTATAAAGATTGCTTGTTTGCTTTTTCAGGTGGGAAGAGTGCTGTATTAACTGCTCTTATTGTTGGTCTTGGGGGAAAAGCTACCACAACTAACAGAGGATCCTCTTTGAAAGTATTTGTGAAAGATGGAGAGACGTAAGCGAAACTGTGTATTAATGTGTTTGAGGTGGGCTGTTAGTTTGATGTTAAAGTTAGTTTGGTCCATTGAGATACAAAGTCCTTAGTTTTCCCTTTTGCTTTATTGTGCCTTTTATAGAATGTCAGGATGAGAAACAGTGTTAAAAATATATAAATGTGTGGTTTTAAAATAATAAAAATTAGTAGGTTGGACTTCAGTGTGATATCTGAAACTACTAAATTTTTAAAATTAATTTGTAATTTAGTCACCGTCTTTAACTGCTATATAAATAGAAATTTCATTTCCTCTCAGTAGCCAATTCTAAGATAACTTAAATATTTTAAAGAATGCCCATAAGTACTGAACTTTCTTTAAACTCTTTCCTTTACTTTGAGCAGCCTATCTATTCCCTTCTGCAGTGGCAACTTTATTTTCTTCTGGAATGGGTTGTCCGATACCCAGAGCTGATGGTTAATGTTCCTCTCAGCCCTCAGAGTAGAAATTCAGTTATCTATTATTTGATTTATTACTATATAACTGAGTTGGGGAGATACAAAAGAAGGTCTTTTGCTCTCATATCAGAGCATCTAGAATTGTTGCAGCACTGCCAATCTGCATCCTACCCTTTCAGATAGATTTAAACTTTCTGTTAATATACTACTTAAAGCCTTTTTTAACGTTATGTTTTACATGGAGCTATAGTTGAGTGCTCATAAAAGTAAAGGTCTAGTATGATGGTTAGATCCAGACATAGAGCTCAGACAGCTTTGGCCATGCATCTCAGTTTGATCTATAGAACTTTCTGCCTTGGAACTCAAACTCTCCTGTGCAAACATAGTACCACGGTAGTTCTGTGTTGACCTACAGTTAGTATGAAACAGATCCTACTAACTTTCGGTTGTGGCCTAAAAAGGAATTGAAAATCTATTGGTGGAAAGTCTATTTCTTTATCTTGAATGATTCAAACTCAGATATTTTAAGTTGCTGTTTGTTTTAGTTCTGCAGATGTTTCGATAACATTAAGAAACAGAGGTAAAGATGCATTTAAACCAGAAGTATATGGCAGTTCTATTATTGTGACTCAACACATTAGCATGGATGGAAGTCGTAGTTATAAGCTGAAAAGCAAAACAGGTTTGACAATACTTTGTTTTATTTTTGATCTTAAAGCATTGGAAAAAATATTTTCATTACTGTCTTTTGTATGTTCGTGAAGGATTAGGTATTTCCTGTGAGCAAATGAAAATTCAAAAGGTAATGACAGAGTTAGCTAGTTTTTCGCTACTGATTCTGAGAGAGAGAGAGTGAGAGATGCTTGAACAATAAAATAAATAACAAAAAATATAACTTCCATTATTTTAAAAAGTAAAGCTTAATATCTTTCTAGTAGCATATTTTCATTTCTATATTCTGATTTTAACAGTACTGTGAAATTATTAGCCATATGTCATAAACAGATAGCTAAGGGTTAATGTCTCTTACACCTGGAAAAAAAGTACCTGAAACACCTGACCAGAGGACCAATCAGGAAACCAGATTTTTTCAGATCTGGGTGGAGGGAAGTTTGTGTGTGAGTCCTTTGTTCTTGGGTCTTCTGCCTGTATGCTCTCTCGGCTATGAGAAGTGATTTCTGTTTCCTGCTTTCTAATCTTCTGTTTCCAAGTTGTGAGTACAATATAGTAAGACAGTAAGGTTTCCATTGTTTTTCTTTTTGTATTTACATGTCTATAGGTGCTGGAGTGCTTTGAATTGTATTCTTTTTGAATAAGGCTGTTGATTCATATTTCTTTTAAGCAAATGACCCTGTATGTGTCACCTTAATACAGAGAGACCATTTTTATGTATTTTCCTTTCTTTTTATATAAAGCTTTCTTTTTAAGACCTGTTGGAGTTTTTCTTTAGTGGGGAACTCCAGGGAATTGAGTCTGTACTCACCAGGGAATTGGTGGGAGGAAGAAGTCGGGGAAATCTGTTTGTGTTAGATTTACTAGCCTGACTTTGCATTCCCTCTGGGTGAGGGGGGAAGAGAGATTAGCTCTTGGTAATTTTGTTCTCCAGGATTGGGAACGGGGAGGGTGGAGTCCCTCTGTTTAGATTCACGGAGCTTGCTTCTGTGTCTCTCTCCAGGCACACCTGGAGGGGGGAAGGGAAAAGGTTTATTTCCCTTTGTTGTGAGACTCAAGGGAGTTGGGTCTTGGGGTCCCCAGGGAAGGTATGGGGGGACCAGAGTGCCCCAAAACACACTAATTTTTTGGGTGGTGGCAGCTTTACCAGGTTCAAGCTGGTAACTAAGCTTGGAGGTTTTTCATGCTAAACCCCATATTTTGGACGCTAAGGTCCAAATCTGGGACTAGGTTTATGACACCATATTCTTACATTAGTTAAGAAATACTAAGTAGGACGTGTCACATTCTGACTAGTGAGAAGTTGTTTCACCACCTGCCTTGCAACCTTGGGTGCCTCACAATATTTTGCTGCTGTCTCTCCCAATCTGAGCCCCCTCACAAACAGCCAGTCAGCATGCAGGTCACATCTTGAGTGTCTGTATACTGCAGCTTGCCAGCAGTACTCCAGTCACACTCTGGCTTCTACCAGCCTTGATTGCCACTTACAGGATGAGCCCAACGCACTCCCAGGCCTGAATTTTCCCAGAAAACGTGTTCTGCATTGTCTAGTCCTCTCCTGGACAATTCAGATATTAGAGGTTTGTTGCCCTTGTAAGGGTTTAATATTCAACAGTATTCTTTTTAATTGAAGTTACCTAAACAGTTCAGTTTAAACACAGCAGTGGATTAGATTTGATTAAAGAATTAAATGAGTTTATTTAAGTACAAGGAGAGATTTTAAGACAGTACAAGTGTAAGGTGTTAGTCAGAAGTGATTGCAAGGGAAATAAATATAAAACACGTTCTAGTAACTAAAACTTAAAAAAATAGATTTGGTCCCAGATAAAATCCTTACCACCAGTTCTCAGCAACATTATTGACCAAATTCTCAGGTCTGAACCCCTCCTGAAGGCTGGGTCCTTTGTCATCTTAGGTGAAAGAGTAAGTGAGAAAGATAGGGAAAGGAAAAAAGAGCGAATCCATTGTGAGGGATGGAAGAGGGTGTTTGCCCCTCACTTTTATAGTTCAGTCACCCTATGAAATTCATTTTCCTTAGCATTACCCCTCGATAAAGTTCCTTATTACTGTGAAGATGGAGATATGGAGCTTCATGGTGAAAGAGGTTCCATGTTGTTGTTTGTTAAAATGTACATTGATCTGTTTCCGTCCCCGTATTGCTGAAGAATGTTCACTTGACAGGTTATTGCCAATCAACTTTGAGACCTGGCTAGAGGCATCAACTTGTCCTTTGTCTTTGAGAAAGTGGTTTAGCCACTCCCTAGACTCGTCTGGTAAATGTATTTGTCATAATTTTCAGTTTGTTAAAAACTGTACATAATGTTATATTAATAACTTTAAATAATGTTGCTGCATACATTGACCAGTGAGCTATTAGTTTTCAAGTGATCCCTCAGAAGGTATGTTTTGTACAAAGATTATTAGAATAGTGTGTAGAGTGTGAATACAGTGGTGCATTCAGTCACAATGTAGCAAGCTGTAATTTTTTTTTTACTTATCTATGATTTTGTATATAAACTGTGATATGGGCTTTTCATTTTTTTTTTTTAAATATCTTCAGGGACATTAATTTCTTCTAAGAAAGACGAACTTACTGCAATACTGGATCACTTTAATATACAGGTAATTGCTGAAATATTTGTTAGAGTTCTACATTACTTGTAGAGGCAAACTGAAAATTTTTGATAAAGCATGCTCCATTTTGATAAACAAGGGGACTAATTCATATTAGCACATTGGTATATCAGTTCACATTCTAAAGGTTATCTTCACAGGCAGTGGCTAGAAACTCAGGTTTGAAAAGGAAAAACACAAAATTTGCTTTCTGCAGGGTATGAGTTTGCTATAGAGGTTGGATAAACAAAATAAGCAAGCCAGATGTGACCTAATGTTTGGGATTCACTCATGCTGTTCTGGGAATTCCTAGCTTACGTATTGATGCCTGTTATTTCATCCATACAGTAGAACCTCAGAGTTACGAACACCAGAGGTATGAATTGATCAGTCAACCATACACCTCATTTAGAACCAGAAGTACCTAATCAGGCAGTAAGAGACCAAAAAATAAACAAATATAGTACAGTACTGTTAAATGTAAACTGCTAAAAAAAATAAAGGGAAAGCAGCATTTTTCTTCTGCATAGTAAAGTTTCAAAGCTGTATTAAGTCAATGTTCAGTTGTAAACTTTTGGAAGAACAACCGTAAAGTTTTGTTCAGAGTTATGAACAACCTCCATTCCCGAGGTGTTCATAACTCAGAGGTTCTACTGTCATTGGAGATCATTACAGTATCTTACGTTACTTTCTGCAGAGGGTCTGTAGATCATTCTGTTCTAGCAGAGACCTATTTGGTTAGTTTTCTTCCTGATAAGTGATTCAGGGAAGAATAATATGTACTAGTATGCGCAAGACTATAAAATGTTTTACAGCAACACATATTCAACCTATGCAAAGAAAATCTTTAGTATGTTACAACTTAATACAAATATTGTACTGATTTTATTGAAATTTCCATTTCAAGTATAATTTTTTGGGACGTGTTGAACGGTTTATGGAACTGAAGATAGAGTCTTATCTTTATTTCGCTCATATAGAATTGATTTCAGATCAATCGTGGAGAAAATCATGGCACTCTACAGCTGTTCAATAGTCTATTTAATCATACCTCCTCCCCGCATACATGTTTACCTTCATTTCACTTCCTAGTAGCCAGTGTTCACGTCGGCCTGGTCTGCACTATGGGATTAGGTCAAATTTAGCTGCGTTAGGTCGATTTAAAAATGTCTGCATCCATACAACCAACCCCATTCTGTCGACCTAAAGGGCTTTTAAAATCGACTTCTGTATTCCTCCCTGGCGAGGGGATTAGCGCTAAAATCGACCTTGCTGGGTTGAATTTGGGGTAGTGCAGATACAAATTGATGGTATTGGCCTCTGGGAGCTATCACAGAGTGCTCCATTGTGACCACTCTGGACAGCCCTTTGAACTCTGATGCACTAGCCAGGTACACAGGAAAAGCCCTGGGAACTTTTGAATTTCATGTCCTGTTTGGTCAGCGTGGTGGGAGCACTGGTAACCATGTCGTCCCCCAGAATCACAAACGAGCTCCGGCATGGACCAAAAGGGAGACGCTGGATACCTTGTTCTTTATCTCATTCTTTTTTTAATTAAGAAAGAATGCATGTTTTCAAAACAATAGTTATTTTATTTTGAAGCAGGGAGGTTGGTTGGCTTACAGGGAATTAAAATCAACAAATAGGGGTTGGGTTTGCATCAAGGAGAAACATGCACAGCTGTCACATGGAAGCCTGGCCAGTCATGAAACTGGTTTTCAAAGCCTCTCTGATGCGCAGCATGCCTTACTGTACTTTTCTAATCTCCCTGGTGTCTGGCTGCTCAAAATCAAATGCCAGGTGACATAAACAGACAGTCCAGGGTTAATTCCTCTTTTATCTGTAAAGGGTTAAGAAGTTCACATAGCCTAGCTGACACCTGACCAGAGGAACCAATGGAGGTACAAGATGTTTTCAAAGAGGGAGGAGGGAAATCAGTCTTGGTCTGTTCAGAGAAAGTTTGTGCCACAGTGAAGGATACAGGAATCAGCCATCTAACATTTCTTAAAAGTAGTAAGTGTTTAGAGAAGGAACGTATTAAATCAGGGTAGGCAACCTATGGCATGGGTGCCGAAGGCAGCACGTGAGCTGATTTTCAGTGGCACTCACGCTGCCCATCTCCTGGCCACCAGTCTTGGGGCTCTGCATTTTAATTTTAAATGAAACTTCTTAAACATTTTAAAAGCCTTATTTACATACAACAATAGTTTAGTTCTGTATTATAGACTTTTAGAAAGAGAACTTCTAAAAACATTAAAATGGTATTACTGGCACGTGAAACCTTAAATTAGAGTGAAGAAATGAAGACTCGGTACACCACTTCTGAAAGGTTGCCGACCTCTATATTAGATTGTTTGTTTTCTTTTGTGACTTCGTTTTGCATAAGAGGGAGAATCAAATTGGGTTTCTTTTGTGTAACTTTAAGTTTTTGCCCAGAGAGATATCCTCTGTGTTTTGAGACAGCTTGCATGCTACTCTCACAGAGGTATCCTTTCACCCTTTTTCTTTAATTAAAAGTCTTCTTTAAGAACCTGATTGATTTTTTCCTTGTTTTAAGATCCAAGGGTTATTTTTTGGATCTGGGCTTACCAGTAATTGGTGGGAGTTGAATCAGTCTCAATCCTGCCAGGAAAAGTGGGATAAAGACTGCGGAAATATTTGGAAGGAAGATCCAAAGAGTTTCCAAATGACTCTCCCATAAACGTTTGTTTAAACTATTTGATGGTGGCAGCTACTAGATCTAAGCTGGTAAATAAGCTTAGGGGTTATCTCATGCAGGTTCCCACATCTGTACTCTAAAGTTCACAGTGGAGGTGACACCTTGACACCAGGCGATTTGCCTCAACCTCCCACCCCGCCATAAACGTCTTCCCCTTACTCTCACAGATATTATGGAGCACACAGCAAGCAGCAATAACAATGGGGATGTTGTTTGCGCTGAGATCTGACCTACTCAACAAACAGCGCCAGCGAACTTTTAAACATCGAAAGGCACATTCTACCACCATTCTGCACTTGCTCAGCCTGTAGTTGAACTGCTCCTTACTACTGTCCCGGCTGCCTGTGTAAGGCTTCATGAGCCATGGGAGCAAGGGGTAGTGTGAGTCCCCAAGGATAACTATTAGTATTTCAACATCCGCAATGGTAATTTTCTGGTCTGGGTAGTAAATCCCTTCTTACAGCTGCTCGAACAGCCTGCACCCAGTCATGCACCTTTCCCAGCCATCCCACATTGATGTCGGTGAAACGTCCCTTGTGATCCACCAGTGCTTGCAGCACCATTGAGAAGTACCCCTTGCTGAATGTATACTGGTTGGCAAGGTGGTCCGGTGCCAAGATGGGGATATGCGTTCCGTCTATCGCCCCACCACAGTTAGGGAACCCCATTGCAGCAAAGCTATCCAATATGACCTGCACATTTCCCAGAGTCACTACCCGTGATAACAGAATGTCAGTGATTGCATTGGCTTCTTGGATCACAGTAACCCCTACAGTAGACTTGCCCACTCTAAATTGATTCCTGACTGACCGGTAGCAGTCAGACGTTGCAAGCTTCCACAGGGCTATCACCACTCACTTCTCAACTGTCAGGGCAGCTCTCATCTTGGTATTCCTGCGCTTCAGGGTGGGGGGAAAGCAACTCACAGAGTTCCAGGAAAGTGGATTTACGCATGTGAAAGTTTCGCAGCCACTGTGAATAATCCCATACCTGCAACACTGTGCAATCCCACCAGTCTTTGCTTGTTTGCTTGGCCCAGAATTGGCATTCCACTGTATCAACCAGCCCCAGTGCCGCCATGATGTCCCAGTTGCCACACCCGTGCTTTCAGGAATGTCTATGTCCATGTCCTCATCAAAATCCTCCTCGAACTGGCGTTTCTTAGCCCAGTTCTGCATATACTCCAGGATAATGTGTGAGGTGTTTACAGTGCTCACAACAGCAGCAGTGACAATGAGCTGAGCGGGCACCATGCTTGCTGTGCTATAGTGTCTGCATGGGTAATCCAGGAAAAAAGGTGCAAAACGATTGTCTGCCGTTGCTTTCATGGAGGGATGGGCGACTGACAACATGTACCCAAAACCACCTGCGACAATGTTTTTGCTCCATCAGGCATTGGGAACTTAACCCAGAATTTCAATGCTCGGCAGAGACTGCAGGCACTGTGGGATAGATACCCACAGTGCACCATTCCATGAGTCGATGCTAGCCATGGTAGTGAGGATGCACTCCGCCGACTTAATGTGCTTAGTGTGGACTGTATAAAATCGATTTCTAAAAATCGACTTCTGTAAAATCAACCTAATTTCATAGTGTAGATATACTTGTCATAAACACTACTCCCACGGTGTACCTCTCTTTTGCCTTACTGTGTGCCTTGGAAGACTCGGCAGTCAATTTAATGAACAAGGAGACTGGACTAATGTCTCTCCTTTAGATGTGGCTCCTCCAGGTCATGACTTAGTGAATTTGACAGAGGAATGTAGGAAAAATGAAGCTCTCATTTCCCATTTCTGTCAATGTGCTTTCATTAATATTAACTCAGTTTAAAATATTTCTATTGTTTATAAATGTGTTTTACAGGTAGATAATCCTGTGTCTGTTTTAACCCAAGAGATGAGCAAGCACTTTTTACAGTCTAAAAATGAAGGTGACAAATACAAGGTAAACTAAGCAGGATCAGTGACATTTAAATGAAATATTGTAAAATGCAGTTCCTGTTCAGTCATATTTAATTTTTAAAACTTCTGTGAGGTTGTTGCACGCAATCAAATGAAAGCAGAGTTATATTCAGAAAAATATAATTTAAGTGGGAAAATATTTGTTTCAAATTTGTGTAAAGGATTTACCAATGGCATTGAAAAATAGTTCTTAAAAAAAAAGTTAATTGACTTTGACAGCCTTCAAAGCATGTCGGAAAGCTTACTTTTACTCTCCAGCCTGTGAGGAGATGGCTATTGGTAGGTCTGGGTAATGGTGGTGTGGGACTATGGGAATTGTGCATGTTAGTTTGTTAAAATCCACTTAATTCGCTTTACACAGTTTTACCAAAGCTGAAGTTTCGATATCTCTTTTCTTTGGTTTTAGTTCTTTATGAAAGCAACCCAGTTGGAGCAGATGAAAGCTGATTATTCATACATTATGCAAACTAAGTCAAGAACTCATGAACAGATAGAACAAGGAGTAGGGGTATGTAAAGGTTAATTACTACACTCATGGACACTGAAATAATATAAGAAATACAGATATTACCCATTGTAAAATACAATTGCACCATAAATTAACTATCAACTTGTAATATAGTGTAGCTGGGTTGCTTAAATTGATTAATCTGAGTCAGTTTAAACTTTTAAAAAATTATCCTTCTACAATTCCATATTAGACCAACAATCCTTTACGCTCATTAACGTCTGAATCTTTTTACTTTTTTTAGCTTCTTCAAGACCTTAGGCAGCACTTTGTCGAGAAAGAGGAGCGCTACAAAAGTATTGCGTTTGTGAGTGAAATGGAAACCAACCTAGAGGCTTTGAAACACAAAATGGCTTGGGCAGTGGTAACTTTCTTGTTAGAATATCTTTTTCTTCAACTGAAGTTCACTTAATTTATTTTCAGATTACCTTGATTGATGTGTTGTATACTTCAGTCTTTCTTTTAAACATTTCAGGTGAATGAAACTGAAAAAGAAATGAAACCAATCAAAGATAGTATTGATATTGAGGAAGGACGTACTGAAAAGTATGACCAGAAGCTGAAGGAATGGCAGGTAGGGTTGTCTTAAACAACATCTTAATTCTGAATTTAGTCTGGAAGCATAATGTAGTAAAATCTCATAATAAAGATGATAATCAATACCACTGAACTGCTTCTTTTTGCTGATGATGGCAAATCAACTTGAAGCACTCCTTCTGTTTGTAGTCATTTGTAACATTCAAAGAGTTAATCAGGTTTCATATTCTTAGCATTAACTTATAACACAGTACTGTCAGTCAAGGGCCACAATTTAACTTTGTGAGGGCAACATATTTGACATGCGTGTGTTAAATTATAATTTAAAAAGTTGATTTTTAAACATTTTCTTGAATATGTATCAATAATTGGTTTAGGTTTGTTGTGTTGGTACCCTTATTTTTGAGGGGAGTGGCTTTTGAATGTCACTGCCCTCAACTCATTTCTGATGACTTTTTATCAACATTTCCATGAACAGGATACTTGAAGTTGGAAGGTGATTGGGTGGACAGCGAGTCTCCCCTGCCATATCTCAAAGGGTGATATCATTGAAATTCTGATTCTGTAGATTTTTAACAGTTAGAAGACTCCTTCCTTACTTTATCATTAACTTGCCCTCAGAATTGCTCTGCACTATTTATCATCTTTGTTCTAGTGAGGCAGTGAAATTAGTTTAATTAAATGTATAATTCTCCACTATTAAGGAGACTATCAGAGCTATCTACTCAGTTTCTTCCAGTTATAGCCTAAAGACCATATCTTTCTTTATGCACTATTGATTAGCAGTCTGAACCTTCATGGTCATATTAGAGCTCTGTCACCAGCCCAGTTCACTGGGGACCAACTCTAGGATGGGAAGATAGTTTGTTCTCTGTCCTTGTTGAGTCCTAGGTTTTTTGTTTTGTTGATTCACTCAATGACTGTCTATGTGATGTGATGTGGAATCACTGACTGAGAACCAAACTGAGATGACCAATTTTGCATAGGCCAGTGAGTAGTATTTGGATGATGGTTACTTTTAATTATGTTCTGTATAGGCTCTTATACAATGCTTACCACAATAGTACCTTTCAATAGTGTATTAAGCAATGTGACTAACATTTGCTGTGTGTGTTACTATGTCAAGTCAGCATTGGCCAGTTGAGAGCTGGAGACCACTGGTGAAGGGCACAAGTATTCCACAAAGAAATAATTCCCTGAGCCATGTAGAGACTAAATTGACTTTTCATGACACTGGAACTTTCAGATATGTTAAGAGAGGTACCTGGTGAATCAGATATTCAGGTGATATGCATAGGAAATCAGTTCCTCACTGGATATATTAAACACTGCTGTTCTCGGTGTTGTTTGAGTCCATTAAAATCCCTCAGTGTTTTTTTTTAACTTAGCAAAGCACTTGTTCATCATTGAAAATTACATATGAGCTAAATATACATTTTTTAAATGAAGCTGATTTTAGTTAGTTTTTTTCAGCTGGAGTGTTAGCTTAATCTCACTTCTGTCTGAAATATTTTACATACTGTGATCACAGTAATTGAAATGGTTTACTTTGTTCCTTTGTCAGCACTTTGTGTTTGATCACTTTCATGGATTTTCCTCTTTAGGGGTCCTCTGTGGCATGGGGATGAGAACATATCCTAAAATAAAAATATAAAAAATTTGTAAAACCACAAAAGCAAAGGAAACAGAGGTAGATGTACTTGGAAACTACTTTTAATAAGGCAACCACCACCTGGAGCACCCTTTTGCAGTAGGCTGTGATACAATCAGTGCATCCATCTCAATTTCCCCTCTGTCTAGCCATATAAAGAGTGCTCTCATTTTTTAATTCAGATTCCCACCTCTGGGCATAATTTATTCATGTACACATACGATAGTTCTTCGAATCCTCATCGAAAAAACTGTTCTCCCAGTTCCCATAGTAAAACAGAAAGATACATCGATTTTCCATTCTCTTTAGGGATATCACTTTTACGGTCATCCACCCGTGAGTCTGCGAGCATTTCCTTTCTGCTCTTATTCCTGAGCCCTACTCTCCAGGCCATCCATCTGAGAGAGTGACCAGTCTCATGGTTCTTCTGCCTAAAACACAGTCAAACAACTCAGCCCTTTTCAATCTCTTGGCACTGGCTTGCCAGCTCAGGAAGGTCAACAGGCTAGTCCCTTTCCTGACTGATGCTCAGGCAGCTCTCACCTGCACCTCTCCTTGCTCTTTCAGTTTGTGTTCTCAGCCAGCTCTCCTCTGCATGCTGCTTTGATTTTTTCCAGGCAGCTATCACATACTTTTTCATATCTTTCTTTTTTTATGGCCCAGGTGCCTTCTCTTAACTCTATTTGTTTTTGTGTTTTTTCTTTTGACATGTATAAAAAAAAATTTAAGGACTGACACAGCAATTACAATGACATCAACAGAACCATTACTTTAATACTGAAAGCTTTCCTCCATAAACTTGTCTTGTAACTTAAACTGCATTAAATATGGAAGTATTTTAAACTGTGTCTTAAGGTACATTGTAAAACATGGCAAACCTTAAATATATCAATTATAAACTCAGTATGCTGAGAGGCAACAAAGCAGGCACAGGTACTCTAAACCCTGCTCCTCCTTAAAGGAGTTAGTCACACTGTGACACTACTCGTGACACTTTTTTCAAAGTGTCTGGTTGATATTGTTAAAATGTGCAGAGCCAAATATCCTTTTACTTTTCCCACAGGCCTTACACTTGGTCACTCAAATGTGGTAAATTTTGCCAGACAACAAAAAAAACTCTTTGCGTTAAATTTTTCAAAGGATAACTACTTGATAACTTTTTATATGCTCCTTAAATCATGGACTGACTTACTCATATCTTCTAATGTCACTGTGGAGTATATTTTGGGGAAAAAATCACTTCAAAGAGCTGACTTCAGGTTTGTCTCAGAAAAAATTTCCTGGTTTAAAGAGTTGTGGAATAAAATATTTTGTTTCATTACATGAACTCATGTATTCTCTATATTTTGTTGTAAGGTCAAAGTAAATGAAGCAGAAGAAAAGTACAAGGCCATCCAAGATAAGTTAGAGAAGATAAGTGAAGAAGCACAAGCGTTACAGCCTCAGTGTGTGTGTTTGAAAGCTGATGTACAAGCAAAAAGAAAAGCATACAACGAGGCTGAGGTTGGTGGAAAAACACATTTTCTAATCCTATAATGTTAATGGTGTTCTGAAACACATGCTGTAGTTCAAATTACTTTGTGGAAGTTCTATGCCCTGTGTATATAGGAGGTCAGACTTGATGACCACATTGATCCCTTCTGTTCTTTATGAAAAAGGCCCCAGTCGTGTGTTGAGCTCTGCCCAGGTGGACTCCTGCATCTATGTGGAGGCCCACTGAAACCATAGGGACTTAAGGCAAGTGCAGTGTGAGAGAGTAGAGGGAGTGAGGGAGCTGCCTGCAGGAGACTTGAAGCTTGGAGCAGGTTTGGTAAATGAGCTAACCAGATACACCTTGCACAGAGTGGGAGCCACAAACAGCTGATTTCTAATAAGAGAGCTGAAGCAGTTGTTTGCGTGAGGTGATTCTAGGATGTCAACTCTGAGCAGGACAGCTGCAAGCCAAACCACAGGTTGGTGACCCCTAAGAGGTCATTTAAAAAAAAAAAAGGTACTAAAGAGAAGAACCCTTTCTCTCACCAGTCTCTGAGGCAAGAGCTATGCCTTGGGACAGATTTTTGGGACTTTGCGTTTTACATTTGAGTTCTTTTTGGAATAAACCCACACCCCCTAAGAGTGGTGAATGGACAAGCAAATGTTTGGAGTCTCTATAAAAAGGTCTAGAAGAGGCAGAATAAAAGGCAGAGTAGAGGCACCCCTGCCACAAGAGGATGCACAGGGCCAAACAGCTCATCTACATGGAGGCTTCCACTTGAATGGAGCCAGTTGTATGATCAGAACCATAGGGCGCACATCCTTTGTAACAGTACTAAAGATCGGATGGCTATTGGGGCCACATTTTAACATAATTAGAAAAGGAACTGATAAAATGATTAGCGTGACATTCAAGTTCTAATCTGCTGCTGCAGTATTGCAAAATGGTAAATCAAATGATACTGGTGTTTATTTTCAGAAAAACAGTAGATGTGTTTTAATGTATTCTTTGTGAAGACCAAGTAAGCCAATACAAATAAGAATTAATATATATGTCTAATTTTCTTGGTAGGCACATTATAATCGTTCTAGAACAGAATTAAAACGACTAGAAAAAGATGATGAACAGCTACGGAAACGAATTGAAGAACTGAAAAATAGGTAAATGCACCACAGTGTTTGTAATACACATTTGTGGTGTGCAGAGAATGAACTCTTCAGAATTGGATGATCCAATATCTTTATTTAAAAAAAACTAGCTTGCAACAGAATTTAAGATTTTCACTACTCTCTAATTTTGCTTAAAGCATAAAATATACAAATTTTGAAAATTCTGTCCTGGGATTGACTTACACACACAGAGTGGCTTGTTTTTCTAATCTCTATTAATAGCCACTTCAATTGACAATAGTATGGTCTGTGAGGAAAAAAAGCATAGTTCTGAGAAGTGTCATCTTTAGATATACGGTTTTTGGTCCAATGTGACTTTTGACAGGTGAAGTTGGAAACAAAATAGAAAAATCTGACTTTTTGACAGAGCAAGCCTTCCGGGTATGTTTCACTATATGCAAGTAATATCTGAGATTTCAGTGTCTCCGTTACAAAAATCTTTAGTGAACTAAAGCTTGGAGTTCAAGTTGTTACTCTCTCTAGATGTTATATTTTTGAGTTTACTTCTCTTTAAAAAATAAATAAATAAATAAATAAATTGAGCCTCTCATATTTTGAGTATTCATTTAAGTATCTAGAACCAGATAACATGGCTTCAAACACAGTTTAATTTTAGAGGACATGGACTAAAGTACTGTTTTTCAAATGCAGCCGCTATGGCCACATGCAGCCACCAGGAGCTTTTCTTGTGGCCACAGTCTTCTGGGAACTGATTGCGGGGGGAGGGCAAAGCAGCGGTCCCTCCTCCCCAGGAACCACCAGCAGTGGTTGGGCCCTGGAGACACACAAGCTGGAGGAGCAGGCTGTCAGTGAATTCCCCCCCATTGCCGAGGTGGTGGGGTTGGACTTCAGCCCTTGGGAGGTGGGCGGCAGGCAGCAGTCACGGGACTTCGGGCTCTGTCCCCAGGCCCTGTCCCCAGGGTGTAGGGCTTTGGGCTCAATTCCCTGGCTGCAAGATGGTAGGCTCTGGCCCCAAGCTCACCTGCCCCATTGCCCCTGGCCCCCGATGCCTCTCTAGTTACCTCCCTATCCAGAGCTTAATTTGTTCCCGGGCTTGCTGGCGTTGAGTAAGTCTCTATGAAAAATGATATTAACCAACATGCAAATATCACTTTTCACAGTATACTTATAACTAGCAAGTCTTGAAACAAAACAAAAACAACCACAAAACAAAACAAAACTTCCCTACTCTACTTCTTTCACAACAGACTATTCCCTACCAGCCAGTCCTTTGACTAAAGGAGTTTTCTCACACTCTGTTTTTCTGTAAAGCTTGCTGATTTTCAGTCAAATCAGGATCTGCTGGTTTCTCCTCAGAAAATGGATAACAGAAGGTCTTTTTGCTTCAAGTTATATTTCTCCAAAACATAGTTTTAATCCCAGAGACCAGATAATGCCCTGTGGCCTTGGCTTCCCATGCTGATTGCAACTCTCTTCTCCACTCCCCCCAGCCAGCATGTTTTTCTGTTGAGTTGATATGTAATTAGGGCTTCCTTTGTGTTTGACTTATTCTACATTTGAAGATCTAGGCAGAAAGGTAAATTAATGTAAAAACTTTGCATATCATCCTTGCTTACTTTAAACATATTTTTAGTATAGTCATACAACTTGTTGTGTAACACTCATATATATACCTCTCGCAAGGCTTATGATGATCAGTATGATATAAGCTTTTGATACTTTACACAACATTCATTATAGATAAATACTGTGACAGCAATGCATTAAGTGTAGTGAGTTTGTCAGGTTTGATTGGAGTTGCTGTTACAGAACAGGGAACCCTTTACTAGGCATCCAGGGGCTCTTTAGGTCATAGGCATAGCGTTGATTTCATGATGAAGCTGTGGTATAAATTCCTGCAGGTTCTGTACAGCAGGGCACGGGGGGGGGGGCGAAGGGAAAACACTATATGTTTCGTGCATCCACACCTTGCAGTAAGACACAAACTTGCTTTGTAAAATGAATGTTGCATGAGCAAATTAATAACATTTGTGCTTATATCATAAGGGACTGGTTATTTGAGCAGTGTCAGGGAGAATGGAAGACACTCAGGTCCTGTAACTTGTGATATATGTGATACTGGTTCTAAACATACTGTACGTGTGTTGTTTGAAGGGGGGAGTGTTGGGCAAAACAAAAGCAAGCTTATTTTATTTTGTATTTATTTTTAGTTACAAGGTTTATTTCCAGTTTTACCTATGGGAGCTGCTTATTGTTATAGAGCACTTATTGCTCAAAGAAAGCATGATAGACATTACCATGATGTGCGTTTTAAAACAAACATGAAAAAATCTGATCAATTTCTATAATATTAAAAATAGATAAATTCTTTGTTCTGCATTGTGTACCTGTGGTAGGTAGCCATAATTACCCTTCTGTGTTTCTTAGATGTAGATCCTGCCTTAAGTTATCACACCTCCATATCTAATTTTATTCACTTATATAATTGCTTTTCTAGTTTATTTTGGAAATGTTTTAATTTTGTTTTTGGTAAGGGAAATTCATTGTTATCAGCCAGACTATATGTGGTCATGATCCCAAATAGATCTTGCATTTAGTTAAAAAGTGTCACATGCAAGCCAGACAACAGACAGGTTTTTCTGCTGTTGAATAATGTTGGATATGCTTGCTTAATAAAACCTGTTAAATGCTAAAATGTATGTTTTAAACAATTGTACAGTATTTTTGTTCTTTTCACAGTCATTCATTCTGTGTGATTTTAAACTAGTGAATTGTGGTCTGTGTACTGTTACAGTGCTGATCAAGTTTCAGAGTCTGAAAAGTTGGAAAGACAGAAAAAAATAGACCAGTTGAAAGAGCAGTTGAAGAGCATCCATGATCAAGAGGTCATGATGGTTCACGAGATGGATCAGTTTCAGCAGTCTGTCTACAAATCCAAGGAAGAACATACTAGACTCCAGTAAGTTTTTAACTTTGTTTTTAATTGTCGAAGTTTCTTTACTACAAGTGGCAATAGATGTTCTGCTTCATTACCTGTATTTCAAAGTATTCCATGCAGCACTACACTTAATTTATTTTTTAGTCCTAATTCTCCCCTAACACCTTATGATCTGGTACTTTTGTCCATCATCCACAGTGAGACTAAATTTGAAAGTTCTCAGCACAAAATAGAAAATGTACTGGCATTAATGGTGAATGTGGTGCTAAAATTAAAATCTGATTTAATCTAAGATAGGGTGGGTGAAAACCAGTATTTTTAAATAAAAATCTGATTTTTTTAAAACTCAAAGGCAGATAATGGTGGTTGTCTCTGTAATATAATAAAGGATTTGGCATATGGTGATGCTTACTTTTCTCATATTAGTCCGGTTAATCTTTCTTAATTCCCACTATCTTACTTCTACATCAAAATTGTTTCTTATTGGTGTGGTGTTACCTAGAAGAACGTTTCTGCAGGATACTGGACTACTAATTACATTCATAACATGATTACCCCTTGAATTATACTGATATTTTCTGTATGTTTGTATATCATTTTTTTGTGCATACTATTTATGAAATGATGATACCAATAAGATAAATGGTAGAACCATATTTATAAATTGCATTTATCAAGCCTCTTCTGATAAGCTCATCTGTGCCACAGAACTCATGTTCATATTCTGGCTTACACTTTCTTGAGCTCACTTAATATAATATTACCATCTCTACTTTGTTCACATTTTGATTCTGAGCCTATGTACACCTAACATTGAGTTAGTGACATTCCTTTCTGTAGTCACACTTCTGATATTACTACTATGTACTTTTTGAAGTTACTTTGGAAATCGTTCTTTGTTTTTATTATTGATACTCTTGCTTGTGTTGTATTGCTGCTCTGTGCATGTCACCTTGGTACAAATGAAAATGTTTTTCAAATCCATGTACTCTAGAGCAATGAGGATGGTTCAGCATACTCTTCCTTTCTCTCTTAAATATTTTGAAGCCTAAGTCCTTTTTCCAATTGTAACAAGCTTTGTTACGGCAACAAGAAAGTCTGACTGCAGAATTTGACAACTGATAAAATTGTGTCAAAAGTTGCTATATTAATTAAAGTCAATGTAAATTTGTTACAAAATGTTTCAGTAGCCTTTCCTTTCCTCAGGCGGGAAGAACTTGATGTGAAACAAGCGTTGGATTCCAAGCAAAGGCAGCTGAAGGAGCTAGCAGACAGTAAAACAAATAGATTGAAAAGATTTGGACAACATATGCCAGTCCTTCTTGAGGAAATTGAAGGTGCCTATAGAAAAGGACATTTTAAACACAAACCTATTGGGCCTTTAGGTAAGATAACCCTTGCATAAAGAACGTAAAAAGTTTACCTCTATAGGATCCCACTGTTCACTCGGTCACGTAAATACGGAGCCTTTTTGAAAAGTATTTGTCACTTAAGAGGCATGATGTTCAATTCCCTTAAGGTCTGAATTTCTTAGACTAAATATGTTATGCTATACAAAGCACAGTGGATCTTTTATAGAGGAAAAGGCAAATATGCTGCATTTATTGAAAATACAACAATTAGCATATGCCTCCCCCCCCACACACACACGCCCGTGTGCGCCAGTTGGTGTTTATAGTTACCAGTCTGTTGTAGCTTAAGTCAATCTAATGGCCAGTTACATTGAGCACCAGTGAGGAGTTGGGCCCTTGTCGGTCATGATGTGATGCGCTGAGGCTTTGCGGGAATGAACCCAGAGTCCTGTGGCAAAACACCCCAGCTTTATAGTTGTAAATTCCTATTTGAGTCTATGCGTTTTGCAATGTCATCCTGTAATCATTAGTCCTTAAGTGGTGTTATCATTTGGTTATTTTGGGGCTTCCCATTATCATCTCATCTCGCCTTCGGGGTGCCTGCCTCACCTCTGAGGTCATCCATGCTGCTAACATGTTTAGCATTGGATACAATGGTTATTTTCTGATTGTCTCTTGGTCTTTCCAAGTCTCTCACTTTTTCTTGACCATCTGGACATTTGTGATGGCTTTCCCACCTTGTCTTTTCCTGATGCATGCATTCCTCATTCACACAAACAATCTCTTACAGAAACCTTCAAAGGTATACAGACAGCATTTTATATTCAGCAGAAGACATTGTAAATCAAGCCTTGCTAAATCTTATAACTTAAACAATTCACATTGAGGCTTCAGGCCCTCAACATTTCTTCTAATCTCCTTAACATAGACACAAACAAGATCCTGTCTCTTACTTTCTAAACCTTAAAACAAAGAAATGTATATTTAACTAGAGTGCCGAATTTGTAATACGTATAGGAAACCATAGTAGAGATTATAACTTATCCTAAAACAAAAGAGTGACCATAATCAGTCATAAGGATTGTTCTGGTCTGTCATTCCTTTCTGCTATTCAAAAAGGGGTGGCTGGCAGGATGAAATCAAATCATACATTAATTCTCATAGTACAATTTTATAAAATCCTGCTCCTACATGTATATAAATACCCCAGCCCACTAACTGTCCCTCAGTTTCACTCTTTTTCAACCTACTGGAGCAGTTGCAGAACCAACCTCTAACAAGCTGGTTAGCTGAATGCAAATAGTTTTAAATAGTTTGAATAGTTCTGAGCATAGACTCAGTCTTAAACTAATTTTGTAATTTTCATGTAGCTTCACTGTTAAGTTGAATTCTTGCTGCTGTCTTTGGGTCACTCCCGGCCTTGCTGAAGATAGCAGTTATGCTTGGGAAAATGGAGTTTAGGAAATGATCTTGTTCTCTTTTATTCTGTGTAGGTTATTATACCATGCTCATCATCATAATATAATTTGAGCACCTTGCGGTAGTGCATTTAGCAACATATAACTACATCTATCATGTGTTTCTTTGCTTTCATCCTCTCTCCAGAGGGAGAAGCATATACTGTGGAGGGTTTTGTTTGTGTAATGTCTTTTTTTTTTTAACTTAAATATAGCTGTTATTGTGTCTTATTAGAAAAGACAAGATCAAAGAAACGTGGTTTGCACTTGGAGCAGAAAGTTGGTGAGGTTTGTGATGTCCTTAATTCCTGGAGGAGTTCATGCCATGGTCTTTGACAGCACCTGGAGAATGTTTGGTCTCCTTCAAAGACAGACTTTTCTCTTATTGTTAAGAGTTACATTGTGCCAGAGGAGCAAAGTTTGTCGACCATGGTCTTCATCCTGGAGCTTTAGACGATCTCTTAGGTATCTTGGCTCCAGGTCATGGAGTGCTTTGAAGAGAAGGACTGGGACCTTGGACTTGATTTGAAATTCTATGGTAAGCCAGTGTAGAGAGCAGAAGACATGTTGATATGTTTGTGGTAGCTTTTGTTGCTGCATTATTAACTAGTTGGAGTTTAAGTGCTGAAGGATCCATGCCCTATGTGACAGACCCAGGCCAGTGGGGTGCAGGAGTCTGGTAGAGGGCAAATATACTGGTCACTGGGGGAGTAGTTTTCTGTTCCCTGAATGACCAGAGCAGGGTCTGCACTAGAGTAGTCAGGAACTTGCTAGAACCAATTAAGGCAGACAGGCTGATTAGAACACCTGCAGCCAATCAAGGCAGGCTAATCAGTGCACCTGGGTTTTAAAAGGAGCTCTCTCCAGTCAGATGGGGAGGAGCCAGAGGAGAGGAAGTGCATGTGAGGAACTGGGAGCAAGAGACATGAGCTGAGAGTGAGAGTGTGATGCTGGAGGACTAAGGAGTACAAGCATTATCAGACACCAGGAGGAAGGTCCTGTGGTGAGGATAAAGAAGGTGTTTGAAGGAGGCCTTGGGGAAGTAGCCCAGGGAGGTGTAGCTGTCACACAACTGTTAGAGGAGGCACTATAGACAGCTTCAAATCCATAGGGCCCTGCGCTGGAACCCAGAGTAGAGGGTGGGCCCGGGTTCCCCCCAAACCTCCCAACTCCTGATCAGACACAGGAGTTGATCCAGACTGTGGGGGAGATCACTGAGGTGAGCAAATCTGCCAATAAGCGCAGGACCCACCAAGGTAGAGGAGGAACTTTGTCACACCAGGTATATTGCATAGCTGTAATCCAGCTGAAAGGTGATGAAAGCATGAATAATGGAATCCAGGTGTTTGTCCTCCAGAATGGGACAGTTTCCTAGCCAAGAAGGTATGGTAGAAAGCAGCATCTGTAAATAATGTTATGTGAGAGCTCTGTGTCAGCAAGGAATTTATGACTACTCCTACACTATAAGACTGTATTAACCAATTGTAGGGGGGTGTATCTTCAACTGACATAGACTGCAGCATAGTTTGTCTCTTCAAAATACTTCACTTTACCCTTTCTTCTCCTCCTACCCCCCATATCACCTCTGTCTTGTCCAGATTCAGCTTCACTGAGCTGTTCTCCATCTAAGAAGTGATCTCATTGAGTACCTTGGTGGTAGTAATATGATCATGTGGTGAAGGATATGTAGAGCAGTATATTATCTGATTATCTGCATATTGCTGGCACTTGAGTTCATGCTGTCTGACCAGTTGACCTAGTGATCACATGTACATGTTTGAAAAGGACTGGAGAGAGAATTGATCCTTGTGGAACTTCACCGGTGAGGGGTCTCATGATCTTTTCGCCTCTGTTCCTCATTTTGTGTAGCATAAAAAGTGGGGGAGGCCACTTAGCCAAAGGTTGTGATGTATGGCCTTCTGCAAAGGATCCAGAAGGATGAGAAAACTTACAGAACAACTTTCTACAAGAGGCTGTAGTAGTTCTGGAGTTTGGGAGAAGTTTTCCCCAAGCATTAATTGTGTGGCTTATAAGCCTTTCGCAGTGCCAAAGCCTGATGCAAAATTTCACCCTAAAAGGAGTCACTCATTCATCTTCAAGGAGTGTCCCTGTTGGTGCTCCACTTTAGGTGTCCATGCGTCCTGCGCTTGTAATCAGAGATTTGTAGTAGCAGTGCCCATCTCGCGCTGCCTCAGGCAGTTACATAATGCTGCATGACCAACTGTCCCTTATTTCCTTCTTTACCATCTTTTGGCTTCACTCAGAGCAATTAGCAGCACCTCTTACCTGCTTTTAGCTAAGCTAGCTTTATGGTTAATAGTCAACTTAGTAGTTAAATAGTTAATCATTCTTACCCTTTATACTTACCTTTTTTTTTTTTTTTTAAAATTCTTTCTTTTTTCCCTTTGTTAGGACTTTAAGTTTAGGCTTCTAAACTTTAAGTTACTGCTTGCCTTCTCAATTTGGGACTGAACCTCTCAGGTATGCCAGGATCACCAGGATTTAAGTGCTGTCTGACTTGCAGATTGTAAGTCCCTGTTTCTGACGGACGTCTGTCTGCTGTGTTGGTGAGACACACATCTCTCAAAAGCGTCCACACTGCTGTAATCTAAAGGCCAGAAAGACATGTCCTGTTGACTTTATTATAATAATATTTATCAGTTTGTTCCAAAACCACTTCTATTGACACCTCAGTCTGGGACAATTTCTCAGATTTGTCACCTAAAAAGAATGGCTCAAATGCAGGAATCTCCCTCATAACCTCTCAAGTGAAGACTGATGCAAAGAATTCATTTAGCTTCTTTGCAATAGCTTTGCCTTCCTTGAGTGCTCCTTTAGCACCTTGAGTGTCCAGTGGGGCCACTCATGGTTTAGCAGGCTTCCTTCTTCCTATATATTCGCTGTTAGTTTTCATGTCTTTTGCTTGTTGCTCTTGTAGTCGGCCTAATTATACTTGAGCTCCTAGCAAATTAAGTGTAAATGTTCCTTTCTGTTTTCCTCAGTAGAATTTGACTTCCAATTTTTGCCTCTTACTGCGTCCTTTACTCTGTTGTTTAACCATGGTGGTGTATTTTTTGATCCTTTTGTTTTTTCTTTTGTTTGAAGTATACGTATAGTTTGTTTCTTTTATGGTGTTTTTAAAAAGTTTCCATGCAGCTTGCAGGCATTTCACTCCTGCGACTGTCCATTTTCATTTCTGTTTAGCTTCCTTGTTTTTGTGTAGTTACCCCTTCTGACGTTAAATGCCACTGTGGTGAGTTTCTGTAGTATTTTCCCCCTTAGGGATGTTCAATTTCATTACATTATGGCTGCTATTACCAAGCGGTTCAGCTTTATTCACCTCTTGGACCACATCTGTGAACCATTTATGACTAAATCGAGAGTTGTCTCTGCCCTTCTGGGTTCCAGGACTAGCTGCTCCAAGAAGTAGTCATTAATGGTATATAGAAATCTTATCTCTGCATCCCCTCCTGAGTTGACATGTACCCCAGTCAGTATGGATAGTTGAAATCCTCCATTATTGGGTTTTCTGTTTTGTAGTTTATCTAATCTCCTTTCATATTTCACAGTTACAGTCACCATCCTGGTCAGGCGGTCAGTAGTATATTACTACTACTGTACTCTTATTTATTCAAGCAGGGAATTTCTACCCATAGAGATTCTACAGTACAGTTTGATTCATTTAAGATCTTTGTTATATTTGACTCTGTGCTTTTTCTGCCCCGCTCCCCAATATAGTGCCCCTTCCACACTAGTACAACCTGTTCTGTTTATTTTGTACCCTGGTCCTGCTGTGTCTCATTGATTATCACCAGTTTTTGTGATGCCTATTAGTATCAATATCCTCACTGAATACGAGGCACTATAGTTCACCCATCTTAGTATTTGTTTGTAGAAGCATGTAGAAAAAAAAATGTCAGTGTTTAGTTGTCTGCCTGCATGTGATGTAATTGAATGAGACTCTTTTTTTTTCATTTGACTGTTTCTCTTCAGTTTCTACCTGTATGTCATATCCTATTAAAGAGGAGAGGTTAGAAATTGAAAGAGTATCCCTTTTAATAAACCTTCCCCTAAGGCAGGGGTGGGTAAACTTTTTGGGCAGAGGAGTGGGGAAATTGTATGCAAGGCTGTGGCGGGGGTTGGGCTGTGGGTGCGGGTGCGGCATGTATGAGGGGGCTCAGGGGCAAGGGGTTGGGGCAGAGGAGGGGTGTGGAGTGCAAGAAGGAGCTCAGGGCAGGGGTGCAGGAGGGATGCGGACTGCGGGAGAGGGCTAAGGGCAGGGGTTGGGATGCGGCAGGGGGCTCGGGGCAGGGGATTGGGGTGCACAATGCAGCAGGGAGCTTAAGGCAGGGAGTTGGGGGGGGTGCAGGAGGGATTTGGGCTCCGGCCTGGCACTGCTTGCCTAAAGCGACTCCAGGATGGCAGCGGCTCGCACCAGGGGCCAGGGAAGGTCTCTGCATGCCTGTCCTTTCCCCAACCCCACGCTGCTCCAGGAAACGCTGCATCCCCTGGGGGAGAGGAGGCGGAGGGCTCCCCGTGCACTGCCCTTGCCGTGTCTCTACGTACCTCCCCCAAAGCTCCCATTGGCCGCGGCTCCCCGTTCCCGACCAATGGGAGCTGGGGGGGCAGTGCCTGGAGTCAAGGACAATGCACAGAGCCCTCTGTCCCCCCCCACCCGGGGGCCGTAGGGATGTTGTGCCAGCCGCTTCTGAGAACAGCGCGGGCCCCACAGCACCACCGGGGGCAATCCTACGGGCCAGATCCAAAGGCCTGACAGGCCAGATCTGGCCCACGGGCCGTAGTTTGCCCACTCCTGCCCTAAGGGATTTGTCTGTCCAAACTATGCGCTCTTCTGTGTACCTATTAGACTTCTCCAACCTTAAAGTAAAAATTCTTCTAAAATCTTTTTAATTTTACGTGCCAGCAATCTGATTCTCTTTTTGGTGCAGGTGGAGCCCATCCTTCCTGTGTAGGCTCCCCCTTTGCTAAAAGGTTTCCTATTTCCTAATAAACCTAAATCCCTCCTCCAAACGCCATAATCTTTTCTACACATTGAGACCTTGTAGTTTTGCCTGTCTGGCCCTGCTCATGGAACTGGAAGCATTTCAAAGAATGCTCCCATGGAGATTCATGGATTTTGCCATGAACTGCTTCCAGAGATTTCAGGGGAAAGGATCCACCTATTATAAGGATCTGCTTCTCAAAGTGTTTGTGAGAAGAGAAATTTGCATGTAAAAGAACAAATTATCTATATGTATTTACATTATTGCTTAGAAAACCTAACCTGAACTTTAAAAAAAATGAAATATGTTCTCAAATGTTTTTTTTAAACTAAAACAAAGAATATAGGTAGATTTTCATTGCACTTACATATTAAAATATATTTGACACCGTGCCTCTGAAGTCTTGACTTTTTTGTTTATATTTAGGTGCTTTCATTAGTCTCAAAGATGCTGAACTTACTTTGGCTGTTGAAACTTGTTTAAAAAGCCTACTGCAGGCATTTTGTTGTGATAATCATCATGATGAGAGAACACTTCAGACACTGATGTCAAAGTTTTATTCATCTGGATATCGGCCCCAAATAATTGTCAGTAGGTTTCGAAATGAAGTGTATGATGTCAGACCCAGGTGAGTTCCAAGTTTTGAATAAAATTGCTGCTTCAGAATCTTGATCCAAATGGCTTAATAGTAACTCCAATATACACATGACCGTACATTAGAAAATGCATTGAATTTTTAAAGTGGCTTGCACTTTTTAAATATGTACGTTTTATTTTGTTTTTTTTCTTATTTTCTCATAGGGCCGTTCACCATCCAGAATTCCCATCAGTCCTTACAGCTTTAGAAATAGATAATGCAGTGGTTGCTAATTGTTTGATTGACATGAGGGGTATAGAAACAATCCTGCTAATTAAGGTAGGACAAAACTGCCATATTTGTTTTTGCTGTAAGTTTTAAAAGGCATTTATATGCTAACGAGGCTTTTTGTAATTAAAAAAAGGCAACCTAATTGATTCTTGCTTCCTCAAGATACCTATGGAAACAAGGCATTCTTCTTTGAATGGTTGCAGATGTGTATTCCACTCAGTATACAAGTGTGCACACAGCCAGTGCACTGAAGCCAGATAACTTTTCCTAGCATCATCCTAGGGGTAGTGCTCTTGCTCTCTGGCCCTAAGATATTTCCATGGCTATATAAGGGCAGCGCGGCCCTAATCCTGCTTACATCCTTCATTTTGGAGTCAAAGTTTCCCATGTTTTTTTCCTCATGAATTTTTAACATCAGTTATTTGTAAGTAATTAGTAGTACCCTGTAATTAGTAGTTAGTTATTAGCTTTCATTTGTGTTAGTGTTATATAGTGCTATGCCCTTGCCAGGCTTTGAGAACTGTCCTTCATGTGAGGTGGCAGTTCCCAATGACGACCCCCATATGTGCTGTTAGTTGTGCCAAGGAGAGGGGCACATTAAAGAGAGGTTCTTCGTTTGCCACTCCTTTAAAAATAAGACTCAAGTGGCCCAATATTTGTGCTTAAAACAGCATCTCACTTAATAGGAATAAAAGAGGTCCTGGATAACTCTCATCCAAGAATATTAACGGAACTGGCACATGAAACTGCAAGGCCAATTACAAAGATTTTTAATGAATCTGTCAACTTTGGGGTCATACCTTATGACTAGAGAAATGTGGATACATACTTTAAGAAAGGGGGGAAAGAGTGATCCAGGAAACTACAGACCCCTTAGTTTGACCTAAATTGTATGTAAGGTCTTAGAACAAATTTTGAAAGAGTGATTAGTTAAGGACATAAAGGTAAAAGGTAATTAGGATAAAATACAACATGATTTTACAAAAGGTAGATCGTGCTATATCAACTTAACCTTTCTTTGAGAAGATAACTGATTTTCTAGAAAAAGGAAATGCAGTAGATGCAATCTATTTGGATTTTAGGAAAGCATTTATTACAGTTCCACATGGGAAATTATTAGTTAAATTGGAGAAGATGTGGATTATGAGAATTGAAAAGTGGGTAAGGAACTGGTTAAACGGGGGATTACAGCGGGTGAATTATCAGGCAGATGGAAGGTTACTAATGGAGTTCCCCATGGATGGGTCTTGGGACCAGTCTTATTTAAAATTTCATTTATGACGTTGGCACAAAAAATGGGAGTATGCTAATAAAATTTGTGGATGATGCAGAGTTTGTGTGCTATTGCCAATATAGAAGAGGACTGGAATATTGCACAAGAAAATTTGGAAGAAGTTTGAAATTGGAATAAAAGAAGTGGGATGAAATGTAACAGTGCTGTATGCAAGGTTAATGGTTTACTTAAAATATTTTTTGATATAAAATTGTTGTAAGTGAGAGGACAAGAAAGATCTGTGTGCATTGATCAGTCACAGGATGACTATGAGCTGCCAATGTGATGCAGCTGTGAAAAAGGCTAGCACAGTCTAAGGATGCATCCCATGAGGTATTTCCAGTAAAGATAGGGAAGTGACGTTTTCCATTGTAGAAGACATTGGTGAGATCACATCTGGAATACTGTGTTCAAGAAAGATGAATTCAAACTAGAATGAATGCAGAGAAGGGCTAGTAGGATGATAAAAGGAATGGAAAACCTACCTTAGGAGAGGAGACTTAAGGAGCTTGGTTTGTTTAACCTAACAAAATGAAGGCTGTAGGGGAGATATGATTGCTCTCTCTAAATATATCAGAGGGATAAACATCCTAGAGAGATTGGAGTTCAGGGCCAATGTTGGCACAAGAACAAATGGATATGAACTGGCCATCAACAAATTTAGAAACCTTTGTCTAATTTCAAGCCTAACTGTCAGAGGACTGAAGTTCTAGAACTGCCTTCTGAGGGGAATAGTATAGGCAAGAAACCTAGCTGGCAGCAGGGCTGAACATGATAAGTTTATGGAGGGGATATATGATGAGGTTGCCTACAATGATGTAGGGCCCATTTGTGACTGCTGTTAGCAAATACCTCCTGTGGCTGGAGATGGTAAACTAGTGGGGAGGGGTATGAGTTACTACAGAGATTTTTTTCCCCACGTGGTTCTCACCCACATGGTCAGGGTCTAAGTGATTACCATTTTGGGAGTCAAGAAGGAATTTTCCTCCGGTGATATTGACGAGACCCTAGAGGTTTTTTCCCTTCTGCTGCTGCGTGGGATATGGGTCACTTGCTGGTTTGAACTAGAGTAAATCGTGGATTCTTTGTAATGGGAAGTTCTTAAATCAAGACTCAGCATGAGACTATTACAGGAGTGGATGGCTGAGATTCTGTGGCCTGCAGTGATGCAGGAAGTCAGACTACATGATTCGGATGATCCCTTCTGCCCTTAAAGTCTATATCTAATATTAAGAACACACCAGAGAACCATCTACAGTTGGAAATTTAAGCTGTTGCTGATAGTAGTTGATAGCAGGTCCACCTGAACCAGAGCTGAAAACTGTTTAACTATCTTTTGTCTTTTGGTCAAAGCTATTTTCAGCACCTCAGAAAGCTGTGTTTCGAAAAGGTTTTCTTTAAACGAGTTAAATAATTGTTCCAGTTTCGCTAGCAGTTAAACAGTTCTTTTCACTGGTTCAAAGCAGGGCGGATTTGATTTAAATCAAATTGATTTAAATCACTAATCAGGAAGACTTAATTTAATCATGGATTTCTATATAAAAGTGCATTCTTGTTGCATATTCACATTGTTCACAGCTCCTTCATATGAGACCCATATTGGGTCTCTTTTATGGCCTGCTGCCATTATAGGTTTTCCCTTCTAGTGTGAGAATGTTATGGTATGGTAGATCTCAAATCAATGAAGGCTACACTCAGAAAGACCTCAAAATTTCTGGAATATGCTGCTCAAATAGTTTCACTTTTGTTTTTACTGCTTGTCCCTCCCTTCTCACATTTATCTCCAGAATTCTTCTCCTTGTCCAGATCTATTCTGCCCTCAACAATCTTCTATTCATTGAACTTCTTGAAATTTTGCAGTTTTAGAGAGAGGTAAGGGATTGATTCTGTATACACAAATTTGCAGAGGGGACAGTAGGGTTGAGGTCTGTTATTTCTCACCTCTATACGTTATTTATTTAAAAACACTTTTGCTGTTAACAAGCATGTTATCTCTGGAAACACAAATCCACAGTTTGAGAACTGCAAAACTAAGCATCTCTGATAGTATCTTTCTGTCTACCCAGTGGGACTCAGTGCTAAGTCTAGAAGGCTAGGTCTATGCTATCCGCTGGATCGGCGGTTAGTGATCAATCTATGTGGGATCGATTTATTGTGTGTAGTGTAGATGCAATAAATTGATCCCCGATCGCTCTTCCGTTGACTGCTGAACTCCAGCTCGGCGAGAGGCAGAAGCAAAATTGATGGGGGAGCCATGGCACGCCGCTAGGACGCGAAGTAAGTAATTTTAATTCGATCTAAAGTACGTTGAGTTCAGCTATGCTATTCTCGTAGCTGAAGTTGCATATCTTAGACACTACCAACCCCACCCCACTCCAGTGTGAACCAGGCCTCCTCCTTCGAGTGCTTACTCATATCCATTCCAGTTAGGTGTGTGCACGCCGTGTGCACATTCGTTGGATATTTTTACCCTAGCAACACTCGGTGGGCCGGCAGGGCGCCCCCTGGAGTGGCGCCACTATGGTGCCGGATATATACCCCTGCCGGCGCCTCCACTCCTTAGTTCCTTCCTACCGCCCATGTCGGTCGTTGGAACAATGGAGCGCAGCTTAGCTGATCTCCACCTCCCTAGTGATTCGCTCATTTCTATTGTATTTGTGTATATAGTTCGATTTCTATCAGTATAGTAAGTTTAATTAGTTCTGTACTAGTTATTGTAGATAGTTAAGAGGGATCGGGGGCTAGCCCCTTTTTCCTCCCCCGGTACCGGGGCTCATGCCCGGTTCACTGGGCTTCAAACCGTGCTCGGCCTGTCATAGGCCGATGCCCAAAGGAGACCCTCACGACTCCTGTCTTAAGTGCCTGGGTGAATCCCATCTGACGAACAAGTGCCGCATCTGTAAGGCGTTCAAGCCCCGGACTAAAAAAGAGCGGGACATTCGCCTAAAACAGCTGCTGATGGAGACAGCGTTGGCTCCCCAGTCCTCGGCACCGTCAGCGGAACCGGGAGCAAGTGCCTCCTTGGCACCGGAGCGCACTCCAACAGCGAAGGCTCCTCGACATCAGCCATCACTGGCCCAAGCTTCTACCCGGCACCGTTTGCTCTCACCATGGAGCATGAAGCACAAACCTCCTGCGGCTGCTATACGTACACTGCAGTCTGAGCGCTTAGCCAAGTCAGACCACCCGGCACCGTCAGCTGCCGCGGCACTGACGTCCTCCGCACCATTGATTCCGGCCTCGCTGGAGCCGTCGAGTCCGGTGCTCACCAGCTCCCCGGCACGTGCCTTGGTTGAGCTTATTGTGCCCTCCACTCCGGAGATGTTTTCAACAGCATGGGACTTGATTGCCTTGACGAAGCCTGAGCTGTCTCAACCCCCGGCACCGCCGGTGCGGGTTCCTCAGTCCCTAGGCAATCCGGCCCTCATGAGACCTTCTTCGCCTGGTACCACGGAACGTCACCGGTCCCGATCCAGGTCCCATGGACATTCCCGGTCCCGCCATCGATCCCGGTCCCGCGGCCGCTCGCAGTCCTGGTACTGTTCCTCATCGAGGTACCGGTCGTACTCGCGGCACCGCTCGAGGTCCTGGTCGCCGTCCAGGTACTACCGGCACCGCTCCAGATCTCGGCACCACTCGCGGCACCGGACTCTTCGCAGCCGATCTCGGCACGGCGATTCCAGGCACCGGTCGACCTCCCAGCACCGCGCTGGTCGCAGGTCCCGGTCCCACTCCCAGCACCGTCACGACTCTCAGTACCGTTCTGGCACTGCATAGGGATGGTTCGAGTGGACGCAGAGACCTACATCAAACGGTCTCAGCTCCCCCGTGGCTGTCTTGTCATCCGTCAATCTCTTCCCATGCAGACACTGCATCATACGGGGATTCAGATAATCACCAGGGACTTCATCAGTGGCCCTTTTGGACACCTTCGGCCTACCACCAAACCCAAGGTGATCCGCATATACCATCGAACTCCGGCCCTTCTGAACATCGGGCGCCAGAGACCACGGTGAGCAGACCTCCCCCACCGGGTACAGAGGAATCTCCAACACACGTGCCAAACCCACAAGATCCACCACCTCAGGACATCCCCCAAGACCAGGAGACGATCCAAGACCCGCTGGTTCCCAGGGTTTCATCCTCTTCCTCCCCAGATGAAGCGATGGTGGAGACGTCTACATCTGGACCGCCCCCAATCGACCTCAGGTCACACCAGGACCTCCTACGCCGCGTCGCCCTCAACATCAACTTATGTGTAGAGGAAGTTCCTGAGGTGGACGACCCCGTTGTCAGTATACTGTCAGCGGAGGCTCCAACCAGGGTGGCCCTCTCCTTCATCCACTCGATACAGGCTAGAGCGGATACCATCTGGCAATCCCCAGCATCCATACCGCCCACAGCCAGAGGGGTTGAACGTAAATACATGGTGCCCTCCAAAGGGTACAAGTACCTGTATATACACGCCCCTCCTTGTTCATTGGTTGTTCAATCTGTCAATGAACGGGAGTGCCATGGCCAGCAAGCCCCTGCTCCTAAATCAAGGGAGGCCAGACGAATGGATTTGTTGGGGAGAAAGATCTATTCTGCGGGAGGCCTCCAACTCAGGGTGGCGGACCAGCAAGCCCTCCTGAGTAGGTACAGCTATAACACCTGGGAGGCAGTAGGGAAGTTTGTAGAGCTCGTCCCGCAGGACTCCCGCCAGGAATTCACAGCTCTCCTGGAGGAAGGGAAAAAAGTGGCGCAGACCTCTCCCTCCAGGCCTCGCTGGATGGCGCCGATTCGGCAACTAGAACCGTCGCCTCTGGGATTGCCATGCGACGTATGTCGTGGCTGCAAGTGTCAGGCCTGCCACCTGAACTCCAGTACACGACACAGGATCTACCCTTTGATGACCAGGGCCTCTTCTCCCAGAAGACGGACCCTTGGCTACAGAGTCTGAAGGACAATCGCGAAATTATGCTTTCGCTGGGAATGCATACGCCGCAGACTCAAAGACAGTCTTTCCAGTCGCAACCTCAGCGCCCCTACTCCCCACCTCGACCAGGGCAAGACTTCACCAGATGGTGAGGTCGTACCTCTCGCAGATGACAGTCTGGACCTCAGGGGGTTAACAATTCCGGTCCCACCAAGCCACCGGTGGGACCGAAGCCAAACTTTTGAGGGTGCACCCCAGCACTGTAGCATCCCTTCCAGTTCGCCAACCGCCTTGCCGCATTCCTCCCTGCGTGGTCCCAGCTACCTTCGGACCGTTGGGTCCTCCGCACAGTGGAATCTGGCTACCGCCTTCAGATTATTTCAAACCCATCTCCCCACTCTCCCTCCTTGTCCCTGTTCAGGGACCCCTCTCACGAGCAACTCCTTATGCAGAAGGTTTCGAGGCTCCTTGCGATGGGAGCTATAGAGGAGGTTCCAGAGAAATTAAGGGGCAAGGGGTTCTATTCCAGATATTTCCTAATTCCCAAGGCGAAAGGGGGCCTCCGGCCTATCCTGGACCTGCGAGGACTGAACAAATTCATGAGAAAGTTCAAGTTCCGCATGGTGTCCCTGGGAACCATCATCCCTTCCCTGGACCCCGGAGATTGGTACGCTGCTCTCAGCATGAGGGACGCATATTTCCACATCGTAATTTTCCCTCCGCACAGAAGGTACCTACGCTTTGTGGTGAATCGTCAACATTACCAATTTGCGGTCCTTCCCTTTGGCCTCTCTTCGGCCCCTCAGGTATTCACAAAGTGTATTGTGGTAGTCGCCGCCTCCCTCCGCCGTCGTCGAATACACATCTTCCCATACCTCGATGACTGGCTTATTCGAGGGACCTCTGAGGCTCAGGTTATCGCTCATGTAAACGTCATCAAGGGCCTATTCACCTGTCTAGGCCTGATTATCAATCTGGACAAATCCATTCTGCTACCTACGCAGAGGATAGAATTCATAGGGGCCATGCTGGACTCCAATCTTGCAACGGCCAGCTTGCACCCACAGCGGTTTCAGACTATAGTCTCGCTTATACAGCAACTAAAAAACTTCCCAACAACTTCTGTCTGCACCTGCCTTGGCCTCCTCAATCACATGGCTGCGTGCACCTTCGTTACGAAGCACGCGAGACTGCACATGCGTCCTCTCCAGACTTGGCTCGCCTCAGTCTACCGTCCATGCAGGGATGCCATAGCCATGATAATCACGGTTCCACCAAGCGTTCTGGGCTCCCTCGACTGGTGGCTGATGCCCTCCCTGCTGTGTGCCGGTCGTCCGTTCCATCCGCCGCAGCCTTCGGTGTCTCTGACAACAGACACTTCCTCTCTCGGCTGGGGTGCTCACTTAGGGCACCTTCGCACCCAGGGTCTTTGGTCTTTTCAGGAGCTGGCGCTTCACATCAATGTCCGCTAACTGAGAGCGGTCCGACTGGCGTGCCAGACCTTCCAGCCTCACCTACAGGGCCGTTGTGTTGCAGTTTTCACAGACAATGTAACGGCCATGTATTACATAAACAAGCAGGGAGGGACACGGTCCTCCCCCCTTTGTCAGGAGGTGATGCAACTGTGGGACTTCTGCATAACCCACTCGATAGACCTGGTAGCCTCCTTTCTCCCGGAAGTCCGGAATTCTCTCGCGGATCACCTGAGCATATCCTTCCTGTCCCACGAGTGGTCCACCCGTCCGGACGTCCTCCTTTCAGTATTCCGGAATTGGGGCTTTCCCCAGATAGACCTCTTTGCCTCCCAAGAGAACAGAAAATGCCAGGCGTTCTACTCCCTGCAGGTTCGCTCCCCAGGCTCCCTCTTGGACGCATTCCTAATTCCCTGGGAAGGTCGTCTACTTTATGCCTTTCCGCCCTTTCCCCTAGTCCACAGAGTCCTGCTCAAGCTCCGCAGGGACAGGGCCAGGCTAATCCTGATCGCTCCGGCGTGGCCGTGGCAGCACTGGTACACCATACTGCTCGACCTATCTCTAGCGGACCCGATACCTCTGCCGCTCTACCCGGACCTGATAACACAGGAATTCGGCAGACTTCACCACCCAGACCTGCAGTCCCTCCACCTGACAGCATGGCTATTGTCTGGCTAAACCAATCTGAATTGCACTGTTCCACCCTGGTGCAGCAGGTTCTCCTGGGAAGCAGAAAACCTTCCACGCGGGCGACATATCTCACCAAGTGGAAGCGCTTCTCCCATTGGTGCGCCCAGCGTAACCTTACTCCTGAAGGCGTATCGGTCGCCATTATCTTGGACTACTTATGATACCTCAAGGAACAGGGCCTGGCGCTCTCTTCGATAAGGGTGCATCTGGCCGCGATTTCCACCTTCCATCCTGGGGAATCCGGCAGTTCCATCTTCTCTCACACTATAGTTTCCAGGTTCCTTAAGGGCTTGGAGCGACTCTACCCTCCAGTTAAGCACCCTTCCTCTACCTGAGATCTCAACCTTGTGTTAGCTAGGCTCACGGGCCCTCCCTTTGAGACGTTAATCACATGCTCACTGTTGTACCTGTCCTGGAAGACGGCCTTCCTCGTCGCTATCACCTCGCCCAGACGAGTATCGGAGCTTGATGGTAGACCCCCCCACCCTCCGTATACGATCTTCCACAAGGACAAGGTACAGCTGCGACCGCACCCGGCTTTCCTTCCCAAGGTGGTCTCTGCCTTCCACGTTAATCAAGACATTTTCCTACCAGTCTTCTTCCCGAAGCTGCATACATAGCACCGGGAACAACAACTACATACCCTGGATGTCTGCCGGGCCCTCACCTTTTACATTCAGAGGACCAAACCTTTCAGACGCTCGCCTCAGCTGTTTGTAGCGGTCGTGGAGCGCATGAAAGGCATGCCTATCTCTTCCCAGAGACTCTCATCCTGGGTGACGTCCTGTATCCGGACATGCTACGACTTGGCCCGCGTTCCGACTGGCCATCTTACTGCCCACTCTACTCGGGCTCAAGCCTCGTCTGCCGCTTTCCTGGCCCACGTTCCCATCCAGGAAATATGTCGCTCAGCTACCTGGTCTTCCGTCCATACTTTTGCATCCCACTGTGCACTGGTTGAACAGTCTAGAGACGATGCCGCCTTTGGCTCAGCGATGTTACATTCCGCAACGTCTCACTCCGACCCCACCGCCTAGGTAAGGCTTGGGAATCACCTAACTGGAATAGATATGAGCAAGCACTCAAAGAAGAAAAGACAGTTACTCACCTTTGTAACTGTTGTTCTTCGAGATATGTTGCTCATATCCATTCCACACCCGCCCTCTTTCCCTACTGTCGGAGTGCCGGCAAGAAGGAACTGAGGAGAGGAGGGGCCGGCAGGGGTATATATCCAGCACCATAGCGGTGCCACTCCAGGGGGCACACTGCCAGCCCACCTAGTATTGCTAGGGTAAAAATCTCCGACGAACGTGCACGCGGCACGTGCACACCTAACTGGAATGGATATGAGCAACACATCTCAAAGAACAACAGTTACAAAGGTGAGTAACTGTCTTTTCTAGACTTAGCACTGAGTCCCATTGGGTCGATAGAAAGATTAACCTAACTAATCTCTACAGAAGCCTCTGGGACCCCATAAGATTGGGTCCCTATTCCATGAACTATTGGAATTCTTTTACAAAACTTTTCTTAAACATTATATGAATTTATTCTCATACTATAGAGTTAGAATTTATAATCCCTATTCCATGATGAGATATCTTTGAGCTATAATTTAATTAAAACTATCTTTAGATTGCTTTTTTCTTTAAAAAGCATTTTATCAAAAAAATCAGATTTAAATAAAAGATGCATTTTTTTTAAAGTTATTGATTTTTATCCACCCTGGTTCAAAGAGACACATTGCTGGCAGTTGTCCATTTCCTAATGTAGACTAAGCTTTGAAAAGCAGTAATATCTGAGACCTCCTTCTCACCCCCCCCCAAGAAGTTCTGGTTCACAGCAAAATAGATGCAAGTTTACAATGTAATATGGCAGGGGAAAAATGCTAATAGGATTAGTTCTGTCTGTACTGCACTTAACATACTGCTCCCAGTTCTGGGCATCTTAATTTCTGAAAGATAAAGAAAATTGCAGGGAATTGGAGAGAAGCAAGAAAACAGATTACGGGGCAGGAAATAATGGCTTATGAGGAAAGAAACTAGTATTACAAGTATTTGATTGATTTCTTTCTTCTGATAGATATTGCTTGGGTAAGTAACAGGACACAGTCCTCTAAGGTTTCAGAGTAGCAGCCGTGTTAGTCTGTATCCGCAAAAAGAACAGGAGTACTTGTGGCACCTTAGAGACTAACAAATTTATTTGAGCATGAGCTTTTGTGCACTAAAACCCACTTCATTGGATGTATGCAGTGGAAAATAGTAGGAAGATGTATATATTTGTCTACATTTAAAATGCTGCAGTGGCACAGTTGCACTTCTGTAGTGCTTCAGTGATGTTACTGCCTATGCTAAGGGGAGGATTATCCCATTGATGTAGGTAATTCTCCTGCCCGAGAGGCACTGTCTACACTGGAGGTCAGGTTGGTTTGAATGCGTCACTCAGAGATGTGGATTTTTCACATCTGAGTGACGTAATATCAACCTCAGGCCTAGTGTACACTAGAAAATATGTGTTTGAATAGTGTGAAGATCAGAGAGAGAGAGGATTTGTCATAAGTCTTCAGAAGGAGATGTAGCTAAGGGTATGTCTACATTTAAACATGTACAGTGGCACAGCTGCAGTGCTGCAGCTACACCAATGTAGCGCTTAAGTGTAAACACTACCTGCGCCCAAGAGGGGGGTGCTCCCATTGGTGTAGGTAATCCATCTCCCCGAGAGGTGGATTCTTCGATTGACCTAGCACTGTCTACAGTGGTGGTTAGGTTGGCATAGCAACATCTCTCAGGGATGTGAATTTTTTACACTCCTGAGAGACGTAGTTATGTTGATATAAGTCCCCAGTGTAACCCTAAGAGAAATGGGATGGCAAGCATACTGGGCTTGGCCTAAACAAAGCTGCATCAATTTTACTGAAGGTGTTTTGATTAAACCAGTGCAACTTTTGTATGTAGGCAATCGTGTAGTTGTGGAGTATTTTTCCAAAGGAAACAGGGAAAAAGTCATTAATTGAGAGATTTAAAATGAAACTGTACGAAGAATACTGCCAGATGGATTCAGTAGATGATCTAAAGGTGTATTCCATTTTGAATATCATTATTTTTGTCATCTTAAGACCCTTTAGTAGACTCATTGGTCCAGGTAACTCTTAAGTGGGTTCTTTTTTATTTGAAGTGTAAGGGACTTAGACTTTTCTTAAGTGTCAAATCAAGTTCTTAAATCTTAAACTGAGTTTTCTTACTGTTCTGAAAGCAAGAAATACCACGCCTGAGGTTGGTAGAAGTCCGTGAGAGCTTTGGGTCCTCTAAGGATCAGAAACATAGATAACATTTCAAATTGCTAGCCACTGTGAGTACTTTTTATGAGAGAATACCTATGTTTTTCAGAGTAACCCAAAGGCTCGTGAAGTAATGCAGAGCAAGAGGCCTCCAAAAAACTGTAGAGAAGCTTTTACTGCTGAGGGTGATCAAGTGTTTGAGAGACGTTATTATTCATCTGATAATACCAGGCCAAAATTCCTAAGTAAAGACGTGGAAGCAGAAATAAGGTTAGTGTCGTATTGCTGAAGTGTAAAGTATTCTCTCTCAAGGTGTTACAAGTAACATCTTTTGCTCTTTGTCTTTCTACTCCTGTTCGAAGGGTTCAGGAGTGTTTTAAAACACAAAATCTAAAAATAATTCTACCTTCTGCATTGTAGAAAAAGATACCTTTCTCTTCAGTTGACCTTTCTTTTCCTCGACTTAACTCCATGACAGTATCTGCATCACACTTTTTTCTTGCGAAGATTTTTTCCTCATCCAGACTTGTTAAAATCACGTATCAATTTTCCAGAAGTACCTTTTGTAATAGATTCATATTTTTGAGTTCCTTCTTAATTGTTTTGAGCTTGTGGCATGTGGATGTGGCCCAAAGACATGGGATTTGCAGAGACAACATACTCTGAGAAATCCAGTTACCTTCCTTTCATTTTTGTAGCCTTGGTCAAAGAGCAAGCCTGAAATGAAAGGTCTCTAAAAATACTATGAAAATGGAGTAGTGTTTCCAAATTAGCCTCACACCAATTTCCCTTTGTTAAAAGATTTGTAGCTATTTTGTTAGGTCATGTCTACGCTACAAAATTAAGTCAAGCTAATTTATGTCGGCATACAGCTGCTGCAGTAATTATATTTCTTGTGTATGTCTACACTTCGTTCCGTGTGTCAGTGGTGTGCATCCTCACCAGGAGCACTTGTATCATTTTGGGGCATTTTGGGATGACTTTTGCAAGCCAGTAACAGTCTGGATAAGCAATACAGGGTTTGCACTGACACTGTGTCAACCTAACTGCATTGACATTGACTCTGTGCCTCTCATGGAGGTGGAGTTAAATCGGAATAGTGGGGCACTTACGTTGGCGGGAGCAGAATTTTAGTGTAGACACTTACATTGTTAGATCAATTTAAGCTGTCTTGTGTTAACCTAACTGTAGTGTAGACCAGGCCTCAGTTCCAAGCATTTGGCATTGTCAGATAACCTTAGTCCCAGATTTGGACCTTAGCGTCCAAAATATGGGGGTTAGCATGAAAACCTCCAAGCTTAGTTACCAGCTTGGACCTGGTACTGCTGCCACCACCCAAAAAATTAGAGTGTTTTGGGGCACTCTGGTCCCCCCGAAAACCTTCCCTGGGGACCCCAAGACCCAAATCCCTTGAGTCTCACAACAACGGAAAATAAACCTTTTCCCTTCTCCCCCCTCCAGGTGCTCCTGGAGAGATACACAGACACAAGCTCTGTGAATCTAAACAGAGGGACTCCCCCCCTCCCCGTTCCCAGTCCTGGAGAACAGAATTACCGAGAGTTAATCTCTCTTTCCCCCCTCACCCAGAGGGTATGCAAAGTCAGGCAAATAAATCTAACACACACAGATCTCCCTCTGACTTTTTCCTCCCACCAATTCCCTGGTGAGTACAGACTCAATTTCCCTGAAGTTTCCCACTAAAGAAAAACTCCAACAGGTCTTAAAAGAAAGCTTTATATAAAAAAGAGAGAAAAATACGTACAAATGGTCTCTCTGTATTAATGTGACAAATACAGGGTTAATTGCTTAAAAGAATATTGAATAAACAGCCTTATTCAAAAAGAATACAATTTAAAGCACTTCAGCAACTATATTCATGTAAATACAAAACAAAAAACCATGTTTGTACTTACAACTTGGAAACAGAAGATTAGAAAGCAAGAAATAGAAATCACTCCTCATCCGAGAGAGCATACAGGCAGACAGACAGAGACTCAGACACAACTTTTTTCCTCCACCCAGAGTTGAAAAAATCCGGTTTCCTGATTGGTCCTCTGGTCAAGTGCTTCAGGTGAAAAAGACATTAACCCTTAGCTATCTGTTTATAACAGGCATACCTACGTGCAACTATATGTAGTCATCTTGATTATTCTGATTACTTTTTCAAAACAGCAAGCTTTAAAAGAAAACCAGCATTTATTCTGGAGAGATTTCAGAGGTGGGGGTGGTAACTTTTTTGACCAACTCCAATTACTACCGTTAAAATACTTTATTTTGGGGACTGAGCTATAATGCAAATGAAGTGAGAAAATAGGTCACTGTTGAATTAAAAATTTATTGAAAAGAAATTTTCCGTAACTATTAGCACCTAAGATGTTTAAAATTCTGTGAGTTCTTCTTCGAGTGCTTGCTCATATCCATTCCAGTTAGGTGTGCACACGTTGCGTGCACGTTCGTTGGAAGACTTTTACCCTAGCAACACTCAGTGGGCCGGCAGGGCGCCCCCTGGAGTGGCGCGGCTATGGCGCTTGATATATACCCCTGCCGGCCCATCCGTCCCTCAGTTCCTTCTTACCGCCCGTGTCGGTCGTTGGAACAGTGGAGCGCAGCTTAGCTGATCTCCACTTCCCTAGCTATTCACCTGTTTATATAGTTATTGTGTATATAGTCGATTTTCTATAGTTCTAGTTAGTTCTGTTTTAGTAGTTCTTGTAGTAGTTCTTGTATATAGTTAAAGAGGATCGGGGGTTAGCCCATTCTCCTCACCCAGTACCGGGACCCATGCCCGGTTCCCCGGGCTTCAAACCGTGCACGGCCTGTCATAGGCCAATGCCCACAGGAGACCCTCATGACTCCTGTTTAAAGTGCTTGAGTGAATCCCACCTTGCGGACAAGTGCCGAATCTGCAAGGCTTTCAAGCCCCGGACAAAAATGGAACGGGACATTCACCTGAAGCAACTTTTGATGGAGGCAGCTCTAACTCCTCCAGCTTCGGCACTGACTACGGCACTGGGGACAAGTGCCTCATCCCCACCGGAGTGCACAACTGCAGTGAAGGCTCCTTGGCACCAGCCTTCACCGGCCCAAGCTTCTGCCCAGCACCACTCCCTCTCCCCAAGGAGCAAGAGGCATAAGACTCCTGCGGCCCCTGTATCTACGCCGCAGTCAGAGCGTACAACCAAGTCGGACCACCCCGCACTGCTAACTGCCGCAGCATCGAAGACCTCTGCACCGTTGATTCCGGTCTCACAAGAGCCGTCGAGTCTGGTGCCTATCAGCTCCCCGGCACACACCGTGGTCGAGCTTCTCATGCCCTCCACGCCGGAGCCTTTCTCCACAGCACGAGAACTGATTGCCTTGACGGAGCGCGAGCTGCCTCAAGCCCCGACACCGGCGGTGTGGGCTGTTCAATCATTGGGCAAGCCCGCCATGATGAGGCCATCTTCACCTGGTACCATCGACCGTCGCCGGTCCCGATCCAGGTCCCGCAGGCACTCTTGGTCCCGCTATCAATCCCGATCCCGACACCACTCACAGTCCCGGTACCGCTCTCCATCTCAGTACTGGTTGTACTCGCAGCACCGCTCGAGATCCCAGTCGCCGTCCCGGTACTCTTGGCACTGGTCCAGGTCCCAACACCACCATACCTCTCGCAGCTGATCTCGGCACGGAGATTCAAGGCACTGGTCGACCTCCCGGCACCGCGCTGGTCGCAGGTCCCGGTCGCACTCTCAGCACTGATATGACTCCCGGTACCGTTCTCCGGTACCGTGTAGAGAAGGATTGAATGGACGTAGAGACCCGATCCAATCGGCCTCAGCTCCTCTGTGGCCTTCTCGTCATCCATCCGTCTCATCCCATGCGGACAGTGCTTTCTATGGGGATTCGGATATGCATACCCATGGCCCAGACCACGGACCTCATCAGTGGTCCTTTTGGACATCTTAGGCTTATCACCAAGCTTAAGGGGAACCGGCTGGCCCATCACTCTCCGGTCACTCAGAACACCGCGTGCTAGAGGCCACTGTGAGCAGACCTTCCCCGGCTGGTACAAAGGAAACCTGTACCCAAGCACCGGAACTGCACGATCTTATGGCTCTGGAGGTCCCCCAGGATCAGGAGTCAGTGCAGGACCCACTTGTCCCTGAGCTGTCGTCATCCTCTTCTCTGGATGAGGCAGTAGCGGGGACATCCTTGGGCCCACCTCCGATTGACCTCAGGTCACACCAGGACCTTCTGCGGCATGTTGCCCAGAATATTAACTTACCAGTAGAGGAAGTTCCAGAGGTGGTGGACCCGATGATAAGCATTTTGTCTGCGGAGACACCAACTAGAGTGACTCTCCCCTTCATCCATTCGATCCAGGCTAGAGCAGACACTATCTGGCAATCCCCGGCATCCATCCCGCCCACAGCCAGAGGGGTCGAACAGAAGTACATGGTGCTTTCCAAGGGGTATGAATACCTCTATGTGCACCCCCCTCCCTGTTCATTGGTTGTACAGTCCGTCAATGAACGGGAGTGCCATGGCCAACAAGCCCCTGCACCTAAATCAAGGGAGGCCAGGCGTATGGATTTGTTGGGACGGAAAATCTATTCCGCGGGAGCCCTCCAACTCAGGGTAGCGAACCAACAAGCCCTCCTGAGTAGGTACAACTACAACACCTGGGAGGCGGTAGGGAGGTTTACAGAGCTGGTCCTGCAGGACTCCCACCAGGAACTTACAGCTCTCCTAGAGGAGGGGATGAGAGTTGCGCGGACCTCCCTACAGGCCTCGCTAGATGCTGCCGATTCACCGGCTAGAACAGTCGCCTCTGGAATAACCGTGTGACGTATATCATGGCTGACGCCTGCCACCTGAACTTCAACATACCATACAAGACTTGCCATTTGATAGACCGGGCTTGTTCTCACAAAAGACAGATCCCAGGCTGCAGAGTCTAAAGGACAACTGCATTGTTATGCGTTCGCTGGGAATGCATACGCCACAGACTCAAAGATGGCCATTCCACTCCCAACCTCAGCGCCCTTACCCCCCGCCGAGGCCAAGGCAAGATTTTGCCAGAAGACGAGGTCGTACCAACCGCAGACGTCAGTCTGGAACTCAAGGGGGTAACAATTCCAGTCCCACCAAACCAACAGCGGGACCCAAATCAAATTTTTGAGAGTGGGCCCGAGAGCAGTGTACCAATTGCCTCCCAGGATCCCTTTCAGTTCTACAACCGCCTTTCCCCATTCCTCCCTGCGTGGTCCCAATTAACTTCAGATCATTGGATCCTACGTACGGTGAAGCTTGGATACCATCTTCAGTTTGATTCACCTCCTCCCTCCCACCCCTCCTCCTCGTCCCTCTTCAGGGACCCCTCTCACAAGCAACTCCTCCTCCAGGAGGTCCAGAGACTTCTTACAATCGGAGCTATAGAGGAGGTACTGGAGGAATTAAGTGGCAAGGGGCTTTATTCCCGATATTTCCTAATCCCTAAGGCAGAAGGGGGCCTCTGGCCTATCCTGGACCTGCAAGGACTGAACAAATTCATGAAAAAGTTCAAGTTCTGCATGGTATCCCTGAGAACCATCATTCCTTCCCTGGATCCCGGAGATTGGTACTTTGCTCTCGACATGAAGGACGCATATTTCCACATTGCAATTTACCCCCCGCACAGACGGTATCTCCGCTTTGTGGTAAATCATCGACATTATCAGTTTACTGTCCTTCCCTTTGGCCTCTCCTCAGCCCCTCGGGTTTTCAAGAAGTGTATGGCGGTCGTCGCAGCTTCTCTACGGCGTCGTCGAATACATGTCTTTCCTTACCTTGAAGACTAGCTTATTCGAGGGGCCTCCAAGGCACAAGTCATCAGTCATGTGACCATCATCAAGGACCTGTTCACGTGTCTAGGCCTGATAATCAATTTAGAAAAGTCCACTCTGGTTCCTACACAGAGGATAGAGTTTATCGGGGCCATGCTGGACTCCAACCTTGCAACGGCCAGTTTGCCTCCACATCGTTTTCAGGCTATAGTCTCCCTTGTACAAAGACTTCAGAGCTTCCCAACAACCTCTGCCTGCACTTGCCCTGGCCTCCTTGGTCACATGGCTGCATGCACATTCATCACAAAGCACGCGAGACTGCGCATGCGTCCTCTCCAAACTTGGCTCGCCTCAGCCTATTGTCGGGGCAGAGACGCCATAGACATTATACTCACAATTCCACCGAGCGTTTTGAGCTCTCTCGACTGGTGACGAACGTCATCCCTGGTGTGTGCAGGTCTGCCGTTTCATCCACCGCAGCCCTCCACGTCCCTAACAACGGACGCGTCATCTCTCGGCTGGGGTGCTCACCTAGGGCACCTTTGCACTCAAGGCCTTTGGTTGTCCCGGGAGTTGACGTTACACATCAATGTCCAAGAGCTGAGAGCGGTTCTGCTGGCGTGCCGAGCATTCCAATGCCATCTACAGGGCCATTGTGTTGCAGTGTTCATGGACAACGCAACGGCCATGTATTACATAAACAAACAGGGAGGGACACGGTCCTCCCCACTTTGTCGGGAGGCGATCCAACTGTGGGACTTCTGCATAGCCCATTCCATAGATCTAGTAGCCTCCTTTCTCCCACGAGTTCGGAATACTCTCGCAGATCAACTGAGCAGATCCTTCCTGTCGTACGAGTGGTCCATCCGTCCGGACATTCTCCATTCTGTTTTCTGGAGGTGGGGCTTTCCCCACATAGACCTTTTTGACTCCAGAGTAAACAGGAAATGCCAGGTGTTCTGCTCCCTACAAGGTTGCTCCCCAGGCTCCCTCTCGGACGCGTTCCTAATTCCATGGAAAGGTCACCTATTTTATGCCTTCCCACCATTTCCTCTCATCCACCGAGTTCTACTCAAGCTCCGCAGGGACAGAGCCCACCTAATACTGATTGCTCCGGCATGGCTGAGACAGCACTGGTACACCCTGCTGCTTGACCTTTCTCTGTCAGACCTGATTCCCCTGCCACTCTGCCCGAACCTCATCACGCAGGACTTCGGCAGGCTTCACCACCCGGACCTGCATTCCCTTCATCTGACAGCATGGCTGCTGTCTGGTTGAGCCAATTGGAGTTGCATTGTTCCACCTCAGTGCAGCAGGTGCTGCTGGGAAGCAGAAAAACTTCCATGCGAACAACGTATCTCGCTAAATGGAAGCGCTTCTCTCCCTGGTCCACCCAGCATGACCTTACCCCACAAACTGTATCGGTCCCCATTATCTTGGACTATTTATGGTCCCTCAAAGAGCAGGGCCTGGCAATCTCTTCTGTAAGGGTGCATCTTGCAGCTATTTCCACCTTCCATCCTGGGGAAACTGGCAGTTCCATTTTTTCTCACCCCATAGTTTCCAGATTCCTCAAAGGCTTGGAGCGACTTTACCCTCAGGTCAAACGCCCTACCCCTACCTGGGATCTAAACCTCGTATTAGCTAGGCTCATGGGTCCCCCCTTTGAGCCTTTAGCCACATGCTCACTGCTGTACCTGTCCTGGAAGTCAGCCTTTCTCGTCGCTATCACCTCGGCTAGGCGAGTCTTGGAACTTCGAGCATTGACTGTGGATCCCCCGTATACGGTATTCCACAAGGACAAAGTACAACTGTGACCGCACCTGGCATTCCTCCCTAAGGTGGTCTCTGCTTTCCATGTTAATCAGGACATCTTTCTGCCAGTCTTTTTTCCAAAGCCGCATTCATTGCGTCGGGAACAACAGCTACACACTCTGGATGTCCGCAGGGCTCTCGCCTTTTACGTCGAGAGGGCCAAACCCTTCCGACGTTCGCCTCAGCTATTTGTAGCGGTGGCAGAGCGTATGAAGGGCATGTCAATCTCTTCCCAACAAATTTCATCTTGGGTGACATCCTGTATTCAGGCATGCTGTGACTTGGCTCACATTCCGACGGGCCATCTCACCGCCCACTCTACTCGGGCTCAAGCCTCATCTGCTGCGTTCTTGGCTCATGTTCCCATCCAGGAAATATGCTGCGCGGCCACCTGGTCTTCCATCCACACCTTTGCATTGCACTATGCGTTGGTCCAGCAGTCCAGAGACGATGCCGCCTTTGGCTCAGCGGTCTTACATTCTGCAACGTCTCGCTTCGACCCCTCTGCCTAGGTAAGGCTTGGGAATCACCTAACTGGAATGGATATTGTTGTCAGAGGTGTTGTCAGAAGCTACCGGTGTGGTGCTCTGCTCTCTCCTTGTTGGTATCACTTGGCTGCATGCGTGTGTTCCCTCTGTGTGCTGCCCCAGCTCTGCGCAGATAGCTGACGCAGCAGACCCGAAGAGAACCCCCAGTGACCACAGAGTCTAGTAAGGTATGAAGGAACGTCGGCCAGGTTTATTGCCGTATCGGATACAGTAGTAGTTCCCTGTAGGTTTCTTAGCCTAACTCAGGGCATACTGCAAATATGTACCCACCGTCAATGGACTTGGCTCAGTCAGTGGCGGGACTTTCCACTGCCCCTTAGGCCAGATAAAGACATCGCCCCAAGGACGCATTCTTATACACAGGTACAAACAAGTTACACATCACTCCTGACGTATTGAGGTACAACCCTTCTACGTAGCGAGGTACAACCCTTCTACGTAGCAAGGTACAACCCCTCTACATAGTAAGGTGCCGCCTCTCACCTTGTACATGTTGGTTTGAACAAAGCAACTCTATCCATCATATTACCCTTTTACCCCTGTCATTGGGATGGGTCAGTCTGTTCCTTGTTATCTGTGTGGAATGTGCAAGTATGTGAATGTTCTGATCTCTAGTGTTCAGTACCTTTTAGGTATTTATCTTCTTGCAGCATCAGCCCTTTCCTTGCCAGCTTCTGTGAGCAGGGCCTGCCTCTGGCTCACAGCTTCACTTTGCTTTATGTTAGCAAAGTCTTGGCCATTATTTTAGTTCAGGCCTCAGGCCTCATACTGGGTCTTTATCAGGGCCTTCACTTACTACAGATATGAGCAAGCACTAGAAGAAGAAAAGATGGTTACTCACCTTTGTAACTGTTCTTCGAGATGTGTTGCTCATATACGTTCCAAACCCGCCCTCCTTCCCCACTGTCGGAGTAGCCGGCAAGAAGGAACTTAGGGCCGGATGGGCCGGCATGGGTATATATCAAGCGCCATAGCGGCGCCACTCCAGGGGGCTCCCTGCCGGCCCACTGAGTGTTGCTAGGGTAAAAGTTTTCCGATGAACATGCATGCGGCGCGCGCTCACCTAACTGGAATGGATATGAGCAACACATCTCGAAGAACAACAGTTACAAAGGTGAGTAACCGTCTTTTCTAATAACTTTTTGCTGTTTAGGGTGTAGTTTTGTATTTATATTTTTCTCCATTTAGATTATTAAAATAAATCAGTCAGATTCTCTTATGTTAATAATCAGCTTCTAGTCCACTACTTTTTTCAAGTTTTCAGTTGTTACCAAAATGCTTTTATATTTGTGTTGCAAATTTTGCAAGTGAAGTGTTTTTTTTTAAAAAACAACAAACAAACAAAAAACAACAAAAAGTCTCCCTTAGAACATGGGATGAGTATGGCATTTCCTTTAGTCTCCCTTGTATTATAAACATTACATTTTTATTAAGCCTTGTACTATAAAAAAAAAAGTTGTTAAAACTTATATTGGGATCCTGTTTAATCTATTGTTTCTTTTAAACACTAACACTAAAGCCTATATTGAAATACGCATGTTTTACTGCAAAAAAGTGTTTTTTACTATGGTGGGCTGAGATGCTGCCACTGCTGTTTCCAGTTATGAAAGTGATATATACGAGTATTTTGTCCACTCTATAGGAAGGTTAATTAGAGTGTCTGTTTTGCTTTTTAAGTGAATTTACTGCTCACTAAAAGTGCCATATTAACAGTCCTTGAAATCCTCCTTAAAAAGAACAAGTATGCGAAGTGGTAGGCCAAGTTTCTCCATACTGACTTAGAACTTTGGTTAGAGTGAAGTATCTGGCCTTCAAGTATACTAGTAATTTTAGAAGTAATAACATATTTTAGTTCAGGCACTTGGCATTTCTGCTAAGGCTGCTGGTAAGGGTTGAGATGGTGGTTTATTTGACACAAAGGCAGTACCCACTAGGGACTGAACAGAGACTACTAAATAACTATCAGATGATAACCAATTATGAACTAGTGAGCTAATGATAAAGCATTCAGTCTCCCTATCAGTCATTAGCTCCTGTATCAGAATTCTTGTTTCATAGCCATTGTTCAGTCCATTTGGTAGAATTTGTAATTGGTGAGCATATAATCTTATGATAAATTTTATATTTTAAGTCACTTGCAGAAAGAAGTTGAAAACAAAATGGCACAGTTGTCAACATCTCAACATCGTTTACGTTCCAATGAAAATGAGACAAGACAGAATGAAGACTATCTTAATTGTCGTCGTAGACAACAAAAAGAATTACAGGTAGAAATATGTAATAGACTGCTAAAGTCAAAAATGCATCTGTTTTAGCCTATTGTATTAGTCTTAACAGTACACTTTTAAACAAGTGATTTTCACATCTAGTTATTTTGGTGGCTTTGCTTTTGTTTAAAAATGTACAAAGTCTCAGGCTCTATTGTCATTAAGTGTCCTTGCTTCATGAAGCTAGATTTATGCTCGCATGTTTCCCCTGTTGTTCTATGAATGCTCACTACAACATACTTTTTATTGATTTTTCCCTTTCTATGTAAAATATTGAAAATTAGGGTTTTCACTTTCCTTGGGAGACCAATATAATAAATACAGCTTTCTACGGTGTGTATTCCTTCAGTCTAATTTCTTTTTCTTAATTTCATCCCATTAATCCTTGTTTATGCTTTATTAAAACATAATTAAGTTATCTTCCTGTTTAGCATTTGCATCCTTCAGCAGTTTATGTATTAATGTTGTGACACTTCCTAGGGGTATCCAGGGTTGTGAGGCACCTTGCTAATGTGAGGAAGTCTTGTCTGTACCTGCCTTGGGTCAACTCCTTGACTTTCCAAGCCGCAGGCAGTAAACATAGGCAGTAGGCATACGCCATATCCTGAATCCTCCAAGCAGTCCCTTGCGATGTTGAGCCCCTTATCCGCTGGACATTCACAGAATTACCAGACCCACTGTTCCCAAAGGAACAGCACACCACAGCTTAACACAGAGCCGCGTAACAGACAGTACTTAGATTCGTTCATAAAGAAAATCAAGTGTAAATGTGTTTAATGAAGGCTGTAGATTCAAATGATAACAAACAAATACAGTATACCCCCGATTATTTGAATAGCATAGATTCTGATAATCAGAAGTTTGGGTAATCAGGAGGGCAGGAGCCATTCATCCATTCAGCAATGGGGTGGCTTCCCCACCCAGCCATCTTCCTTGCAGTCCTGGCTGTGGGGGCCTCTGCTCTGCCCTACTTACTCAATCCCTTGACTGTGGGGATGCAAAGTTCTCCCTGCAGGGCTGGTGACACCCTGTCTCTGCAAGCACAAGACATGGAGGGAGGCTGCAGTCCTGGTGAGACAGAGCAGAGATCCCCATTCAGAACTCTTCTGTGCCCCACCAGGACCACAGCCATCCTGCACCTTGCAACCTTCAGGTGCTGGTGGATGTCACCAGCCCTGCAGCAGCTCAGGAAGCCCTTTGGAGCTCTACTGTCATGGCCCCGTTGCTTGCTTATTCCCATGACAGTAGCCTTGCAGGAACCATTCAGCAGCAGGGTGGTTCCTGCTGCTGAGGACTTGTTCTTCTCCTCTCATTTCTGGCCAGGGCTCTCTGCTGTATTATCCGAACCTCCACATTATCTGAATCCCATCCTTGTCTCCCAGCAGGATAAATGCGGAGGGCATGTATTTCGTGCTGTAGGACAAGGAAGGAATTCATATAATGGGGACACATTTCAGAGTGGTTGCCTTGTTAGTCTGTATCAGCAAAAACAATGAAGAGTACTTGTGGCTCCTTAGAGAATAACACATTTATTTGGGAATAAGCTTTTGTGGGCTAAAACCCACTTCATCAGATGCATGGAGTGGAAAATTCAGTAGGAAGATATATATAACAGTACTTAATGTAGATGTTCAGATAATAGGGTTTTGGATAAATGTAAGTATATCATATTGGAAGCAAAGGGTTACAAATAAAATAAAATTGTACCACACATGCTAGTGCCTAAACTCAGCTAATAAAACACCCTCTTGTCTAATAAAGTACTGCTTGTCCCAAAGGCTATCTCACAGCATTCTTCAACCAGGTTGACTGAGATCCACCTTTCATGAGACCAAGCCTGCTGGCAGCCTGTCTTCCCCCAGATGAAGGATGCCAGGGCATTTTTGTGCACTGCTAGATATTGTAAGACCAGTCCTTTGTTTTTTATCTTTAAAACAGACACCCCACCTCCCACAGTTCTTATTAAGTTTCCTTCTAAAGTTCCTACAGTCTCAGCACTGGTGTTTATTTTTTTATGCAAATAGACTTCTTTTGTAAGATGCATAACAGAAAGCTAGGGAAATAATGGTCTTCTACCCCCTGTCTGATGGAATCAGTCTCAGGGTATGCAACTGCTGCAAAACCTTAACATATATATTTATAGATATTATTTGCATATACATTTTGCAAAGATTATGATGACCAGTGTGATAAAGGCTTTGAGTGGATACCCTAAGAGAGAGACTTCGGTGAACTAGGATGTAAATGCCTCATCCAGGGGATCCCTGTAGCCCTTATGACCTCCTGTGCCTTCTGCCAATTGGCATCGCAAATGATCTTTAGGTCGCAAATGTCTCTTTCCTTCCCTCCATATTCCCTTAGTTATTGCGTAATTAAATTGTGCATATTTAGTTACTTTTACATTTCCTTATAAATCTCTTTCTAATCAGTCCTTATTCTTGTTCTCAGAATGCCTCTTTATAGTAGGCTAGGTTCTGCAGTTCACTTATATTGGGCAATGATGCTCAAATTATCAGGTAAATAATTGCCTATAATAAAAATAAATAAATAAATGGAGATATACCAATCTCCTAGAACTGGAAGGGACCTTGAAACATCATCCAGTCCAGCACCCTGCCTTCACTAGCGGGACCAATTTTTGCCCCAGATCCCTAGGTTGCCCCCTCAAGGATTGAGCTCACAACACTGGGTTTAGCAGGCCAGTGCTAAAACCACTGAGCTATCCCTTCCTCCCCCCCGGTGTCCTATTATGGAAGTATGTGCACTGAAGTGCATATAAGTAGTTGTACAGTATCAGCACATGGACTAAAATTTAACTACTGCAGAAAAATATTTGAAGGTGGGTTTTTTTGTAATATAGGAAAGTTTTATTCTCCATTATTTTGAGAAAAATGTAATTAATGAAAATGTAATTTTAAAAAATTACTTCTCTTTGGAGCACCTGCACTTCTGGATCAAAATGTCCTTGTTTTGGTATGGATTTTGGATTATCTGTTTAACTTCCTAAGAAAAAAAATGTTTCCTTTTTCAGATGAAAATAAGAAGAATAAACATAGAAATAGCAGATCTTGAGAATGTAGAAGAACACCAATCAGTAGACATCTCTACATTAGTAAGAATGATTAATGTATTCTTTCTCACCTTGATGTATTATTCTATTTTTTTTAAATGCTAGTAATGAGAACTTGTGTTTGATTAAAGCATGTTTTGATTTGAAGACAACCAATCTTGATTTGAAGATAACACAAGAAAGAATCCACCAGTTCTTTGTTCCAGTAGTTAATCACCCTCTCTTAAAAAATAATATAAACAAAAATATGTGCCTTACTCCTAGACTAAATTTGACTGGTTCAGCTTCCAGCCATTGGTACTTGTTACTCTTTTCGTGCTAGATTAAAAAGTCTTTTAGGACCCAATATTTTCTTTGCACTGTAATCAAGTCACCTCTCAATCATATTTCTGATAAACTAACAAGATTGAGTTCTTTAAGCCTCACAGTATAAAGCATTTTCTCTCACCCTTGAATCATCTTTGTGGCTCTTTTTTTGTACGCTCTCCAGTTTTTCAATATTCTTTTTAAAATGGATACTTTGAGATCATTTATGACAATGTTGAAGACTGACTTAGAATCTCCTGTGTCTAGGACAAATGAGGCAACCCATTTTTTTTTCCAGCGCTATCTGTACAGACCAAGATGTTTGACTCCACCTTAAGTCATAATAAAAATAATAATAATTGGAGATATACCTATCTCCTAGAACTGGAAGGGACCTCAGAAGGTCAGCAAGTCCAGCCCCCTGCCTTCACTAGCAAGACCAAGTATTGATTTTTGCCTCAGATCCCTAAGTGGCCTCCTCAAGGATTGAACTCACAACCCTGGGTTTAGCAGGCCGATGCTCAAACCACTGAGCTATCGCTCCCCCATCCCCATAATGGCAGCATCCTTCTAAATTGTACTGTGATGGCATCAGGACTAGTACCAATTTCTGCAGAACCCCACTAGAAACACTCCCATTTAATGATGATTCCCTATTGACAATTATTTTTGAGATCTGCCAGCCGGTCCTTAATCCATTTATCATGTAGTTTATAATTCTTGTGTGGTGTTAAGTCAAATGGCTGACATAGGTATAAGTATATGATATCTACTTAGTTGCCTTTGTCAACTAAATTTTGATCTCATTAAGGTTTGTTTGACCAAACCTATTTTTCATAAAACCGTGTTGACTTGCATTAATGATATTCTTATCCTTTAATTCTTTATTAATTGAATCCGTATCAGCTTTTCCACTGTTTTGCCTGAGACTGAGGTCAGTCTAACCTGCCTGTAGTTAACTGAATCATCCTACTTGCCCTTTTTGAGTATTGGCACAATATTAGCATTCTTCCAGTCTTCTTGAATTTCCTTGGTATTCTATCTAACATTTATCAGAAGTGAACATCAAGGGGACAGAAATCTCCTCAGCCAACTCTTTTGAGCACTGTTGGATGCAAGTTCTATGAGCCTGTTTTACATTATTTTTATCCCTAGTAGATATTCTTGTTAGCTAATGTACTGGAAAAAAGCGTCATCATCCTCATGTGATACAAGTACATCATTCTGCTTCTTTCCAGTACAGTACAGAAATATTTATTGAATACTTCCGGCTTTTCTGCATTGTTGTTAATAGTTTTACCATCTCCATATAGTATTATGCCTGTAGTATTGCTGTAATTTATTTTGCTATTAGTACACCTAAATTCCTTATTGTTCCAACATCTGCCAGTCATGATATTTTCCCTGATATTTTTAACTTCCCGTATCAATTTTCTAATTTGTGGTGTTTGCCATCATGGCATTTTGGCCATCTAATAAACTTTCAGTTCTCTGGTTTGATTTGGTTGTCTGTAACAACCCCGTGCAGTATCTCCCCCTCCTGGGTTTGTCAGTTAGCCCATTGATACATAGACATTCTTATTAGAGAATTGAATACACTGTTGCATATAATCTCACAGCCATAAAAGTGACTCTGAAATGAATGTCTTGTACAACAACCAAGGGTGGTGTGTTTTCTCTTAATTTTCAAACCTATGTTTGTATGCTAACAGGAAGATGAAGCTAAAGAAAACAAACATAAGATGGAATCTGTTAAAAGGGATATGGAACAGCAAAGGGGAAAAATGGAGGACTCAAAAATTATTCTACGAGTGGCTGAACATAAACTTGAAGAAATTAAAGAAAAACTTCACCAAGTAGAAGAAATAGCCAGTCCAGTCAAGGTAGAAACCATATAAATATACAGCTTTTAAAAACATACTTGATTTTCATTTGTTGGCAAATGTAGTTCTAATCTTCAAAGAGGGGAACAAAGGATCGGGGGAATTATTCCAGTCAGCCTGATTTTGATATCTGAAAAGATACTGGAACAAACTATTAAACAATCTGTTTGAAAGCACCTAGAGAATAATAGAGTGATATGAAATAACCAGTATGTCAATAAATCGTGCCAAACCAACCTAATTTCCTTCTTTGACAGGTTACTGGCCTAGCTGATGTGGGAGGCGTTGTAGACATGATATATCTTGGTTAGAGTAAGGCCTTTGATACAGTCCTACATGTCATTCTCATAAGCAAACCAGGGAAATGTGAATCTAGATTAAGTTACTATAAGGGCAATGCACAACTGGTTGACAGATCATTCTCACAATAATTATCTATGATTCACTGTCAAACTGGGAGAACTTATTTAGTGGGCTCCAACAGGAGTCAGTCCTGGAGCTAGCACTATTCAATATTTTCATTAGTGACTTGGATAATGGACTAAAGAGTGTGCCTATAAAATTTGCAGATGACACCAAGCTGGGACGGTTTGCAAGTGCTTTGGAGGACAGGATGAGAGTTCAAAACGACCTTGACAAATTCTCCAGTTGGTCTGAAATCAACAGATGAAAATTAATAAAGACAAGTGCAAAGTACTACCCATAGAAAAGAAAAATTGAGTGCATGTCTTCAAAATAGAGTATAGCAGGCTAAGCAGTAATACTACTGAAAGAGGTCTGGGGTTCTGGTGTGTCACATTGAACAGGAGCCAACAGTATGATGTCAAAAAGGCTAATATTCTGAGATTTATTAACAGGAGCATTGCATGTAAGGTAATAGAGGTTATTGTTTTATTTTACTTGGGCACTGGTAAGCCTTCAGCTGGAGTAGCGTGTCCAGTTTCAGCCACCACATTTTAAGAAAGGTGAGGGCAAACTGGAGATAGCCCAGAGATCAACAGCAAAAATAATCAAAGGTTTAGAAAAGCTTGCCTATGAGGAAATGTTAAAAAACTGGTTATGTTCAGTTTTGAGAAAAGAAGACTGAGTGAGAGCCTGGTAAGAGTTTTCAAAATATGTTAAGGGCTGTTATAAAGAAGATTGCGATCAATTGTCTTTCCTATCAGCTGAAGGTAATTGGCTTAATCTTCAGATATTAGGAAAATCTTTCTAACTATAAAGATAGTTAAGTATTGTAATAAGTTACCAGTTTATAAGAGAAGTACCCATTTAATGGGATTCTCTGTTCTCTTCCCATTTTTCAGCCCACTGTTTCTGAGCTCTTCTTCCCAATGAGTAAAGAATAATACTATTCCTTTACAGACCGCATACAACCCCTAAAACTAACCAGTATGACAGAAGAGCAACATGAGGTATTCTCTTACTGTACTCTTTCTGACAGAATTGAGTGTGTACTCTCACATAAATTGCTGTTACTGCCACTGGAGTTCAGAGGGAATGACATTATAAAATGTGAAAATCTAGAAACTATGTTAGTGGAGCAGTAATGGCTAAACATACTCCCCCATTTTAACTTAGTAAACATTGGGGAGGTGTTCACAATTCTGCCATTCCAATTAAATGTGACATTTTGATTTGCTCCAAACAGGATGAATTAAACCAAGCAGACTTAGAAGTGGAAAAGAGTAAACACCACTGGCAGCACTATGAAGAGAAACAGAAAGAGCATTTGGCATCCATTAAAAAACTTAAAGGAGAACTAGCTGCTAAAGAAAAAGAATTAAAGGTATGAGGGTTTTTGACAATTTGTAGGGGACAAAAGCTGGATATTCAAGGTCGATTTATTACTTGGATAGTCAGCTGTTCCCTCTGCTAAGTGAAGTTTCTATTATTTTAAAATTACTATCATAATCCCTTGCTCTAACCCCAAGCACTCAAGAAATCTATTCTTCATACTGTTGTCCGTGTTTTAGTTGTCTTTAAGTATTGATTGCTAGGTTAGCTAAAAAGAACTTGAAGTGTATGTGGTGTAGGTTTCTTTTAATATATGTCTTAATGAAACATCATAGGGATTTTAAGCCTACCAGTTAATTTAAATCTTTCCTGCAGTCCACTGTCTCCCACAATTCTGGACATCTGGGTTGTTCTCCTCTCTCGGCCATTCATAGGAGTGGGTTCAGCATTTTGGCACCACATGGTCTGGTCACGCCTACTCTGCTTTTGCGTGCTGCCTCCACAGCCACAGACAGTGACAGTTTCTTTTGTTCCTGCCTTCCCTCCTTCTATTTTAACTTTTCTGCACATTTTTTGGCAGGGAGCAGTATTTTCCCTCCTTGACATTCCTCCTCCTCCTCCTCCTCCCTGATCAGTTAATTCTTCAGGGTTTAACCGTCCCTGGGCCTCCCCTATTGCATCTCCCTCGTGGACAAAATCTTTTCTTTCCAAGGGAAATTCCTGCTTCCCAGGAGATTGTGATTCCTTCGTTTTGTTCAACTGCAAAGGTATGACACATCTTAGATGTCATAAGAAGGTTTAAAAGCATACAGAATCCACGGGAAGATTGGGCTCCTAATTCATTTCCTTCCACTTGAAATACCTTGAACTATGAGCTTCCAAGTCCTCCATCACTAGGTGGAGAGACTATGTATTGTGGAAGCTTATAAATCATCAAAGATTCCTCTCCCAGAAGTGATCAGGGCTCACACTCTCATGAGTGGAAAAAGCAAATGCATCCACTTTGGAAATTTGGAAAGTGACTCTTTGGTCTAAGTAAGCAGTACAAGGTGGACCGTCTACCTTCTGTGGACAATGCCTGTGGCAGGAAGGTGCTGCAGGCAGTAATCCAAAAATAATAGACTTTTGAGCAAGCTCACGAATAGGGGAGGGTATTTCTTTCCTACCAAATGCCTTGTTTCACAACCTTTCCTATATCCGTTCATTGCTGACTACTTCCCAGACATCCACAATTGTGGGAGACATTGGGCTGCGGAGCAGAAAATTTTCTTACCAAGTTTCTTTCAGCTAGTATTGTCTCCCAAAGTTTTATCCACCATGGATGGTTAATGGGTAGAGTCAGCTGTTAAGTGGAATTGTTAACATATGACTGTCGTCTTTAATCTATTGTACATAGTTATTTCTTATCTCTGGTATATGTGTTAATGATATTATGCAAGTTTTAAAGCTTGGGAATAACTCAGTGTGTCATCAAAATACTGATCTGCCTCCATGAGCTGCAGAGAGAAGAGAGCAGTCCAGACATGCAGAATAGTGGGAGACACTGCTAGCAGAAAGGAAATTATTGGTGAGAACTTTTCCATTAGATAACTCAGGCTTACCAAGCCAAGAATGCTGCTTTTGTACCAGTGGGGAATATGTGATGAAAATGTCTTCACCCAGTAAAGTTTATACTTACTGTCTCAGATCTGAAAACAAATAGCAGTTTTTCTGAGCATTGCTTTAGCATCACAGGAAAAATCAGATAGTTTTTATACAATCGTCAATATGGCATTTAAACACACATGTAATCATCAAGAGAGCTCTATGAAAGGATTCAAGATTGAAGACAAAAGAGAGGCTATTTAGATTCTAAACTTCATAGGAAAGTATCTAGCAAATGGCCGGAGCCAGTGGGGACAGACACAAGCATTAGACTTTTGACCAGTGGCTGCAACTTTATTATAATTTAGAACAGCAAACAATTGCTAAAGCAGGGATCGGCAACCTTTGGCACGTGGCTCACCAGGGTAAGGACCCTGGCGGGCTGGGCCAGTTTGTTTACCCGCTGCATCCACAGGTTCAGCCAATCGTGGCTCCCACTGGCTGCAGTTCGCTGTCCCAGGCCAAAGGGGGCTGTGGGAAGTGGCACAGGTCGAGGGATGTGCTGGCCACTGCTTCCCGCCATCCCATTGACCTGAAGTGGCAGACTGCGGCTAGTGGGAGCCGTGATCGGCTGAACCTGCGGACATGGCAGGTAGACAAACCGGCCAACCCTGCCGGGGTGCTTACCCTGGCGAGCCACGTGTCAAAGGTTGCTGATCCCTGTGCTAAAACGTCATGTCCCGGCAATGCAATAGCTGCTCTAAGCTGTCAGTAGCCTGCAGGTTTGGTGCCTCCTTGTGCAGTAGCTTACCAGGAGCTGTAGGCTTTGGAATTGAAGGCCTCATCGGGTCTGGTTAATATTTGGGCAGTAAGTTTCCTCCAAAGTCAAGCATCAACAGGCTAGGCTGCATGCTGCATTACACATTTCCCCTTTTCACTGCTTCCAGATTGCCTTTAGAAGTTGATTTTAAGTTACACGCATCAAGGAAAAATGACTAAAAGAACACTAGATGACTAAAGGAGTGCAGCTTCATTGTTTTGTTAATAAATTAATAGAAGGTAGGATTTTAGCAACCTACTGATTTAGATCTAAAATATAGTTTATTACAAATATAGGTAAATTATGACACAAGAAGTCATTCTTCCGCTCTACTCTGCGCTGGTTAGGCCTCAACTGGAGTGTTATCTCCAGTTCTGGGCACCGCATTTCAAGAAGGATGTGGAGAAATTGGAGAGGGTCCAGAGAAGAGCAACAAGAATGATTAAAGGTCTTGAGAACATGACCTATGAAGGAAGGCTGAAAGAATTGGGTTTATTTAGTTTGGAAAAGAGAAGCCTGAGAGGGCACATGATAGCAGTTTTCAGGTATCTAAAAGGGTGTCATGAGGAGGAGGGAGAAAACTTGTTCACCTTAGCTCTAATGATAGAACAAGAAGCAATGGGCTTAAACTGCAGCAAGGGAGATTTAGGTTGGACATTAGGAAAAAGTTCCTAACTGTGAGGGTAGTTAAACACTGGTATAAATTGCCTAGGGAGGTTGTGGAATCTCCATTCTGGAGATATTTAAGAGTAGGTTAGATAAATGTCTATCAGGGATGGTCTAGACAGTATTTGGTCCTGCCATGAGGGCAGGGGACTGGACTCGATGACCGCTCGAGGTCTCTTCCAGTCCTAGAGTCTATGAATCTATGAATCACTATAAATATATAGTTTTCAGATAGATACTCCCTTTCTTCTTCGAGTGATTGTTCATGTCCATTACACATTAGGTGTGCGCCTGTCGTGTGCCTGGTCATGGGAAACTTTTTCCTTTAGCGGCTCCTGTCGAGCCGGAAAGGGAGCCCCTGCCAGAGTGCCTCCTCCATGCTGGTGCATATACACCCCTGCCAACCCGACTCCCCATCAGTTCCTTCTTACCATCTGTGGCGGTGTTGGAACAACTCCTTATCTTTCGCTTGCAAGTGATCCCTTAGCATAGTTATCTGTAGTTAGCAGTTAGCAGTTGTTAATAGTTCTCAGTAGGTAGCACTTCTAAATAGTAGACAGTTAAGCTTCCTTTGTTTTAGGTTTTTGGAAGTTGTTTCCAGCACCAGCCCTGGGCTGCGGGGCATGCCACAGGCCCAAGGCTTTAGGCTTGCGCACGGCACGTGGCACAAGCCTTATGTCAAACAGTGATCCCCACGACTTGTGTCTCCGTTGCTTGGGGGAATGACACTACTCTGAGTGCTGCAAGATCTGTAAGGCTTTCAAGCCAGGAACTAAGAAAGAAAGAAAGAGACTTTTGCCTCAAGCAGCTACTCATGGAGGCTGCGCTGCAACCTTCAGCCTTAGACCATCCGGCTTTGGCGCCGGAGTCCTCAGTGCAGAGTGCCCTGGCGTCAGTTCGTGATCCGACACCGCAAGCGTACAATACCGAGGCAGCAGGACAGGCCCCAGAACTGTTTGATCTCGCTAGCGTGGTTGAAGGGCCAACTTAGAGCAGAGGGTGCTCCCTGCATAAGGAGGAGGTGCCTCCAAAAAGACCAAGCACTCAAAAAAGCGGTGTGGCCCCAGGACATGCTTCTCACAGGTCGGTCCAAGGAAGAGGTCCGTTGCCATGTGATGGTGGCCCTGGACGTATTCCGCAGACTGGGTCTTCTAGTCAACGTGCCCAAGTCCTCCTTGATACCTACGCAAAGACTGGAATTCATCGGGGCAGGACTGGACTCAGTACAGGCAACGAGCAAGCCTCTCGGAATCCAGATTTCTGGCCACCCAGCGAGTCATAGACTCGATGCTAAGGTTCCCCCTACCATGGCCAGATGCTGTCTGCAGCTCCTGGGACACATGGCGGCGTGCACTCACGTAGTCAAGTTCGCTTGGCTATCACTCAGGACTTTACAGGCATGGCTAGCCAGATTGTATTGCCCGGGCAGAGATCCCCTAGATCTTGTCGTGACAGTTCCTGCCCAAGTACTGGACTCCCTGCTATGGTGGCTCAGTCAGCTGGTAGTATGCGAGGGTATCCCCTTCGCAGCACAGCCGACTCTGACTCTGGTGATAGACGCGTCAGACCTCAGCTGGGGAGCTCACCTAGGGGATCTGAGGACGCAAAGCTTGTGGTCCAGAGACGAGAGGTTTCTCCAAATCAATGTGAAGGAGCTCAAGGCAGTTCACCTAGCCTGCCAAATCTTTCACGCTGCTTTAGAAGGGCACAGTGTGACAGTTCTGACAGACAACACCATCATCATGTTTTATATAAACAAGCAGGGTGGAGCCCGCTCCTCTCCCCTCTGCCAAGAGGCTCTTCTCCTGTGGGATTTTTATATAGCCCGCTCCATCCAACTCGTAGCGTCATACCTCCCAGGAGAGCAAAACAAACTGGTGGACTGCCTCAGCAGGTCGTACCGCATGCATGAGTGGTCGATGAGATGGGATGTCTTGCAATCGATCTTCCGAAAGTGGGGATTTCCCCAAATGGACCTCTTTGCTACCAAGGACAACAGCCAATGTCCACAGTTTTGTTCCTTCCAGAACCACAATCTGGGCTCAGTTGCAGATGCCTTCACGATCCCTTGGAGCGGGAGTCTGCATTATGTCTCTCCACTGCTCCCACTCATCTACATAGTCCTCATCAAAGTTTGCAGGGACAAAGCGGTAATAATTCTGATCGCCTCAGCTTGGCCCCGCCAGCATTGGTTTACAGCTGTGCTGGAGCTGTCAGTGGCCGTCCCAATTGCCCTGTCCCGCCCTGCACCGAGATCTCATCACACAGGACTACGGGCACCTGCTCCACCTGGATCGACAGTCGCTGCATCTCATGGCATGGAAACTCTATGGTTGAACGCTGTGGAGAGCCAGTGCTCCCTTCTGGTACAGCAAATTCTCCTTGGCAGTAGGAAACCTTCCACTAAGGCCACCTACTTGGCTAAGTGGAAAAGATTCTCCTGCTGGTGTGAGCCAAAACAGATACAGCCACTTCAGACCACCATTTCAGTCGTCCTAGAATACCTCCTGTACTTCAACATTAGGGTCTCGCTCCCTCCTCAATCAGAGTGCATCTAGCTGCCATTTCAGTGTTCCACCTGGGGGTATCAGGACATTCTGTGTTTTCTAACCCCATGGTAGCCTGATTCCTTAAGGGACTGGACAGGTTGTTTCCCTGCTCACGCCCACTGGTCCCTCCCTGGAACCTTAACCTATTCCTGGCCAAACTTATGGGATCCCTTTCAAACCCCTGGCTGCTTGCTCTCTCCTTCACCTCTCCTGGAATGTGGCATTCCTGGTGGCCATTACGTCTGCGAGGAGGGTGTCGGAGTTGAGGGCCCTCACCTCGGAGCCTGTGTATACAGTTTTTATAAGGAAAGAGTGCAGCGCAGGCCACACCCTAAATTCCTCCCTAAGGTAGTTTCACAGTTTCATATGGGGCAGGACATTTGTTTGCCGGTGTTCTTTCCTAAACCACATATGGACCCCAGTCACCATAGCTTGCACGCTCTAGATGACCGAACGGCCCTGGCATGCTGTCTAGAGCGAACTAGACCTTTCCGCAAGTTGACACAGATGTTTGTCGCTATCACCGAGAGAATGAAAGGGCTTCCAGTCTCATCGTGGATTGCGGACTGCATCTGCGCGTGCTACGAGCTTGCCAAGGTGCCAGCCCCCCGATCATGGCTCACTCGACTAGGGCCCAAGCGTCCTCAACAGCTTTTCTGATGCAGGTCTCGATCCAGGAGATCTGTAAAGCAGTCACCCAGTTGTTGGTGCACATGTTCACAGCCCACTACGCAGGCAATCAGCAGGCCAGAGATGATGCGCCGGTCGGCAGGAACAATCAATTGTTCCATGACTCCTATCTTCCTCCTATGGTAATCTTGTGGGTCACCTAATGTGTAATGGACATGAACAATCACTCGAAGAAGAAAAAACGGTTACCTACCTCTTGTAACTATTGTTATTCGAGATGTGTTGTTCACGTCCATTACACTTCCCACCCTTCTTCCCTTCTGCTGGAGTCACCGGCAAGAAGGAACTGAAGGGGGGGGTTGGGTTGGCAGGGGTATATATGCACCAGCATGGAGGCGCTACTCTGGCAGGGGCTCCCCTGCCGGTCCAACAGAAGCCGAGGGGAAAAGTTTCCGATGTCCATGCACGCGATGCGCGCGCACCTAATGTGTAATGGACGTGAACACATCTCAAAGAACAACAGTTACAAGAGGTAGGTAATTGTTTTTTCGTATTGTAATAAATTACTGCTACAAGAGCCCCAATCAGGAGATCCATTGTATTGTGTGCTATGTGCAGATGAGAGAGACACTTTCATTGGAAACTTCATTTCTTGTTGCACAGTTTCTCTCATAGATTACTAATGGGCTATTGCTCCTGTGGAATTAGAAGGCTGCCTAATGTTGCTGGAGAATCCAGGACTGAGCTCTTCCCTTCAGCTCAAACCACCAGATTTTCTGTGTCTGATGTTAGAGCAAGTTGGCAGTTCTGTTTTTCCTGACCATTTTGTATTAAAATATTTTATTTTTAATCATTTACATGCAGTTGCGACTTCCAATCTTCTCATCGTTCTTTTCCCTTGGATTGGGTAAATAACAGTGTTTGGTTACAACTGCCTGGATCTGCCATTGCAGCACCTTCCTGCCAGATACCTGTGCCCCTGCTCAGGCATGGCAGAACTATCCTGTGAATCCCTGACTTAAATCTAAGCAGTTTTCCTTGTGTGAGGCAGTGGATGCAGGTTCTGCAGAGTGTGAATTATGTGTTGCCTGTTTCTAGCCAGCCAACCTTGCACTGCCAGATTATGGGGTCAGTCAAACTAGCATGTCAGTTCCCCATCCTGCCTGAGGAGCCATGATCTCAACACAGAAAAGCCGAGTTAAGTAATTCTGGTCTTTTGGTAGAGAGTCTAAAGATGAGGAGGAAGCTATTTGGTCAGCTCTTGGTAAATTCTTTCAGCAGACCTGTGTTGGAGGGGGGGAAAAGTCTGAAAGGATCCAGAGTCCCCATCTTCTCTCTCTCACTAAAGTGAGTCCTCAATTCCCTGGAGAAAGAACCAGGGCTCCTACACAGCTCCCTTTCCTCCCCCTGTGAATTGTGTGGTACCCATGACAGGATGAACAGACAGGGGAAGAGGTACCATAAATACATCTCTCACAAAAAAAACAAAAACAAACCCAACCAACCAACAAGACATTTCCAAGAGAGGATTCCAACCAGTGGCTTGCAAGGAAGTCATTAATGTTCATACAGTATCTGCCCTTTCAAATATAATTAGATACATGTCTTCCCATTGATGAGAGCATCATAAAATTCAAATGAGGATATTTGATTAAAAAAATTAATCGCGATTAATTGCGTTGTTAAACATTAGAATATCAGTTTGAATTTATTTAAATATTTTTGTATGTTTTCTACATTTTCATATATAGTGATTTCAGGTATAACACAGAATACAAAGTGTACAGTGCTCACTTTATATTTATTTTTGATGACAAATATTTGCACTGCGAAAAACAAAAGAAATAGTATTTTTCAATTCACGTAATACAATTATTGTAGTGCAGTTTCTTTTTCATGAATGTTGAACTTACAAATGTAGAGTTATGTCCAAAAAAAACCCTGCATTCAAAAATAAAACAATGTAAAATTTTAGAGCCTACAAGTCCACTCAATCCTACTTTAGCCAGTTGCTCAGACAAACAAGTTTGGGTAAAATTTGCAGGCGATAACGCTGCCTGCTTCTCATTTACAATGTCAACTGAAAGTGAGAACAGGCGTTCACATGGCACTTTTGTAGCCAGCATTGCAAGGAATTTACGTGTCAGATATGCTAAACATTTGTATGCCCCTTCATTCTTCGGCCACCATTCCAGAGGACATGCTTCCCTGATGATGTGTTGTTTACATTTGTGACTGAGCTCCTAGGGGGAGAATTATGTGTCTCTAACATGCCATATATTTCATGTCAGAGCAGTCTTGGATGATGACCCAGCACATGTTCATTCTAAGAACACTTTCTCAGCAGATTTGACAAAACACAGAGAAAGTTCCAATGTGAGATTTCTAAAAATAGCTATAGCACTCGACCCAAGGTTTAAGAATCTGAAGTGCCATCCAAAATCTGAGAGGGATGAGGTGTGCACAATGCTTTCAGAAGACTTAAAAGAGCAACACTCAGATACGGAAACTACAGAACCCAAACCACCAAAAAAGGAAAATCAGCCTTCTGCTAGTAGCATCTGACTCATGATGATGAAAATGAACATGCTTTTGTCCACTCTGCTTTAGATCGTTATTGAGCAGAACCCATCGTCAGCATGGATATATGTCCTCTGGAATGGTGGTTGAAGCATGAAGAGACATATGAATTGCTAGCGCATCTGGCACGTAAATCTCTTGTGGCACTGGCTACAACATTGTTTTATTTTTGAATGAAGTTTTTTTGGTACATAATTCTACATTTGTAAGTTCAACTTTCATGGTAAAAAGATTGCACTATAGTACTTGTATTAGGTGAATTGAAAAATACTATTTATTTTGTTTTTTTTCAGTGCTTATAATGAAAAATATATATGAAGTGAGCACTGTGCACTTTGTATTCTGTATAATTGAAATCCGTATATTTGAAAATGTAAAAAAGCCAAAATATTTAAATAAATGATATACTATTATTGTTTTGCAGTTCGTTTAATCTCACGATTAATTTTTTTAATCGCTTGACAGCCTTATTTGGGAGCCTGAGGTAGATGCAGTAGTTGATCCACCAGCGAAAGACATTGTCAAACCTTCATAATGGGACTTGCTTCCAAAAGACCACATATACCATAAGAGTTATGACACATTGCACAGCAGATTCAAAACCTCTCCTATAGCTATTCAGACCAAAGATTTTTCATGTTTAGTAAGGAAAGCTGACTTCATGCCCCCCGCCCCCCACCCTCCCACACAAGAAGTGGCTTATTCTCTAGAGGTGTGACCCTTGCCCGGAGTGAGATGTCTCGGGTTCTGTACTTATCGAAGCCTTTATGTGATCTGTGATGAGCAATGGATTCCAACTAGGTGGCTACAAGGAAGCAATATAATACCTATGAATAGGCATTGCTTATCCTAAACTGGTATCTTGTGCATCCAGACTTACAGGTGAGGAGCTATTGGGGAAAATATTGAGATTGCAAAGAGGCCTCAGCCCTCGCTGATGAAACCAGCATAGCAATCCGTTGGTTGCTGCCAACACCAAAAGTATCCAAGAAGGGACTATGACTCTGGCAGATGGAAAAATCTGGTGCAGAAGCTTCTAAAGCAGCCTAGATAAAATGCTCTTCAAACTGCATCCTTTCAGCTCATTTCAGAACCTCTATCCAGGTGGTGGGTTTTTTTGTTTTCTTTTTAAAGAAAAAGCAAGGTGCAAGAAACCACATAGATTATGATAATTGCAGGGGAAGTCTTCTCCAACTTCCCATTGGAGGTTGCCTTATGATTGAGACTTGGGGGTCTTATAGCCTTTCCCAAATCAGGAAATAATTAGAGGTCAAAAGCTTCTCTGTAATAATGGAAATAATGTCCTGGGTAGAGAAGAATTTGCTGCTTTTCAAGACAGTTTACATAAAGGGTACAGAAAAGAGAAACAAAGAGTGAGTTGTAGTGGTCCTCCTACAGAAGGCACTTTGGACTTGCTAGATACCCAAAGACCCCATGTTATATCTACAAAGAGCACCGGACCTCTTGAAGCAGGGACTCTTTCAGTCAGATTGGAAACATCTGCAGTTAACAACCTGGGCATCAGAAGAGAAGTGTAGTTTAGAATTAACCTCCGATACAGTTGACATCCCAACAAAACTTAGGGTTTATCATCACTGGTTTAGTCAAATTTACTTTCTTGGTGTAAGGGGAAACGAAAAGCTCTTTTGTGGCAAAGATTGCCTCTTTGTGCAGTCCCTAGCACACTGGGTCCATGACCTCTACATGATGATGTCATAGAAATGCAATAATAATTCCAAATTTCTGATGTGATTTCACATACACTAGAGTTTCTTCAGGAGGCTTGGTTGGAGTCCTACAATCAAGCAGGGTAAAAATGTGGGTAACAGCCATAACTACATTTTGTCATCAAGTATTTGGAGTATTGGGTGCCACGTTTAATCATAATGACAAATTAGAGAAGCTTGCAGTTGGCCTTGCTAATCATATCACATGTGAAAGGCAAGTTTTGGAATTAGTTCCCATGTCCATACAAGAACCACACTCCCTTTGTCATGAGGGAAGGATTATGCTTATAGCTCCAGAAAACTTTCAGTTCAAGATATGTTCCCTTTTCCACAATTCCTGGGAAATAATTCTCCCACCATTTTGTTCTAACCTGTGGAAGGTGTGTTATAAATGGTTATTCCTTGAGTGCTAAAGATCTATCTCAAGCATCTGAAGTACATATGTACCTTTTCATCTCATTCTGTCCAAAGTGCTTAGGCCTCACACAGTTTCAAGTTCGTTGCAAGCAGGAGGTAAAAATGCAGGGATATTCCATCTAAATTACTCTGTTATAATAATTAAACATTGCTTATTCTTTCCCTCCTTACCTCTGGGATACACTGCTTATTACTTCCCATGAATAATTAAAGAGCAGAGAAGCTCTTCAACAGAATGGTCAATTTCTTACCTGATAATTTTCTTTCTTTTAGCAGCGTCTCTCTGTATTCCATCCACCCTGGTACTCTGGTAAATGATCAGAGTATACATTGAAATTTTTCTCTGAAGGGAGACTTAGACATAGACAATTTGCATCAGGTTGTCTGAATACTAATAATTGGTTGCTGGAGTGTTTCTACAGCTGTTGGAATTTTTTTTTGGGTGGCCTGGGATGACAGGCAGAGCTTAGTCCTGGAGCCTCCAGCTACAACACCGGACCATCTCTGATTTCCATATGTGGAGAGCCCATTAGTAATGAACTCAGAATTTCTCTTTTACTACTATTCACCATACAAAATGTTATAGTTGAGAAGAAGATACAAATAAACCAAAATGTATAGCATTTTTTAGCATTTCAAACTTCTCTTTAGGAAAAGATTGCACAGGCCACACAAATCTGCCCGCAACGGATAGAAGTCAACAGAACTGTCAAGAGTCTTGACACAGAAATGAATCGCTTAAGAGACCAGATAAATTCAAAAAGAGATCATCATGGAAACAGAGAAGAAATAATCAAGTAAACAATGGCTACATATTTTGGGGTGGGAGGCAGAATGGTTGCTTCATTGGGATAGTAGACTAATTTTATTTTAATTATCAACTTTTAAACAAGTCTGATTAATGGTGACGGGTGCTTTTCTTGAAATGAGTAGTCACAGGTTTAAATATATTTGGCTGCTCATTGCATTATTTCTATTGCACCCAAATGCGATGCTGTATGCTTCAGAGAAACTGAATAAGACATGGTCCCTACCATAAACAGGTCACAATTTCTATTTTTATATACAATATGACAAAAATAGGAAGAATGGAGTGAGGAACCTCTTTCCAGCTACACCTCTACTCCGATAAAACGCGACCCAATATAGCACGGGTTCGCATATAGCACGGTAACACGGTAACCCCGGGTCTCTGGGCTTTAAAGGGCCCAGAACTACAGCTGCTGCAGGGAGCCCTGGGCCCTTTAAATCACTGCGGGAGCCCTGCTGCTGCTATCCCCGGGGCTGCTGCAGCGGCGCTCACCTGGCAATTTAAAGGGCCCGGGCTCCCTGCAGCGGCCGGAGCCCACAGCTTTTTAAATCACCGCTGGAGCACTGCCGCTGCTACCCCGGGGCTCTGGCAGCAGGGCTCTGATGGCGCTTTAAAGGGCTTGGAGCTCTGGCCGCTATGGGGAACCTCTAGACCCTTTAAATCAATGTCGGAGCCCTGCCATCGCTACCCCAGGGCTCCGGCAGTGGGGCTCGGGTGGCAATTTAAAGGGCCCAGGGCTCCCTGCAGCCGGAGCCCTGGGCTCTTTAAATCACCACTGGAGCCCTGCCGCAGCTACCCCGATATAACAGTGTTTCTCCTATAATGTGGTAGGGATTTTTGGCTCTCGAGGACAGCGTTCTGTTGGGGTAAAGGTGCATGTCTGTTGCTCTGGCATTAGGATGCTGGCCACTTCACTTTGCATGGCATTTTTTCTAAGGCAGGATCCGTCATAGTCATCAAAATAAGTGGTGCCAGATGTTGTGGGTACTTGCATTTTTGGAGTTAGGAAATTCAGTTTTAAAGCCAAAAGGACCAGGATGATTATCTAGTCTAGTGGTTCTCAAACTAATTTGATTCCCCCCCCCCTCACCTTTATGTCTATAGCTGTTCGCGCACCCCCCACTCCCCCCATACATATATCACCACCCAGCTCTGAAGGCAGCGCTGTGCCAGCAGGAGCACAGAAGTAAAGACGGCAATATGAGAAGGGATATTTGACAATATTACTTTTCCCAGCAGTCTTAGCACTCCATTGCTACCCATACTTCTGCTGCTACACCAGGGCTGATAGCTGGACCCCTGCGGCCTCCTGGTGAGCAGTTTGGGAGGCCTCCCGCTGTTCCCTGTATCCCTGTCTCCTGGGTGTGCATGGCCCTTCTGCACATGCCCCAGCCACTTGGGGCTGACAGCCAGAGTTCTTAAATAAATAAAGGCACATAGCTCGCACTTCCCTTGATGCATTCCCATGCCTCCCTTGTGAGGTCCACCCCATAGTTAGAGAAACGTTGATCTAATCTGACCTCTTGCATGACTCTGAACTTTGCTCTGTAATTCTTAAACCAAGTCCAAAAATTTGTGTTGAACTAGAGTTGCCTTTTAGAAAAAGAAATCTAGTCTTGATTAAATAGATTCTAAGGCTAGAAGTTACCATTGTGATCATCTAGTCTGACTGCCTGTATAACACAGGCCATAGGACTTTCCAAAAATAATTCCTAGAGCATATTTTTTAGAAAAACATCCAGATTTGATTTAAAAATGGTCAATGATGGAGAATCAACCTTGGCCATTGATAAATGGTTTGAATTTTAATTGCTCTCACGGTTAAAAATTTGTCTTATTTCCAGCCTACATTTGTCTAGCTTCAGCTTGCAGATATTGGAACATGCTATACCTTTCTCTCCTAGACTGAAGAGCCAGTTATTAAATATTTATAGTCTAAAAGTACCTACATGGGGAACAATCAAGTCATCTGTTAATCTTCTCTTTGTTAAGCTAAATAGATTGAACTTGAGTCTTTAATCATTCTCATTCTTTAAATCTTCTCCAATTTGTTAATATCCTTCGTGAATTGTGAGCACCAAAACTGCACACAGTATTCCAGCAATGGTCACAGAAATGCCAAATACAGAGGTAAAATAACCTCTCTACTCCTACTCAAGATTCTGCTGTTCATGCGTCCTAGGATTGCATTAGTTCTTTTCGCCAAAGCATTACATCTGGAGCTCATCTTCAACCAGTTATCCATCATGACCCTCAAATCTTTTTGTCACTCCTTCCCAGGTTCGAGTCCCCCATCCTGTAAGTATGGTCTACATTTTTGTGTTCCCAGATGTATACATTTAATCATATGAAAACTCGTATTGTTTGCTTGTGCCCAGTTTAACAATCAGTCCACCTTGATCTGAGTCAGTGCCTTGTCTCCTCCATTTTGTGTCAGCTGCGATTTTTTTTTTTTCAGGTCATTGATAAAGATGTTAAATAGCATAGGTCCAAGAATTGAGCCCTGCGGGGCCCCACTGGAAATACATCTGCTTGATGACAATTCCCCATTTACAGTTATATTTTGAGACCAGTTAGCCAGTCTTTAATCCATCTTTGTGTGCCATGTTATTTTTATATCATTCTAGTTATTTAATCAAAATATTGTGTCACACCAAGTCAAATGGCTTACAGAAGTCTAAGTATATTACGTTAACACTATTACCTTTATCAACAAAACTTGTAATCATATTTAAAAAAAAAAGATATCAGGTTAGTCTGACAGGATCTATTTTCTATAAACCCTTGTTTGTTTTCATTTATTTACATTACCCTCCTTTAGTTCATTATCATGTACCATATCCACTGGTTTCATTATCTTGCCTGGGACTGATGTCAGGCTGACAGACCTATAATTACCTGGGCCTTCCAGTTTACACTTTTTAAAAATCAGCATATTCACTTCCTTCCAGTCTTCTGGAACTTCATTCGTGCTCCAAGACTTATTTGAAATCAACACTGATGGTCCAGTGAGCTTCTCAGCCAGCTTTTTAAAAAATTATTGGATGCAGTTTATCTTGATCTGCCAGTTAAAAATGTCTGAGTTTGGTAGCTTATATTTAACATTCTCCAGAGATACTAGTGGAATTTAGTATTATCACCATGTGGTGAGTCTTCATTATGTGTTTTTGTTTTTACTCAAATACAAATATATATTTGAACACGTTTTGCCTTTTGTGCATTATTATTGATAATTCTACCATTTCCATCTAGCAGTGGACCAGTACCATTTTCAGGATTCTTTTTGTTCATAGTATAGTTAGGAAAAAAACAACTCTTTATTGTCCTTAACTTCATTGGCCCTAGATTTCTCCTTGTATTCCTTGGCTTCCTTTATCAACTATGCACAGTTCCTGATTTCATTTATAATCCCTATTATTAACATCTCTTTCTTCCATTTGTTGTATGTTATTTTTTACAGCTGCCTTCACTTACCCTTTAAACAGTTTTTTGGGGTTTTTTTGGTTTTTTTTTGTTGTTGTTTTTTTTAACTAGCACAACCTTCTTCCTCAATGATGAGATTGTGGCTTTGGGGGCATTTAATATAGTGCTCTTAAATGATTTTCAATTATATTCACACTCTTCTGCTTAAATTCTTCCTCCCAGCTGGTTTGGCTCACAATTGTTTTCATCTTTCTGAAATTGCCCCTACTAAAACTGTCTGTCTCCATCTATCTATCTATCTATCATTTATTTTACTGGTCTAGACTTTTTTCTGCTTGCACATTATAAATGTCATCAAGCCGTGATTAATTGTAGCTAAGTTACCATTAACTTTTAGTTCTGTCATCAGTTCCACTTTATCTGTAGAACAAGGTCTAATATAGAATTCCACTGTGTTGGCTACAACACTTTTTGAGTTAGGAAATTGTCATCTATATGTTTAGAAATTCCAAGTATATTTTTAGTATGGGTAGCATGAGACCTCCAGCGTATATCATTCATATTGAAGATACCCATGATCACAGAGTTTTTATCCTGCACATTGTAGAGAGGCACATAAGGAAGCAGTCATCCTGTTCTGTATCATGATTTGATAGTCTGTAGCACACAACAGCTACTACCCCATCTTGTGCTTTATCTGTTAGGACATTGATCTATAAGTATTCAAGACCATTTTCTTCTGAGTTGTCCATGACTTGGAAACAGGTAATGCCATTTTTGCTGTAGAGTACTACTCACTCTCCCCATTTGCTCCTTCCTAAATAGGTTATGGCCATTGATTTTAACATTCCAGTTGTGCAGATAAACCCCCCAGGTTTCATTAATACCAACTAGATTGAATTTATGCTTCTAAATAAGCAATTCCAATTCCTCTTTTTTTGTTACCATGGTATTAGTGTGTAGGCAATTCAGTAATTTCTTCTCTTCATTTCCTTTGGTTCCTTGATTAATCAACATCCTCATTTTTGTGCTAACTGATGGCTTATTTCTTCCCGCTTTGTATCCTCCCCTTTTGCTACTAGTTTAACCCCCTCTTGACTACTCTAGCCATCCTAGTGTAGTCAGAGATTGGTTTACCCTTTACTGAGGTGAAGACCATGTAAACTATATAGTTTAGAAGGTGGACAAATCTTCCACAAAATCAAAGCCCAACACCACTTACCTAGAATATTCTGCCTCCTGCCTTCCTTTCTTCATAGGACAGGAAGGATTTCAGAAAAGATTGCTTGGATATTTTTGTTCTTCATCACACTTCTGAGTTTCCTGAAGTCATCTGCTGTCTGCGAGAGATCTCACAACACAGTGTCAGTAGTGCCATTATGACCCATTACCAGTGGATCCTTGCCCATAGATTTCAGAAGCCTATCCAGTCTTAGAATGACATCTTGTGTCCTGACTCTGGGAAGACAGCTCAGTGTCCTTTTTGTCTGCCTGTCCCTTGCCAAATGTTCTTTTGAATCGTCTGAGTATTGACTCTGAAGACTCAGAGCAATGGAGAATCTGGGTTTGGACTGCTTGCTAATTCTAAACAATCTGTTCCAGACTGACAGATTGTGAGACTTTTTCTGTAATTTATCTGCTCATAACAGAAAATCTGTTGGTCTGGATTATTTCCCTTCCCTGTAAATGTGAGTTTTATAGAGTTAGAAGCTTTTGAAATGTTACCTAATGGAGCTTGTAATACAGTTATTGGGGGAGCTGTTGGATAGCAGATCTCAACCAGTGAGGTACCTCTGTGTATTGTTGGACACAGTCAATCCAATAGTCAATTCTAGACTAAATAACTTCTTGTTATGAGAACACAAATGTAGAGGTAAAATTGAAATTGTTATTCAACAGTCAAGCATCTCCCGCAATACTGATATGTATGGGCTATTTCTGTCCTGTCTGCAGTTTCTGGAGGCAGTTCAAAGTGGTAGCACAGCCAATTCTAGCATGCTCCCTTCTCTGGCTAGCCGTCAGATCTTTTGCTTTCGTTGCAGTAGTCACGTGGCTAATCGCTTTGCTCCTGACTCTTCTTTGACAGGCTTTATTGTTTTTAGGTGGGGGGGGGGCAGTAGTAAGCAGCTGTCCTTTGTTGTCATTCTCTCCCTCGCCTGGATTGGATCTTGAGCAGTGTGTTGGTCTCAGCCACGCTGAGCCAGTGCTGCAGCACTCACTACAAGACTCCTGTCCCCCCCAATCCCGAGGTACGGCAGAGCAGTTGCATCATCACTAAGCTAAATTCAAGCAGTATTCTATCTGAGACAGCTTTTGCAGGCTCTTTGGAGGGCAAATTGTGCCCTGCCTATTCTCAGCTAGCCTACTCTTGTACTGATAGAGCACAGGGCTGTTAATCAGAAAGGCATGTTGGATCTCTTACTGTCCCCAAAAGCTGCAACTCCAACACAAGAAAGCCCAATCAGGAGAGCCAGACAGAGTGGAGAAAGAGATTCCAAGAATGAGGACTTCAGCAAGCCCATGGTGTAAATCCCAGGGCAGCATAGGACTGTAAAGAAGGGGAGAGGGGACTTTTAGGGGCCTCGTGGTCCCCCTGCCCAAGTCCTAAAATGAGTTGTCTGTTCCCTGGGGAGAGAAGCGGGGCTTTTATCTAGTTCTCCCTCTTCCTGGTTCCACCAGGGAACTTGGGAATGAAACCCCATCTCCTAGGCAGAGGCATTGGGACCTTAAAGTGGGAGGACAATGAGGGAGACGTGTCCAGAGAGCACAAGGCTGTGCATTCAGCAAACTGCAAGAGACCATGCTCTGGCCACTGTTGGGCAACAGCATCCACAAAGCAGGACAAAAAAAAATCCCCAGAACGCTAAAGAGGGCAAGGTAAGGTGCAAAGTCCTCTGACTCAGGCAGCTCCTCCTCTGCAGAGGTTCTATTTCTGAGAAGGACGTGGGAAAAATAAAGCCAAGAACTTCATCCCAAGACGTGCAGAACCATGTGCAGAAAGTTTGTATCCACAATCCATATCCAACCTGAATAGGAAAACTAGGACATACCTAAAAACAAATCCTTGCCTTCCAAATCCTCACTGGAGGAAGCAGCTCCCCTGTACCCATCCTTTGAAGATGTGATTCGAGAAGGATGGGAAACCTCAGGCAAGGGGGAACACACGAACAAGCATGCACCTAAAATACTATAAATGTCAAGGGCCCCAAAAGTGTCATTCTGATATTCCAAAGGTCCGTGCTGCAGTGACATTACTAGCAAAAGATATGGTGATACCATCAGAAGGGGATTTTTTCCCCAAAGATCCAGACAACAGAAAGGTGGAAGCTAGCCTTAGAAGGGACTTTAAAGCTTCCTCGTCCTCCCTTAGAGCATCCTTGGCAGTTACAAGAGTTACAGTATCCTGCCTGAAGAACGGAGACCAGTCATACTTCTGGCCTGCTATTAAGAAAATTTTCCTAGAAACAGCCTTCATGGAAGGTGCCTCAATGGAGGTAATGAGATTTTCAACAAGGGCCATGGAATCCAGGTCAGTAGCCAGATACAGTGTATGGCTTCTTCTCTGGAACGAAACAAATCCCATGTTCATCTAAATTAAAAGTCTCTCTCTCCTATTTGGGGAAAAATTGGATAATATAGTGGCAGAAAGCGCTGCCAAACTGAAACAGTCCCTCCGCATGCAATCCTGTGAACACTAATTATAAACCCAGCAAGAGACAGAAATGCTCCTTTCATCCATCCTCACAAAAGTACCAGAGGAAAGACAACAGGCATATCGGGAAAACCCTGGAACCAGGGCTTGGGTGGAAAATCCAAAGGAAGTCCCACTGCCTGTAAGACTCCACTATGACAAGGAACAAATGCGTGTCTGCCTAGATCCTATTTCTCAGAAGAATGGTACATATCAACCACAGGCAAGTGGGTGAAGAAGGATAGTGAGTTACAGATAAGTCCCTTGTATTAAAAGCCTCACCCCATCCCTTCACCCAATCCCCAGCAGCGTCATCTAATAAAAACTGGTGTTGAATGAAATTTTGCATCCCCTGAATGTAGGAGTAGTAGGAGTTCCTTCAGGAACAAGGTTCTCAGGTTTCTGTTGTATTTTCTTCATTGTCCAAAGTGCACTGGGGTAGGAGGAGTCAGAGCCATGTGGGACCTCAGTGGCTCAACAAATAGATGAAGAAAATGATTTTCCAGATGGAGACCCTAGATTCAACAGTGGCATCCCTGTCCCAGTGGGACTTTCTCACTTCTGTGGGCCTAGAAAATGGAGATCTCCACATTCTCATGTGCTCATGCCACCACAGACTGTAGAAAGTTGCATATCGTTTGGCTTACTGCGAGTACCAAACTCTCTTCTAGTTGGTCTTTCATCAGCCATCACAGTATTTACCAAGATGCTTGCGGTTGTAACAGCCAAACTCAGGTTTCAGAGCACTCATCTGTATCCTTCTTGGATAACATCTTTGATCAGAGCTCCGACCCAAGCTGCAAAACATAGTGCCACAGTTTGGACTCTGGATCTTCTCCAAGTGCATGGCTTTGTGATAAACACCAGTAAAAATGTTGATTTCCCCCCAAACAAAGATAATTCAGCTAGAAATGGAAATGGACACTTCTGCAGCAAAGGTCTATCCATCACTGGATGTATTTCAGGAGATCCAGTATGTGGTATCTATACTGGTCAAGTATATAAGGCCAACCATAACACATTGTCTCCAAATATTGGGTCTTCTGATATCATGTATAGAGATCACCCTATGGACAGGGTCTCTTTATCAGGGGTTTCCAGGCCTTTGTACTGAAAGTATGGAACCATTGTCTGGAACACATGGAGGATTAGGTCCTAAACTAGGTACTGGATTTTGTAAGATGATGGGCAGTCCCAGAGAATTTCCACGGGGGTCTTCTCATATGCCTTCTAGACCCACAGGAACTCTCAACCAATGCCAGCCTGATAGGGTGGGGTGCACACATCTGAGCCACAGAAAAGCACAAGATGCCTCAGACTCTTGAGTAAAGAGCCTGAGAGTCAATCTAGCTCTGCTAATGTTCCAGAGCTATCTAGAAGGCGACCATATTCTGTTCCAATTGGACAGTACAAACTTCTATGGCCTTTCTCAACAACCAGGGAGAGAGAGGAGTTCAACTTTACAAAAAATATCAGTACTGGAATGGGCATATAGGACCCTTCCTGCTGTAAGAACGATACACATAAAAGGAGAACTGAACCAAAAGATGGACTGGCTCAGCAGACAGTCATTAACTTAGAATGGTGCCTAAATCAGAAAGTCTTCACTTTGATCTTGCAGACGTTTGGCCTCGCTTCAGTCAACCTGTTTACCAATCACAAGAACCCAAAGCAGGGTTCTTCACCAGAAGAATACTTCACGAGGGAAACAGATCCAGCGTCTATGGGGACAGATGCTCTTTCACATAGATGTGGCCACAAGGCCTGCTATATTCATTCATGCCCTTTCCACATCTAGGAAAGGTGATCCAGGAGATAAAGTAAGAAGGCACAAAGGTGACAATGCCAACTTTGCAACAGCAAAGGAGACCATGTTTCTCTAGTCTGATAGATTGAAATTGGGACCACCATTGCAGCTATTAGTGAGAACACAGACATCCTTTGCCAAAGCCCATTCTTCCAACCATACCCAGACCATCTATAAAACTGATAGTCTGGCTATTAAAGGGAAGTGTTGGTCTATCATTCAAAGTGATCAGAACTCTCCTCCAGAAGAGCTTCCACATTAAAGGCTTACTCCTCCATCTGGAGTAGGTTGCATGGTATCAAGAATGCCAAAGATCTTAATACTCCTGTTGTTCAGGACGTTCTTGAAGAGAAGGGACCTCAGCACAGCACCGGAGTACTTCAGGTGTCAGCCATAAGTAGCATACTATTTCACCCTTTTGAACCACTGACATAAATATTTGCCTTCTGTCTGTGCCTCAGAACCTGTTTTGTGGTGGCCATGATGTCTGCTAGACAAGTTTCTGAACAGGTAGCTTATGCATGCAGGAGCCCCACTGTGGGTTCCACAATGACCAAGTGGTGGTAAGAATTCCAGAATTGTTCTTGCCTAAGATGAATTCATCTTTCCATGCCTCAGAAGAGATCATCCTTAGTTCATTCGGTCCAAAGCCACAGTACCAGGGTATAAAGCTGTGGCGTGCAATAGATGTTCGAAGAGCACTGAAGATCTATGTCAAGAGCACAGAATGAACAAGAAGGTTGTGAGCTCCTTGTTTGTCTTTCATCTGAAGTGCCAAGGGCTCGGAGTTTCCAAACTATCCTTGGTTAGATGGATCAAGCTCTGTATTTTAGAGGCATATATGGCATGAGAGGGGCTCCTATTCCAGATGGAATCAAGGCCCATTCCACAAGATCTGTGGCAACCTCATGGGCCAAAGAGTTGTGCTTCCACCACAGAGATCTGCAGGACAGCAACATAGTCTCAGGCTAATACGTTTTAGGCACTATAAAGTGGAATTTCTGTCCTCAGCAGAGGCCTCCTATGGTGAGAAGGTGCTGCAGGTGGTGGTCCACTAATAGTATTGCCTTTTAAGCAATCAACAGTGCTGTACCCTGTCTTTTTTTTTTTTTTCCTCCATCCATCCCTACTTCTGTTCACTGCTGGCTACTTCCTCTATATATCAGAATTGTGGGAGACACGGGGCTGCAGAATGATAAATTTTTACCTGATAATTCCTTTCTGCTGGCAATATTTCCCACATTTCTACCCTCCTTGGATGTCTTAATAGCCAAGGGACAACATTTTATTTTGATAGTTACCTTTGTAGACTGTAGCCTGCCATACACAATTAACTGGCTGACACTGAAGTTATTGTTACTAATCACATTCTGAGTTTTTACTTTGAAACGACTCATCTGGTGGCACACCAGAGAAGGGGGCCTGTCTAGCATAAGATATGCTACAGCTTTGTACTGGAAACTGAAGACAGGAGGGGAATAGACCATATATATCAGAATGGAAGGGAAGTAGAAGAGAGGGAAATAGCCCATACATATCAGAATTGTGTGAGACACTGCTAGCAGAAAAGAAAGTACAGTAAAAGCTCTTTTATCAGGCACTTTACCAACCGGCAAGCTCTATAAACCGACATTTCTGATCTGCACTGAAAGTCTGGTTTATAATGCGGTTGGTGCAGGGCAGGCAGGGGGTGGGGGCTTGGGAGGAGTTTGGGGTGCCGGATGGCGGGAGGGTGCTCACCTCAGGTGGCTCCTCATCCCTGCTATTACTGGAGAGGCACAGCCAGGTGGCTCTGCAAGCACGCTGCCTCTGTTCCCCCTCCCCAAGCACTGACTCCATGGCTCCTTTTGGTTGGGAACCATGCCAATGGGAGCTGCGGGGGGCAGTGCCTGCAGATGGAGGCAGCGTGCCTGCTTGCAGAGATGCTTGGCCACACCTCCACCAGGAGCAGCAGGGATGAAGAGCTGCTGGAGATGAGCGCCACTCTTTCCCCCCCCCCCGACCAAAATTTCCTCCCAGAGCATACCCCTCAGTCCCTCCCACCCCCCCCCACCCCTCCCTCTGAGTTAACTGGCATTTTTAATTTACCGGCACTCCCGTTCTCCCAGCATGCTGGTTAAAAAAAAAGCTTTTACTGTATCAGCTAAGAAATTTACTGTTCCTTTTCTTCCCCAACAAACAATAATCTTTCTTTTAACAGTGATTTTCCCTTTCCCTGTGAAAATTTAGCTTATGTGCCCACACAATGTTAGTTTTAGAGTGATTGTGTGTGTTTTTTGTTTTCTGAAAAGAGAGTTTTGGTTGTCAGCCTGGTTTTAAATTAAACATCAAGAATTTGCTTGGGTCCTAACAGCATCTTTTGAGTTTAACTAGATATTTATGAAAATCTTTTTGCTGATAAAACAGGCAGCTTATTGAAGCAAAGGACAAATACCAGGATGCAGAAAGTAAAGTGAAGAATTTGAAGAAGTTTATTAAATTGCTGGATCAAATAATGACACAGAGATACAAAATGTATCAACAATTCAGAAGGTGAGTGTGATCTTCATTATAGTGTTAGTGGTTTAAATACCTATGATGGGGCAGATTAAAAATATTTGTCATAAAATTCTGTCGATTGGGGAAATTTAGGCATTTCACGGGGCCACTCAGAATTTCCCAGAGCCACTGTATTCAACTTATGCTTACTTCTGTACACTTCCTGTGTTTCTTCAAGATGTGTTGTCCACATAGATTCCAGAACCTGCGCTCCTTCCCTGCTTCTGTGAAGACCTATTTCTCTGGAATTCTGTATTGTGAGGGAACTGGGGGACAGATGGGTCTGCTCTGTCCTTTATTCCCTGGGATGAGAGCATTTAGTATGCAGGTGCAACCCCAGCAGACTCTGCTGGCCGAAAGAATCTGATATTCTGCACATGGGGTGTATGCACACCAAGAATGGAATTCATGTGAACAACACATCTCAAAGAACCACACTTACTGGTAAATAACTGTTCTTTCTTGAAGGAGTTGTGGTGTGGAGCTTTTGTAGAGCGAGGAGATAATATATTTAACAAAAAAGCTGTAGATCCTTCCCCTTTTTACCTTTCCAGTGGCTTTTGGGTATTGGCTGTAGAATAACAAGTTAGCTGCAATATATAACTAAAGTTTAAATTATTGCTTTTAAAAAAATAGCTTAAGATGCTGTGCAGTAAATACTTACTTGGTGTGTTTTTTGGGGTCTAAGGAAGTGGATCTAACTTTTCTAATAGATGTTATGATCGAGCCATTGAGACATCACAGCTAAGACTGCATTCTGTTATGCTCTTAAAATGGGAGTTCAACCTCAAAGACAGTGCATCTGTCCCAATTTTTAGTATATAATTTCTGACTAAAGCTTGCATTTTCTGAAGATTTTCAAGAAAATCAGTTAATTTTGTCCCCAAAATAAATTCACATTCTCAATCTCAATTTTCTGCTTCAAAATGACAAATTTCAGAAAGTCAAAAAAATGTACATTTTTGGGTTTGTTGGGCTCTCTGGAGTTGTTAAAATATTTTGTAAATTAACAGCAACAAAAAAAATTAGTGGTCTTTGTCATAATTGAATCCTTCTGCACAACAGTTAGCCAGGGGACATGAAGATTTATAATTCTCACGTAGCTGCTGGTTTCTCAAAGAAAGGACCTCTTCTGGCCCACTTATGGCTGAACAGTTTTCACCAGGATCCTCTGTGCAATAGCTATTGGTTTATTGAAAACTAGGAGCTCCATAAAACTGCTGCAGCCTCTTTGATAAAGCAGTTGATACTGTGTCAAGGATCTTGTTCTCTGTGAAATCATTCAGCCAGCACAGGAGCCCCTGGGCTTCATGAAAGCAACCACTACCAAACTCAAAGATCCTGTTCTTTCCTAAACTGTTCAGCTGGCTTCAGAGTTCCTCTCCTGAACCAACAGGAGAGTTTCACAGAAAACAGGATCTATGACAAAGCAACAGGAGCTTTGACAAATACTAGGCTCTTCATGAGAGTGCCTTTCTGGCTCAGGAGCAGATATTGTTCATAAAAGTTGCCATTGCTGCATTGGAGAGCCTTTCTTAATCTAAAAAAGAGGAAAATTAATACACAAAAACAGTATAGTGTGTGAGAGTTAAGGCTGTAGATTTTACATCCAATGCAAAACCACTAAAGTAAGCAAGGAAAAGTTAAAGCCTCTAACAGTTTGTACTTTCTACTCCTCTATCCACACTTCACAACTAAAATAACCACCTTACCACGCAAAGCATCACTACTTCAACTGTGCCGCAATAGAAGTGCTAACAATTCCAACAAACCCTTCTCCAAATATTGAGTGAATGTGTTTTTTTCCCCCAGAACTGCAGAGAATACATAGTAATGAGGATAAGTCTGGGAAGCTGGTGATAGATGGCTCCCATCCATACTAAAGTAAAATTAAATTGTTGAGTGTTTTAGTAATGAGGTGTATGTGTGTCTGGGTAGAGGAGTATGTACTTTTAAATGGTTTGATTAATTTCCTTGCTTTTGTGGTTCTGTTAGGTATGCTATATATGCAACATTAACACATAGAACAAAGGTATTGTTGTATGTATTATATTATTAAAATGAAGCAGTAATTTAATGTTGATTAAGATTCCACTCGTTCATTTTTGTTGTGGGATCTTTGACACTAAATCTGTTCACCTTTTTTATGTATATTATTTTTAAAGATTACTGATTTGGTGTTTATTTGCATAATTTATCCAAAAAGGTGCCTTACTTTACGATGCAAGTTCTATTTTAACTTCTTATTATGTCAGCGATCTTACTCTGGAAAAATGAGTTTTGACCACAAGAATGAAACACTTTCAATAACAGTAAGTCACTTTGTATTTTCTTTATTAATAGCTTACCAAAAGATATGTTTGATGTTAAACTTTGGTGGAATTTTTAACCCTTAAAAAATTCTGTTTGGGTACCTTTTTGTATTTCAGTTACTTGGCATTTACTAATGCAGATTTTTGCATGAAAACAAAGTATCTGGTTTCTGTCAACTTACTTTACTATTTTTTGTTCTCCATCTGAAGTCATATAGTATAATCTTCTGACATTTACAGTTAGTGTGAATTGATTATCCTGTAAGAGGATGCAGGTGCAGAAAAAAACAAGATGAGCTGTTACAGGAATAGATATCTAAATGTAAATTTAAAATGTGAAGATGTAGTAAATGTATAATTGGTCAGCATTGTTTCAGACTTGCATTCTAACTTTTCAAACGATGATTAGGAAAATGAAAACAAGAGAAATCATGGTCTGTTACAGCAGTGTCCAGTAAATTCCACCTGATATTTACAATTAGTAATTTTGTCATTTGATGTTATCCTACCTTAGTGTGGTAGTTTCTCTAACTAGACTTGCACAATTTTTCAGACCTTTTAACAGCTGAAGACCAATTATAATTTTTTTTTAAAAAAGGATATAAATCACTTGTGATCAAAATGTTTTTCTCTAGATAGGAGAAATGTGGGGTAAGATACAAAACTTGGATAGCATTTCAGATTCTTGTAACATACAACACTGTCTTTAACCAAAACACAAAAAAGGCAGTTCATTATTTCTGCTGCTCAGATGCATCAAGTCCCTCTCTTGGGTCCCTCTTGTTTTGATTTCTGTCCTGTTGACATATTGTGTAGAGCGATTCAGCACCTGTATTTGTCTTGAAAGAAAAAGAGAAGAAACAAATTATGAAATACTTTGTTTAAAAAGTTTACCAGCAAACACAATGTATGTTTACCAGTATATTTTGTTACAATATCTTTTTAATTAAAACAACTTTTTTATTTTTTTCAAGCACTTCAGAATAAAAAAATATAGATACCACAAGGTGTCACTGTAATCCAAGGAACAAAGAATTGTTTACCCTATTTCATATATTCATACAGAGGGGCTATTCCTCGTTAAAACACCAGTAGTGGTATAGTTTGCTGCAGTTCTAGGATCATTGGTGTTTGACAGAAACATAACTACACTGGGTGATGAGTTTAACACTTTAAAAATAAAGAATTAAAGATGTCATAGGCTGAGTTATTGGTTTAAATTAAACCTGTTCCATTTTTATTTGGGCAAAGCAGTGGGACAGCTGACTTGCAACTAACCCTTACAAAATTGTGTATGATTGAACTATTTTAGTTTCATTCAGATACATATACACTGAAATATACAAACTTTCTGTGTTGCTACATATATATATTCATATTCATGTTAGTTTAATATTTGTAAACGTAAATCTTGTATGAAAAGATTACAGTTGTGCTTCTTATTCAAGTATCCATCATGATCTACTAATTAAATGAATGTCTTAACTTAATTCAAGGTCCAGCCTGGAGATATAAACAAGGCTGCTCTAAACGACATGCGATCTCTATCAGGAGGTGAACGTTCTTTCTCAACAGTTTGTTTCATTCTTTCTCTGTGGTCCATTGCTGAATCTCCTTTCAGGTGCTTGGATGAATTTGATGTCTTCATGGTAAGTATAAATTTAACCTACATCTTCCAGTTTTGCTGTATAAACTACCAAAGTAATTAAGTGGAGATCATTGGAAAGTTGAAAGACTATGGTAGAACCTACTAACATTTTTCCTCCTATAATGCTAATCAGAGAATACATCAACTTTACTCTCTGGTTTTCTAAGTTGGTAACCAGAAATATGGCGCTTGTCTGTGTAAATAAGTCTCACTACTTTAACATATAAGTTGAATTTGTGAGATAACTCAGAAATATAACTTCCACATAACTTGCTCTTCTGGATCTTAACATTTTCCCCAGTCCATAACTGTCTGCATAACATCACTGAGTTTCCTCAGAGATCTGCTAAGAAAGCTCTGGTCCTAGCTCATGCCCTCACTTCATCAGTGTACAGTTTTGCCTTCACAAGCAGTTTAGCTCAGTGTTGCTTCTTGGAAACACGAGGTAGGTTTACATCCCTCTCCATGCTTATACACCAGAGTTCTTCCAAAGATATTGAAACACAGATGAATTAGTATCAAAATACCAATACAAACTCATATCTTCTAACTCGATTTATAAAGAATTTATATAGGAAAACCCTGTACAGTGCCTTCCTATCAAAGAATGCCTCTGTGGAGATCAGGCAGTCCGCTTTGTAGTGTGTGTTCAACTTGTCAGTGGAGAACCAAGTGGTTGCCATTCATATTTCCTCTGTTATAGCTGATGACCTCTCTGACCAGGATATGATCACGGATTATGTTGAGGATGGGCTTTTATGGCTTCAGGACCTTGCGTGATAGATGCATTGTATGCGTTGATTATATTATAAATCTAGACAGGGAGGATACAGATACTCTGCAGTGTATGCACCTCAAACATAAATGCCAACTTCCTACCTGATTTGGGGGTTTTGTGATATAATTCAGCTCTTGTTTGAACATTGTTAATTATGCCAGAGTCTGTCTTTGGACTCTTGAGAGTCCTAAAAACAAATCTAGAAAATTCCAGTGAGAAACTTTGAGAGAACTTAAAGGTTGCACGGTGAAGTGATCAGGACAGCAATAGGTAACACCACCACTGTGCATGTGCATTACAATACAGTGTTTAATTTCATGGTCATATTCTGGTTTTCAAATACAATATACATGCACATTTTTCTGCAACTTTGTATGGTCCATTTGTGTAATTGACAGCAAGAAGGCAGGTCTTTGTAGGAGTCTGTGCTTTGTTCATTGTGCATGTTGTATATAAGTGACTACCAAGCACTCTTAGGTGTATGCTGAGTGGTGCATGATAGCATAAGGTGCTATGCACGTATCCAGAGTAGTAGAAAAAGGTCTGATGTATTAAGATATAGTAGGTTAGTGTGTAGTTGAAGGCTGTATCATAGTACACATATGCAAAGGGATTGGTTTAATGACAGGCACACAGCCTCTGTACACTTCCTAAATTTTAGTGTTTGGCTGTAACCTTAATGTTCTCTTGATGTAGATTTTTTTGATGGAATTTCAATGTACGTGTTTCAGTTAATTAGTTAATTGTGTTAGCAAAATATCTCCAAACTTAATTTAGTTTTTGCAGGTGCTTATATTAATAGCTTCTCTATACAGTAATGCAAGACAATAAACATATATTATAAACACCAATAACTGGTCAATCCTCTGTTCTTAGGACATGGTTAATAGAAGAATTGCAATGGACATGATGCTCAAGATGGCAGATTCTCAACGTCATAGACAATTCATTTTGCTCACCCCACAGAGCATGAGGTAATCATTTTTCCTTAAACTTCGTAGCTCAAAAAGTGCACTAGAAATGTTAAATAGATATGTAAGAAAGAAGGCAATAGACTTTTTCACAGTATATATATGCCTAGGATATCCGCATCCAAAGCATTCTTAAATGGCCACTGTGAGCATTTAAGTAGTATTTGTTCACTTCCCTACTCCACTCTCCTTCAACAATTTCAAGCTTCAAGATACTGTGGTCACTCTTATTTAGGGTACATCTTCACTGTGAAATAGAGTGTGATTCCCAGGTCACATAGACATACACTAGCTCTCATCTAAACAAGTGCATTAAAAATAGCAGTGTAGCTGTGGTAGCATGGATAGTGGCAGCAGTAACACTGTGCTAGCTGCTCTGAGTGCAAACCCTGCTTGAATCCCATGGGTATGTAGCTGGTGCTGCCTGTGCTACTACAGCTTAACTACTACTTTAGCATGCAAGCTCAGATGAGAGCTAGCACTAGTATGTCTACACAAGCTGGGAATCAGACCCCAAGCTTCTAGTGTAGATGTTGCCTTAGTATCTTCACTACACTAGCTCTCTGAACCATTTCCTGTGTTACTTAAAATTAATTCAAAGTAACCTCTCCTTTTTATGTTCCAGAACAAACTATTCCAAGGAGTAATTTGCTTAAGATATCAAACTTTCTGCAAACTGTTTTACTGTTACAGTAAACCATTTTATCTGGAGTAATTGTTCTCTATTGTTCTCTCTCATTATTTTACTATATTTTGCTGCTTATCTCTTGCAACATGCTGACTTGTTCACTCATTCAGAAGCTGTTAATACACCCCTACTATTATTATTATTATGGACTGGATTTTTGTAGCTGCACATATTCTGTCCTTAGAAATTTTCATTTGATAGCCAATGCAATTGTAGTATTCCTCCACCTTTGTGACCAGGTTTCTTCCCTATATTTACTCCTGGCGGAATTCTGCGCCACTGTGCAATGCAGAAATTAACGTGCCCACAGAATTCCCTTTCCTCCACAGAAATGGGCTGCAGTGCTGCTAGCTGCCACTCGGGCCTGCTGGACCTGGCAGAGGCCAACTCGCACATAGAAGATACTGCCGAGGGGAGGGAGCTAGAGGGGTCATGGCAGCTGCAGTTCCCAACTAGCTCTGAGGGAAGGAGAGGGCATCACACAGGATGTGTAAGCCTGGCACTGAGCATCAGACTGTTTCTCCATCTGGATCCCTAGGCTCTAGGGGAGTGAGAGGGGTGTCTGGGCAAGGGGAGGCTCCCGTGGCTGGACTCTAGGGGAGAGGAAGTGTGGATATCTGGGCTAGGGTGGGGGCAGGGCTGGGCTCTGGGGATGAGGGCATGCAGGTATCCGGGGGGAGGAGGGGGCAGGTGGACTCCAGGAGGGTAAGAAGGTGTGGGTATCTGGGCCCGGGGGGCCTGTAGCTGGGCTCTGTGGGGGAAGGGTTGTGGGTGTCCAGCCCTCCAAATGGGCTCTGAGAGTAGACAGGGGCCAGAGAAACAGGAACTGTGTTGTCATAGGGGTTTCATTAACTCTCTACTCCTGGGGAAAATTTTGTGTGTGTCTGTATTGTTACAGACATATTTGTTGACAGTATTTTGAAATAAATTACCAAAATAATTTAAACTGGTGTAATTATGTAGTGTTATCTTGACAAATACAGTTTGCAGAATTTTAAAATATTGTGCGCAGAATTTTTAATATTTTGGTGCAGAATTCCCCAGGAGTGCTATGTAGTTTGATGGCCAGGAATTACTGATTATTTTAGTGCCATGGTGTCTCAGAAATGCTGTTATATCTAAGCGAGTCAACAGGTTTGCTTTTCAATGATCTGCTTCCATGCATCCTTATGTAAAATTGTTTAGGAAAGAGTGGCTGTTGTGTCTCCACCTCTGAGAGTCTGTAGGTTTGAGATTGATTCTCATTAAACATTTAGAAGTCCCTTTTGAGTTTTCTGTTAGAGCACCCTCCTGGCTTCAATTAGATCAATCAAGAGGGTAGATTGATTACAAGCCCCTCCTCATTTGGTGCTTACTAGCCATACTGGTGCCAGTAAAGATGTCTGCTCCTTATGTTCATGAACCATGAGGACCTGGTTTTGTTCCTGGCCCTTTTACAAGGACCCAAGAGATAGGTGTGGAATACTGCTTGAAATTTTTCCCCATAATCTATGCAGCTATGTGAAGTGAGGTACAAAATGTCCCTGAAGATGAGGATAGGATACTTGGGTAACTGGAAAACTAATGATTAAATATATAGTGGACGTGGTTATTTAAAAAAAAATAATAATAAAAAATTCCTACTTTGGGAAATGGAGAGTAGATATGATATGAAATACAATTGATGCCAGTCTTAGTGTCTGTTGCTCTGAATAATGTGAGCAGAAATAAACATTACATAGCTTAGAGAAAACAGGGAATTTATTTATTGTGCCTGAGGTGGAACAAAGAGCAAGTTTGCTGTAGATGTATCATAGCTATTCTATCAAGCATTTAGATTTTTTGTTTGTTTTTGTTTTGTTTTTTAAAAGGCATTTAGGATTTAAGAGCACAATTTAAGACCCCACAAACCCAGCTCAAGATAATTTAATGTAAAGTCAACCTGGTAATGTTATAACCCTGGAATAGGAAATACAGTAGTGTATATCTAAAAAGGAGATCACAAACTTAATCTAATCAAACTAGGTAGCTATAAGAAAAATGTTGATGTACTAGGGAAGGTTTGTGGTTGTTCTGTGGCTTTTTTCCATAAATACAGGGGACTCTCTTTTTTTCCATGCATAATCTTTAGACTAAGTAAAATCACATCATAAAATGTCAGTTAGCATTAATAAGGGCAGTAATGCTAATAACTTTTTTTGAATATGGAATGTGAACTCTCAAGAAGTCGCCAGAAGATATGATGGAATTAAAGCCTTTACGTTGAAATTTGTTATATAAATGTCTTGATATTAATTTAGGAACAGAATAAAATTATATTCTGTCATAATATTTTAAAAAAGTAAATACCTTTCTGAATAATTTATGAAGCTGTATTTAGTTAGGAATTCACCATTTGATTGTATTATTCTAGGTACACCTCTACCCCGATATAACGCAACCCGATATAACATGGGTTCGCATACAATGTGGTAAAGCTCTGATGTGCTGCTCTGAGCAGCATGTTAAGGGGGCTGGGCTGGGGCCGAGGGGTTGGATAAGAGGCAGAGGGTCTCGGGGCAGTCAGGGGCTCCCGCACCCCAGGGTCTAGGAGGCAGGAGCTGTGGGGGGGGGGCAATTTTGGGATCCCTGCAGTTCTAGAGTGGCCCGGGGTAATAGCAGGGGGTCAGGAGCAGCCCACTCTGCTCCCCTCGTCCCGGCCTCGGCTGTGTCGCTCGGGGGAGGGGGCTTGGGGGAAGGGATCCCCCCAGACTCACTAGCAGCGGGAAGTGGTGCAATGCGGCCGGGAGGTGGCAGAGTGGAACAGGCTGGGGTCGCGTTGCTCCGCTTCCTGCCACCGCAGGTTAGTACGGGGGGCATCCTTTCCCCAGCCCCCCGCACTCACCAGCAGCGGGAAGCGGAGCGCCGTGGCTAGGAAGTGGCAGAGTGGAACGGGCTGGGTTCGTGTTGTTCCGCTTCCCACCACTGCAGGTGAGTGTGAAGGGCGTCCTTTCCCCAACCTCCCCGTGCTCATCAGCAGTGGGAAGCAGAGCAGCCCGGCCCCAACCCGCTCCACTCCACCAGCTCACAGCCGCGGCCCTCCGCTTCCCACCGCTGCTGAGTGCCTGTCGGGGTGAGGGGTGTGGATAGGGGTCGGAGCAGTCAGGGGACAGGGAGCACGGGGGATGGGTAGAGGGTGGGGTCCTGGCGGTGATTAGGGATAGGGGTCTCTGCAAGGGGTGGTCAGGGAACAAGGAACGGGGAGTCCAAATCAAGTTCGATATAATGCAGTCTCACCTATAATATGGTGAGATTTTTTGACCATGTTATATTGGGGTAGAGGTGTATATGGTTTCATACATTTAAGTGAAGTATTATGAAGTCTGATTTCACATTTTGTTAAAGTATATGCATTTAATTGCAGTTTTAATATGGAAGAACACTAATATAATGGAAACAAAAGTACAGAAAATTACAGTTAAGCTATTTTGTCGGAACAGCCTCTAGGCCACAATTTAAAGCCTGGATGCTGCGTACACATATGTGCATAACTGCACTTAGGTTGAGTTGTGTGAGTGCATGTTTGCAGCATCAGGATCTAAGGTAAATGTAAACTTTAAGGGGTGTTCGAGCACTAATTTTATTTCTCTTGGAGTTTGTGCTGTTAGTTTAAAACTCCATTGGTATAATTTATACAGTCTAGATTTTAAAATTTTGGGGCTGGAATAAAAATGGTATTTGTTGCATAAAATATAGAGAGTTCATAGCTCAAGGTAAAGACCATGGGTTACCATTCTGGACATACTGAAATCTCTGGAAACTTGGCTATTCACTTCAGTAGGGCCAGAATTTCACTCTATTTTGCTGGTTCATATGATCAAAGAAAAATTGCTGTCATATAAGGCAAACAGGTAATGGAGAGTCAAATTGGCAGAAACATTAACTCATTCACAAGGGCCATTATTTAAATTGTGTTTTCTGTTTCTAGTTCCCTACCCACGAGCGGCCTTATTCGGATCCTCCGAATGCAAGACCCTGAAAGAGGACAAACAATGTTGAATTTTCAACGTAGACATCAAGAAGAGGAAGAAGACTAAAATTAATAAATACCTTTGACACATTAACATGCTATCCCATATGTTCAGGTTTTTATAGTAGAAATGTATATAATTTATATGTCTGTAAGATTACTAAGGGCTTGTTTACACACATAGTGCAGCAGTGTGCACTGTAGGGTAGGATTTCTAAAGCATACCAGCGTGTTGCACACTAATTGGTCTGTGTATACCCTGCTGGTACGTACTAAGATTTCCCTAGTGCATTTCACTCCACAGCCTGTGTAGACAAACCCCTGCTTTCTTATTGTTGTGAGTTAAGAGAATTCAACTGAAGGATATTTCTAATACAGGAGAGAGTTCCTTTATTTTTTATAGAGAAATAATTTGTGTAATGAAAATGTAAATGAAGTGTGTAATTTTAGTAAAACTACAACTTAGTTAAAAAAAAATTCAGTTTGGTTCAATGGAAAAAATTAAATGAAAATGTTCATTTCAATTAACTTTTTTTAAAACTGCCAATTACTGTAGATTAAAACATGAAATATACTCTTTTGGCTCTTCTGAAAAATGTAGATATATTTTGTATAATTATGCTGGAGAAAAATCATTTAAAAAAACCCCTTTAAAAATTGATATAAGTAGTAAATGTGTTTACACACACACACACACACACACACACACACACACACACACACAGAGTCCAAGTTCACTTAAATTCTGCTAGGGTAATATTTTTCAACACTGTTCAAGAAGGTTTTAAAATGTAACGTAAAATATACTAAATTTTCAAGACTGAATTTTGCTGTTCAGTGTATCCAGGACAGGATCATTTTGCTATCAGGCAGTATCTGTGATTTGTTTTGATTATATTAACTGTTTATATCATCTGCAATATTTTGCCTTGATACATTTAAGAACAGAGCCACTTATAAAGGAAAGTGTAACAAAACAATAGGTTCTTCTTCAAGTGCTTGTTCATGTCAATTCTAATTGGGCGTGCGCACATGAGTGCATAGCAGCTGGAAAATTTTTCCCCTAGCAGTATCGGTTGGGTCGGTCTGGGCATCCCCTGGTGTGACAACACCATGGCATTCAATATAGGACCTTACCAACCTGCTACCTCCTCAGTTCCTTCTTATTGCCAGTGACAGTTAGCTGGAACTTCCCCTTGCTCTTGTTGTGACCATGACCACGCTGTGGGACTTTTGTGTAGCTCATTCGATACACCTGCAAGCACTGGACCTCAGGAGTACAGAACAAGTTGGTGGACAGTCTCAGCAGGTCTTTTCATGGGCACATGTGGTCCCTATGCCCAGATGTCTCAAACTCCATATTCAAACGTTGGAACTTTCCCCAGATGGACCTGTTCACCATGTGATGCAACTGGAAATGCCAACAGTTAATATAATATATGGAGATATATCTGTCTCATAGAGCTGGAAGGGACCCTGAAAGGTCATCGAGTCCAGCCCCCTTCCTTCACTAGCAGGACCAAGTACTGATTTTGCCCCAGATCCCTAAGTGGCCCCCTCAAGAATTGAACTCACAACTCTGGGTTTAGCAGGCCAATGTTCAAACCACTGAGCTATCTTATCTCTCCCTTCCCCGCCAAGAATTGGAATTGACATGAACAAGCACTTGAAGAAGAAAAAACGGCTACTGTCTCGTAACTGTTGTTCTTCGAGATATGGTGTTCGTGTCCATGCCGATACCCACTCTCCACCCCTCTGTCAGAGTAGACAGCAAGAAGGAACTGAGAGGGTGGAGGGTCGCTAGGGCCTTATATTGAGCGCCATGATGGCACCACTCCAGAGGGTGCCTAGATCGACCCAACGGATACTGCTAGGGGAAAAAATCTTCCAGCTGCTGTGCATGCACATGCGCACATACTTGATTGGAATGGACATGAACAACACATCTCGAAGAACAGTTACGAGAAGGCGAGTAACCGGTTTTCTGAAACTTTTGCTCAGATCTTTTTAAAGCTGTCTTCTCACCCAATGTTATATAATGTTAAAAGTATTATTAGTTAATACATTCAATCAAAAAGTAGAAATTGCATGGTGTAATATCAGAAATACTCATACCAAAAAATCTTGCACTATAGGCAGGACAACCTGTGCCTGCCCATACTGGGGGTTGAGGGGCTGTAGAGGGGGGTAGAGTGATGGCAACCAGCTTCAGCAGTGTTATTGAGCATGCACAGTCTGTGTAAGCATGCTCAGTACAAGCCAAGCTGCAAATGGGAGGGGGGAGGGCAGGGGGACGTGACCCCTTGTAGCCCTCATGCGTCGCGTCTGACTGCAGATAGCTGTCATCCTACTCTTGGAGTTCTCTGCTGCTTTGTTTTTTACATACTTTCTTGGTGCTACAGAATGGGAGAAAACCTGTTAGTTTAATTCCTGTAAGGTCTCAGTTTCCTAAACTAGATAAGTTGTTGCCCAAATGGGAGGAAACCAAGTTCTTCCAAACTTAACTGCCAAGTTTGTGTGGACACTTTTACTGTATTTGTCAAAATCACTTTAAACATACGTGTTCGATTTTCCAATGGAATTGGAGTTCCTATGTCTATGACAAGATTCGTACTTTTCAGTGTATGTTCTTATGACTAAAAAGTGCAGAATTCGTTGGCAAAATGATCTTTGACTGGAAAACTACCCTCTCACTCATCCCAAGTGGTTCTCTTTATCAGCCATTTGAGGCTTTTAGACATCTGCATAATACAACTAGCAAATATTGCCTTTTAGGATGGTAGATGCTGAATCCTATTTAAACAAAGCATGTATGTTAATGTCTTGTGCAAATGTGCATGCATATCTAACAATTTAGATCTATAGTAAAATGAAACCTAAAGGAAACAAGCATACCCCACACAGAGCTGCCAGTACCAGGGAATAGACAACACTGGAAGAAATGGCACTCTGATAGTATGGTAATGGTCACAAATATAAAAACCTAGCCTAAGAGACATGAAATATCATATATTTTTAAATGACATTTGCTAGGTAGCATGTGCAACAATATGCAAAACTAAATACAGTTATAACACGTTTACTAAAATGCATATCGGGGTTAAGATCCATGTGCAATAGCATGTATAGTAAACGTGTCTGTAGTTTACTTCTGTTTGCTGTTGTACAGTTCTGCTTCTGATTTTGTACTATACCTAGGAACAGTAGTATAGTGTTAACGCATGCAGGTATGTTATACAATAACCTTACTGTTTCGTTTTTACTATTGTACAATGTAGTGGGAGGTCCTGCTTTAAAAATAAAAATGTTTTAATAGCTTTTGATCATGAAAAATAGGGGAAATACTATTTTTCTTTGTTTATTAATTATATTTATCAAATTATTCCAAGTAAACTCTCTGGCCCCTTAGGAATTTAAAGCAATTAGGAGCTTTTTTGCAACTCAGTTTAAAATTCAGTCATTCTGACTGCATCCTTTTGAAGTTGCTGTGGTTCCGGTATAACTCAGTTCTTTCAAATAACCAGCTGTTTTAATTAAAAGGTTTTTTTGTTTTGTTTTGTTTTTCCCTTTTTTATGCCAAATTTTAAATTTGTCTAGAAAAGCTTCCTTTTCAATTTTGCTATTTTAACTGACCTCAATGGTCCAGGTTTTCTTCAGTTGCAGTAAGGCGAGATGTTAATGTTCAGTGTTTACGTGTCTAGATTCATGTGAAGTGGGAGAACACAAACTGTGCATACTTGATGCCAAAAACTATGGTTTTCCTCTATAATACACTTGTTTTTTTGCTCTCTTTCATGAGCTATTTGATGTGGAACCTTAATCTCACTACATGCTCTTAAACTAAGTGATAAATTAATTAAGATTTACTGACATCTACTGCCACTGGGAAGAAGTCCTGTAAGGCCCTTGCTGGCAAAATACGAACCAAAAGAATAACATGGCATTTGTTCCCACTGACTTTCTTCAAGATCGAATAGAATGAAGTGCATAAAAAGTGTGTAAAGGCAAAAGGAAAAGCCTGCTTCATCTTAAATATATATACATCCTTCATTTCTGCCTTTTTAGATAACTGCTGGAAGAGGACTAGAGAGTTAAATTACTGCAGCTCTCACTAAATATCCTTCTAGCTTTTATACGCGATCCCAGTTTTATAGCAGTTTCCAGAAATAGGTAGACTTTTCTTAAACTATTTAAAGCAACAGCAAACATTTCTTCAGGCTTTCTGTTCAAATCACATGATGTGTTTCTTCTGAATTTATCAGTTCCTGTAAAGTATAAAAATGTGGGACTGACAGAACTTCATAGGCACTGACAGGACGTCTTTTGAAGTTGATTTGCCCTGAATAAATCAGTTGTTCATACAATAGCTGAATCACCTTGTTCTTGTAATGCTCTTGAAATGAGCCTTTTTGGTTCTTGAGTTCTCCTGTTCTTAGCCCACATCCAGACTAACCCGCAGCATCGGCGGGTTAAAATCGATTGCTCGGGGATCGATATATCGCGTCTAGTCTGGACGCGATGTATCGATCCCCGAGCGCGCTTACATCGATTCCGGAACTCCATCAACCCAAGCAGAGTTCTGGAATCGACACGGAGAGCCGCGGACATCGATGCCGCGCCGTCCAGACAGGTGAGTATCTCGATTTTAGAAATTCGACTTCAGCTACGTTATTCCCGTAGCTGAAGTTGCGTATCTAAAATCGATTTTAATACCTAGTCTGGACGTGGCCTTAGAGATATTGATTTACTTATGCCTGTGATATGGCTGTTGGGCTACAAAAAGACAATCTTAATGCTGCCATAATTACCTTTCTGACATTTATATTCAAGCCAATGGCAGTGCTTTAATGTCTTGAGCTCATTGCCACTGAAATCTGTTGGAGCTTTTTCATTTTCTTTAATATGAGGCCCTAAGTGAAATGTAGAAGACCCACTGCAAGTCACAGTAAATAAAGCAGTGATTGATATGAGCATTAATTTAAGGAAGTACTCAATATATAATTAGTAGCTTAGCGTTTAATAAGCACTTAATTATTTTTAAACTAACATGAATTATACCACTTAATAAATTTAGTGAGGGTACTAATAGCAGTGTCTTAATGAAATTCTCGTGCAAAATAGTAGTTGAAATTTCTGTCTTTGGCTGCTTAATGTGAACAGGCAAATTAAATGGGATCATGTCTGTTATCATGATGAGGGTGGACCAACTGAACTGATTCTGATCAAAAGACGATTTAATTATTAGTATGCTTCACGGGAAAGTTTTATGGTGAAGAATCTGCAACATATGGACGTGTCAAAAAAATGCTTGCTCCTTATTTATTGACTTGTTTGGAGATGTTTACTCTGACTTGAAGCTTAGAACCCAGCTTGCTTTTTGAGTCTCGAAATGCAGGGATGATTTGTCTTGTTTTTTTGAGGCATGATTTGGAGATGGGCTGAACTGTGTGGCTTCTTCAAAAGGTAACAAAAGTAATTTTAAGGCACTAGAGCATTGCTGTCTTCCCCGACTGGCAAACATGGCCACAGTACATGCATTGTATTTTTCTGCCATAATCCTGTAAAGCATTTTAAGGGAAGTCAAAGGCTAATAAACTTAAGAGGGCCTTAGAGAGCTGGACAAGTGAAATGTTATCTGCAGTTCCTCAAGTCATTCCAGGTGATTTCAGCCATGTAATGGGATGAGTTGCTTATCTGTTATCTCATAGATTTTCTGCTATCCTCTTTGCTTTTTTATTTGATCTCATTCATGTTATAGTGCTATGTGGGATAAAATACGGAGAGTTAGGCCAGCTTTAGGTCAAGAGAATGGATGGTGCTTTGATTTAGAAGTAGTTTAGAAATCTATTTAAGCAAAAGAGAATTGACATTCTTGCTGGCTGGAAATCTAAAAGGATGCTTTCAGGTTCTGGGTGAAATGAAACAATACTTTAAAAATTGTCAGGAAGTAAAGCAACCCCTTTTCTTCCAGTTTGAGTTTTGAATTAGCGGCTGGTAGGCCTTGAAAATGTTCGCCTTACAGTGGTTGTAGCCATTAAATCTTAAACTCCACTCTAATGACTCTGTTGTTGCTGCTGCCCTCTGAAGAGTTAATTCTGAGTGAGAACCTTACTCGGATGTCAGTTGTGTCTGTTTTCTCCTCCATAATCAAGGCTTCTGAGGAACTTATTTTAAGCTACCTAGAAAGAATCTTGACCTGAATGTTTTGAATATCAGACTTAACAGGACTGTATGCAGTAACAATAATGGGTGATAGATCCAAGGCATTTAATATAGAAGTATTACATACTTGAAATCAAGGTCCTTTTATGAGCAGGACATGGTCTCCAATATTCAGTGATTTTTCTGAAGGAGGTACCAGGAGAGAGGAGCTGCAAGTTTACAGTCATATCACAGCTCTTCTGGCAATGCTCTGAGAAGTCCCACTGTCCTATTCCCTAGCTGCTTTTTCTTCTGTGAAATATACTGTAGCAGTGACTACTTCTGCAAAAGCAGGATTTGCTGCCAGTGCCATATTATTAGGGAGATCAGATATTAGAATACCACCGGATAAGGAAGAATTTTGAGGGTGAGCACCTTTGTATTTTTACCTGCTGTTTTCTTTCTGACATGTAGAATTGAGAATCTGTCCCTACAGATACATATTAGAACCACAGCATTTGATTACAATTCATCAAATAAGGCCCTTTGGACAAGAATTGAGTTCTTCTTCCAATTCCATTTATACTGTTTTCATAACAAAATATGTAGTTTTTCCAGTATTGTAGTAGCAGATTCTTGTCGTGACTGAATTTTTTTTTTTTCTCTCAGTAGCAACATGCTAAAGATGTGAAATAAGAATTTGGGGGGGGGGGGAGTCAAATGTTATAAATTTATTTTGGGACTTATATTGCAACCTCTTTAGAAGCTTTTGAAAATTCAGGCAGAAATCAATATAGTTCCAATAAAACTTTTTTAAACGTCCAGTAATACAATATTTTAAATGTATATATACTTTTTAATTAAGGGAACATTTTAGCAGGATTTACTTAATTTTGTTCATACTGCATTCCTCTGACATAGCTCTTTCCAGATTGAAAGGATGCAAATGAGGTAAGAATTAAGGCAAACCTAAAAGGCATGCAAATGAATTACATTTATATTCACTGACAATACAAGCACATGTGTGGATCAGACTCATGAACTGAGGAACTTTCGCCTCTGTCTGTCCAGTACTACTTTACAGCAGAATGGTGACATGGTTTATAATCAACAGTTACATTACGATGGGAAGTCAGTGTCACTAACATTACTCAAGCTAGGAGACACATAGCTAGCATCAGTAAAACGAACAATCAATAGTATTTCACTGCAGCACGGTACTGCTGCACAGGCTTCAGAGGAATAGGATTGTTATGAAATGACATTGCACACATCACGTTGTGGCAGTTTATTTTTACAATATATACTTTTAAAATTCTTTAGCAAATGACATTCTCATGCACACTAGTGTTTCAAACACAAGAAGCAAGTCCATTTATAGGTAGTCCAAGCAATTTTTGTGTGTGTGGAAATAGCTGCAAACTGAATGGAACATCTAAACTTCTGTGCAGTCCATAATGCATTTTACATTAGCTCATTTTTGAATGTCACACTGCAGGAGTAATACAATGGAAGGATCACTCTTTGCAGCTTCTTTGAATTCATCCAGTGTGATCTGGTCATCTTTGTTCTTATCCATTTTGCTGAAAATCTTGTCTACTCGTTGCTCTGGTGTGAGACCATCCTCATTCATTTTCATCATTATCACAGTACCCACCATCTTGTAAATGGCCTTTGGAAAGACACAAAAAGGTAAATAATAAATTTAAAAAATCAAGACTTGGAGTAAGTATAATTAAGTCTAGTCAGTACATGGTTCTGGGTGTCATGATTATATGCAGAGTTGATTTTCTAACTTGAGATGGTGATTATGCCTTCAAATTAGCTTTAAAAATCCCAGACCCATTTGCTTCTGACAAGGAAAAACAGCCTCTTAAATATTTTAATGAAATTCATTAATATAAATACAGGCTTCTTTAAAATGTTTATTCCATTTGGCACATTAGAACTAATTTGATTCTTCAAACACTTGAAACCTTTGTTTAAAGAAAATCATAACTTTACTGTTATAAGTGAGTTTCCAATTACAAGTAGATGCGTAGTTTTATTTATGATAATCCAATAGAAGTGTAGTCCTGTAGTCTTAAAACAAACTAGAACAGCACTACAGCTCAAATCCCCCTATGCTCTGGATCAGATGTGTGTGCGCTTCTGCAATCTGAGGTTTTTCATCTCTTTGAAACATTTTGTATAAACTGACTGATCAGTTTCCTAAGGTCATATTCTTCAACTGTTTGGATTTTTTGTTTTTGTTTTTGTTACGTTTTTGTTACAAGATTATCTTGGTTGGTAAGAAGTAAACCTACCGTAATCATCTGTAGAACACTTGACCAAGAATGAAAAGATTTTTCCATCAGGTAAAGATTTAAGCTTGTTTTAGAACTATATGTCACTTTGAGAATTCCTATTTGAGGTCTTAGAAGTGTTCAGCTGTATGTTTTTTACACACATCAGAAAATTATCAAATGTATCTCTTAAAATATAAGTATATGCAAGTGTGCATACACTGCCCTCAGAAATCATGGAAACATTTTTTTTTAAATCTTTCCATTTGTTAATCACTTTGAGAAATGACACTAAATGATGGCTCTGCATTACATGATCATTATTCTGTTAAGATGGGGGCCAACTGAACAAGTCTATAACAAATTTCCAATGTTTAGTGAACACTGGAATATCATATTTTAGATAATGGAATGGTTTTTTTACAACTGGAAATATTACTGTTTGGAGAATCCAATTAAGCTACTGTATGTAATCACTAATTTGGCAACATTTTTAGACGTTACTTCTACTGCACATTTTTATAATGGAAGATTCTAGTTACTAATAGAATTTGCATTCTAATGTTGGACAGATAAGTTCTAACTATCTTAATGTGTTGTGAGATGCAAACTCCTTGGTGAAACTATGCTTTCTACAAACCAGTAAGACTTAGTTAGATTTCAGCATTATCAGCACAGCTTCTAGAGAAATACAAGTTCTCTGTGCACAGGCTGCATGTTTTATGCACCAACTCTTCTGAGCTCGGCACGCCACCCATGTGTGCTGCTTGTTAGTGTTTGTATCAGGAAGTTTGTGTACTGGAACGGGTGCTACACCGTATGGAAAATGTTCAAAACTTATGTTTGGAACAATGTGTAATATTTATCTTACCTCTATAATTTCCAGCATCTCCACTCTTGTAATTTTACCATCTCCATCTAGGTCATACATATTAAAGGCCCAGTTTAGTTTCTGTTCAAAACTACCCCTTGAGGTGATGGACAATGCACAAATGAACTCTCTGAAGTCAATGGTTCCATCGCTGTTCTTATCAAAGGTTCTGAAGGCATGTTGGGCAAACTTTGAAGCATCTCCATATGGAAAAAACTGCAAAATGAAATATAAATGCAGTCATTGGATGTTCAAGGGAACAATCTGCATACAGAAATATTGAAGTGAAGCTTTTAGGAAGACTTACTGTGATCTGAAGATTTTATTGCATATTCTCAATTTATCAGCAATAAGCCAATATAGTCTATCAGTGCCTAATATTAGAAAGTGACTCCTTACAAAAGTGCATGGTAATTGTACAGTAAAGCATTAAGAACACTTTTTCATAAAAAGAGAAGGGGAAAAAAAGCTTCCAACAAGGAAATATTTTGTACCCACCCACTACCTTTATCTTCAAAGCTAACGTTAAACCAGATAATTCTTAAAGTGCAGCTATACACTGAGAAGTGATTGTAAATAAAAACAATAGCACTGAGGGAGCTAGTATCCCATGTTTCTTTATAGCAGCGGCTTCCAGAGGAAATTTCCTTGGTTTATATGTAGAGAGACAGTTTCTTATCTTCCAGCCTTCAAAATTCAGCCTGTCATCTAAAAACCAAGCTGATTTTTTTTTCTGGCTCAAGTATCTTTCTTAATATTCTGCATTTGAAAAATGTAGCCTAATCTGATTCCAAATGAAGTCAACAGGGACTTTGCCATCCAATGCAGGATTCAGCCATTAGTTAACAATTCAATTGCTGGTGGATTTTATTCTAGCTTGAACAACTACAATTCTCATGGTGGGTTAGCTCTGTGCCACCATGAGAATTGTGCAGTACTGCTCTGCAGTATGAATAGCAATGAAAACCTTATCTTGAGAAAGGGAAGTAAAACATCTCTGACTTAAATAAAATGTTAGGATGATCTTTTAGAGCCATTTTTCTGATCATAACTGCCTTTTACAGTGGGTTCCTTTAAATGGGGTATGGATCATCAGCAGTAGTTACATTTACAACTGCATTTGCATTGAGATCTGTTCTAAGTATAGGAATTATTGCAACAAATGCCACAAGCTCAGATGAACAGCACTGTCTTTATTTTTAAATTCAGTATTTTTTCTCCTTAAGAGAAATCGGTTGTTTTTCTGCAGTCAAGTTAGGGTGACCAGACAGCAAACATGAAAAATTAGGACAGGGGGTAGAGAGTAAGAGGAGCCTATATAAGGAAAAGACCCCAAAATTGGGACTTTCACTAAAAAATCGGGACATCTGGTCACCCTAAGTCAAGTACACGGGCATGTTTACTGCTATTATTTTTTTGTTTATTATAATAAATTCACACATACAGTACAAAATCAGGAACATATGTTTACTTATGCTGATTTGCATAATACAAGTAAATGGGAAATAAACTGAGATCCAACTAAATATTACATTATGCTACTCATGTTCATTTCTCAGTTTCTATTAGGTAAATATGCAGCACATTCCAGTTTAAAATTAAAATTACCGTTGCATGCATGTCAGGGGCTGAGACTTTCTAGTAACTGTAATGTCCTACTCACAGAGATTCTCTCCCCTATGGGCTCAGTGCAAGAAAATGTCATTCAGGAAGGATGTTTTCAAGCTCATGTTGAAATCCCAATGAGGGCAAAGGGACTTAAGTGCTTCCTGGCTCAGGACGTATGTTCATACAACACCAGCACCATGGAATCTGACTGAGGTCTGTGGCCACTGCCATGAGATAATGCCACAATGAGGTTGTGGGGATGGGGGATACCATTCAACATTTCATCTTAACTAATGTTGAATATGAGGGAATCATTTTAGAACCAGGGCAACCTTCCTGCTGTCTAGGGCCCCAAATGCCACTACACTATATGCAGTGTGGTACAAGTTTGCACAGTGGCACATGCTGCCTGTACACTGTAGAACAGAGCTGCCCGTGGGTGGGAGTAGGGTAGGTCTGGGATCTTGAGGATCCATAACTATGCGCATTCCATCAGCCATTTCCACCTTGTGGGAGCTGCTGCTTTCCTGAGGCTCTGGTAGCAGCTCTGCTGCTGCAACTTTTGTGGCAGAAAGGGGAGGGGCAAAAACTAGGATTCCTTATGCCCTTCGCCCTGCTGCTCCATGCACTGGGATCAGGCTGTATCCCTCACTGAACAGAGAACAAGATGCTCATTGGCATGTGTGATTAGCCATTTTTATCAGTTGAGAGTATATTAATCTTGGCCCTGGGCCCCTAACCAGATATGTACATCATACATCTTTGGATTGTATTAGGTTAAGCTACCATTACAAAGTACATCATATTTTAACCATTCGCATTCGAAAGCTGCACTAAGAGAGTATGTCTACACTGCATTGGGAGTGAGCCTCCCAGTCTGGGTCCACAGACTCACATTAGCGGGGCTCATATTGAAAACAGCTGCGTAGAGATGGCTTTGACGTTGCAGCTTGGGCTGGAGCTCATGACTAGACAAGGAACAAGTGGAGATTTGGGCCTGAAATCTTAAGCTATGTATGCAGCTATGCCTCAAGCAGGAATTGAGTCAGAGTTTGGATAAAGTAGACAACCACATTGCATTTTTTATCTCTTTTCATGCCCTTCTTTCATTCTGACCTCTACGTGTACTTTGCTGTAGTGCTGAACGAGCTGATGAACAATGTTGCTTTCCTTGTGTTTGCCTAAAGGATATTTGTATATCAGGCTGTTTTTCTGCTTGTCAAATATTTATGGTCCCTACTAGGTAAGCAATTCTTGCAAGTTAATTCTGCAAAGAGATGTGGAAGTCCAATCATCAACAGACAGATATAGCTTACAAACATGCAGAGGGCAGCAATGTTAGAAAGGTACAAAGCAAATTCAGACAAATCTCCAGTGGTACGTGTTGCCATGCAATAGTGCAGTGGTCCCTAAACTATTCAGGGTTATAACCCCCCTTGCCCCAGGCATGAGGCCGGCAGCTGGGACCAGGGCCGGGAGCAGAGCTGGATGGCACTCCCTCCCCACCCCAATGCTCCAGCTGTGCCCCCACCAAATGATCCTTCCTGCTCCCCTACGGCAACATGCCCCACAGTTTGGGGACCTCTGGAATGTCTTACGAAATGTGGAAGTTGATTGGAATATTGGTGAATTATAGAAACTAGCTTTAGCCATTCATTGTTAGAATAGTTTTGATTCCCATTAAAATGAAATAGTGCCACAAGATGTTTTTATAAAATATATGGACATTGTACAGTTTGGAAAATCGGTTTCCTGTCTGAAGCGGCCTCTGCATATTCCCAATTGTGGGGTGCACCCACCTGCCCATGGCAACAGTAGGCTTTAGGAACCTGCTAGAAGAGCAGCACTGAGTGGGGGTGTCTTCTCATGATACCAGACATGCACCATTTAGTTTCTAGTCCCCAAACCCCTCACCTCCTGCCTCTTCATGGTCAACATGCCCAGAGAACTTTTCCAAGGTCAAACCAAAAGTTTCCTGTTAACATCTTGTGAGGTTTAGACAGAGAATTTTAGGTGGCTTCTGCATTGCTGTGCAGTTTAGACTGCTGAGCTATCTCTGTCCTGGTTCCTTGGCTTATTTCCATTCCAGAGTCGTCTCCTATCCCTATAAAATACACCAGCTTTACATGGACATGCCCAAAACCTGATGTGCCTCAAGGAGTGTCATTCCATGGATTGTTATTTCACAATTTCATAGGATTTAAGGCCAGAAGGGATCATTCAATTATCTAGTCCAGTGGTCCCCAAACTTTTTACATCATACCCCCCCTTACCTCTGTCCACCACCCCCAGCCGTTGGGCGCTGGGAGTGGGACCACGCTTGGATCTGTGGCTGGGAGCAGAGCTGGGGTTGGGGATGGGGCCAGGAGCAAAGCCACAGCTTGGGGTGGGAGGCAGAGTGGAGCTGCAGCAAGGAGCCAAGGCTGGGGCAGAGTGGAGGCTGGGTGGCATTCCTTCCCTGCCTGATGTTGGGGTGACCTGGGCCCTGCTGCATCCCCCCAGAGAGAGGGTGCCCCATAGTTTGGGGACCACTTGATCTAGACTGACTTGTATAGATCATGCCCTTAAACTTCACCCAAGTACCCCGATATTGAACCCAATAACTTATGTTTGGCTAACGCATACATTCCAGAAAGGCATCCAAGCTTTTCCTGAAGACATCAAGAAATGAAAGATCCACCACTTCCCTTGGTAGCGTGTTCCAATGGTTAATTGCCTTCATTGTTTGTTTAAAATAAGACAAAAAACAGGTGTCTAATTTAAATTTGTCTGGCTTCAGCTTCCAGCCCTTGATTCTTCTTATGCCTTGCTCAAGTTGCTCTGCAAAGTTAAAAAGCACATTAGTGCTCGCTATTATCACCCCACAAAGGTACTTATACATTGTAATCAAGTAATCTCTCAATCTTTTAGATAAACTAAATAGGTTCCGCCCTTTAAGTCTCTCATCATTTTCACCAGTCCTCAAATAATCTTTGTGGCTCTTTTTCCTGCACCCTCTCCTATTTTTCAACATCCTTAAAATGTGGACACCAGAACTGTATGCAGTATCCGTTACTGATTTCACCAAGGCCATGCACATGAGTGAAATCAAAGCCCTACTCAACACTCCTGTTTATATCGCCACGGATCCAATTAGCCCTTTCACCACAGCAGCACGCACTGGGAGTTCATGTTCAGTTATTTGTGACCCTTAAATCCTTTTCAGAGTCATTGCTTTCAGGCTGTGGTACCTTATTTTGAAGGCATAATCCGCATTCCTTGTTCCTAGGTGTAGTCGCTTGCACTTGGTTATATTAAAATACATCTTGTTAAAATGGGCTCAGGTTACCAGGCAATCCAGATCACACTATATGACTGCCCTGTCCTCATAATTATTTATCACTCTGCCAATTGTTGTGACAGCTGCAAATTTTATCAGCAGTGAGTTTATAGTTACATCCAGATCCTGGATAAAAATGTTGAGTAGTGTTGGACCTAGTACCAATCTCTGCAGAACCTCACTAGGATCACCCCCATTTAATGGTGATTCTCCATTGACAACTACTTGCTGAGATCGGTCCGTTAGTTCTTAATCCATTTAATGTGTGTGTGTGTGAGTGATATTATGTAGCATTAATTTTTTTTTAAATTAGCATGGCATGCAGGACTCAATCAAATGCCTTACAAAAGTTTAAGTAGATATTTACTCAGTTATTCTCAACCAAACTGGTATCTCAAATAATGAATCTAGGCTGCCTGGCATTAAGTGTTTGGCAACGGGGATCTTTGATGCCTTAGACCCCAAAGGACAGCCCAAAATTAGGGCCACAATCCCATGCTTGCACAGTGATAGAATTAGGCCTGAATTGAGTTAGATGGTTTCTAAGATGAGGAAGCAGATGTCTTTGATACCAGGGTTGCCCCCTTCCTCAGGCTCTAATCTGAAGAAGTATTCTTGGTTCATTTTTAGGCTTCTACAGGGCCCAAGGCTCAGTGACACCAGCATGAGTGAATTTCTCAAGTGTGAATATGCAAAGGTAATACACTATGAACCACGGTAAGAAAACGTTCTCTCTCTTTTTGGTAATAGCTTACTAAAAGGAAACCTCTTATAAGTCCAGTTACAGGAGAGCAAACATACCATTCCCATTCACATCATTACCAACCTCCGTGTTCAAAAATCATGAAATTGGCTTAAAATTGAATCATAAGACTGGAGGGGACCTCGAGAGGTCATCCAGTCCACATGGCGGGACTAAGTATTATCTAGGCCATCCCTGACAGGTGTTTGTCTAACCTGCTCTTAAAAATCTTCTATGATGGAGATTCCACAACCACTCTAGGCAATTTATTCCAGTGCTTAGCCACCCTGACAGGAAGTTTTTCCTCATGTCCAACCTAAACCTCCCTTGCTGCAATTAAGCCCATAGCTGCTTCTCCTATCCTCAGAGGTTAAGGAGAACAATTTGTCTCCCTCCTCCTTGTAACAACCATTTATATACTTGAAAATGATCATATCTCCTCTTCTCAAGACTAAACAAACCCAATCTTTTCAGTCTTCCCTCATAGGTCATGTTTTCTAGATCTTTAATCATTTTTGTTGCTCTTCTCTGGACTTTCTCCAATTTGTCTACATCTTTCCTGAAATGTGACACCCAGAAATGGACACAGTACTCGAGGTGAGGCCTAATCAGCATGGAGTAGAGCAAAATTACTTCTCGTGTCTTGCTTACAACACTCCTGCTAATACGTCCCAGAATAATGGTTCACTTTTGTTGACTCATATTTAGCTTGTGATCCACTGTGACCCCCCAGGTCCCTTTCTGCAGTACTCCTTCCTCGGCAGTCATTTCCCAATTTGTATGTGTGCAACTGATTGTTCCTTCCTAAGTGGAGTACTTTGCATTTGTCCTCACTGAATTTCATCCTATTTACTTCAGATCATTTCTCCAGTTTGTCCAGATCATTTTGAATTTTAATCCTATCCTCCAAAATACTTGCAATCCCTCCCAGCTTGGTATTGTCCACAAACTTTATAAGTTTACTCTCTAAGCATCATCTAAATCATTGATGAAGATAATGAACAGAACTGGACCCAGAACTGAGTCCTGTGGGACCCCACTCGTTATGGTCTTCCAGCTTGACTGTGAACCACTGATAACTCCTCTCTGGGAACAGCTTTCTAACCAGTTATGCTCCCATCTTATAGTAGCTCCATATAGGAGTTTATGATGAGGTTTTGTTTAGTTTAAAGGACTCCTTATTTGCATTTTGCTTTCTGAGCCTTTAGAATGCATTCTGGGTCACATTTTCAGGCTTTTCTCTGAAACCATAAGGGCTAGAAAGTATTTTAAAAAAGAAAACTCAGATTCCAGCATAAGAACGTTAGAACATAATAATGACCATGCTGGGTCAGACCAAAGGTCCATCTAGCCCAGTATCCTGTCTACTGACAGTGGCCAATGCCAGGTGTCCCAGAGGGAGTGAACTCAACAGGCAATGATCATGTGATCTCTCTCCTGCCATCCATCTCCACCCTCTGACAAACAGAAGTTAGGGACACCCTTCCTTACCCATCCTGGCTAATATCCATTAATGGACTTAACCTCCATGAATTTATCCAGTTCTCTTTTAAATGCGGTGATAGTCCTAGCCTTCACAACCTCCTCAGGCAAGGAGTTCCACAAGTTGACTGTGCGCTGTCTGGGACTTTGAGAAAAATACCAACTATTGTGAGGTTCATGATAAAATTTCAGTTTGGCAATACTGTGCTAAATACAAGGAGGTCTGGGGCAGTGAAAATTCAGAGCTAGCTCCTGTGACAGTTCCACCCAAGTTCTGCAAACCAGTATAAACAGTCTAATATTAAATGTATAACAGCGATGCTGTTCCACATTGATTTGTTCCAACCAGAGGCTGGTGATGGTTCCACCTCAGAAGGGAGTTATAATGAACCTAATCTGTTTTCCACTGGAGTCTCAGGGACCAAAGTTAGATGAACACTAAATGCCTTTGAAAATCTCACCCTCATCCTGTTGGAGCAGGAGGCTGGCCTATTGCATAGTGGGTTAGGTACATTGTTATGGTTACTGTATTGCTGTTTACATTGTGTTTGTATGTGACTCTCTCTCTGATTTTTTAGGATATGAAGCTTCAAAAATCATGCTGTCTCACAAAGTGCATGTTTAGGCTGAGAAGCCTGGCTGTTGTCGAGGAGTCAGCACATACTGCTAAAGGGGACCGACAACAGCTTTGCAGATCTCTCTGTTACTTTCATTGGTGGTCACTATAATCACTATGGAGAAAGGCAAAAAGATGAAGGGAATTGGAAAAAATAATTTTTGTGCCTTACATAACTAGAGAACCTCACTAATATGCTTTACAGTTCTACTCCCTGCGAACATCCTTGGTGTAATGTACATGCCCCTGGGCTCCCAGGCATTCCTTAGGCACTGATTGTAGGCCATCATTAGAGGTGTCAGGATTGTCTGCAGCAGAATGAGAAATTCTGTTTTGTCTTCATCAGTCACTCTTCTGTGCAGTGACTCTGCTCCCCTGTACTGAGAAGCACCAGAAATGGAGTTACCCTCCGGAACTGAGAGGCATAACATAGCAGAGTATCCCTTTAACCCATTAAACTAAGCGCTGCAGAGTGAATGATGGAGACTGTAGGAAATGGGTCAGGAAGATACTGGGAGCATGGATTGCTGTGAATCAAGGAAAACAGACAAGAGGAGCAGGGAAGGAGACCAGCTGCTAATGAGACTAGGCATCTATCCCCTTCCAACAGAAACACTCTGGAGACCAGCAGTCAGACTGGGAGCCCTAGAACTGAGGTGGGTGGTTAGGATGGACTCTTTGTCTAGCAGGGTGAGTAAAGAATAAAGAGGGGTCTTTGTAAATTTGTTCTTGGAGACCCATGCGTGTATCAGTACATCCCTAGTTAACATGAGCATGTGGGCATAGTCTTGGTGTAAGCACAGGACTCCCATTAATCTGTGTTATGCCCATACAACTGGGAATTGAATAATATTCTATTACTCTTCATCAAGGCCAAGAGCTGGAAGTGTCTCCCCTGGGCTAACATGAAGATATTTAATATGTTCCAAATCTGAGTGCTGAGACAAATGAGTGAGCTCCATGCTTTTCACTATTTCAGTTTGTCCTCAGGTTAACAGCAAATACAACAGCAGGCCCCTGAATCACTGAACTGGAGCTCTCTTCCCGACTAGGAACTGGAACTTGTAATTGATGCTTGAAATACCCAGAGAAAGCCCTTAAACCTGCAGCTATGGATTTCTAGTATTCTTGCTTCAGACAAACCAAAACTCATTGTCAAAAATGTTTAAAGAAAAAAGACATGGATAATGTTTCCATTGTGCAGCTTCTGGCTCTGAGAAGATTTCCATGTAAGAAATGGAGCCAAGAACCGACTTAAGAGGAAATTGGCACCTGGCCTGTCCTTGAACTATTTTTAAAACTATCCTTTTGTGCTCTTTGTGTTCAAACTAAGGTACATTTAAAATGTTTTGTTACAGACAACTGGCCTAGAGATGAAGAAAGGAGGACAAGAACACTGCTGTGCCCCCTATTCCTAGGCAGAAGCAGGAACTGAAATAACCTCCTCAATCTATTCCCAGCAAACGAAACATGAAATGACCTAAACTGGAAAGTATCGGAGGTAGCTGTGTTAGTCTGGATCCGTAAAAGGCAACTAAGAGACTAAGAATAGTGGAGTAGAAACCAGATTAACGGGTGATGCTGGTGGTAGAAGGTCTGTGCACGACGGGAGAAAGAATGTCACTGATGCCAAACGCCAAAAATTAAAATGTCTGTACACTAATGCGAGGAGCCTAGGTAACAAGATGGAGGAACTGGAGCTACTGGTGCAGGAAGTGAAACCGGATATTATAGGGATAACAGAAACCTGGTGGAATAGTACTCATGACTGGAGTACAGGTATTGAAGGCTATGTGCTGTTTAGAAAAGACAGGAAGAAAGGCAAAGGTGGTGGAGTAGCCTTGTACATCGATGACATTAACTGTAATGAAATAAGAAGCGATGGAATGGATAAGACAGAGTCTGTCTGGGCAAAAATCACACTGGGTAAAAAAGCAACTAGAGCTTCCCCTGAGATAGTGCTTGGGGTGTGCTATAGACCGCCGGGATCTGATTTGGATATGGATAGAGACCTCTTTAATGTCTTTAATGAAGTAAACACAAAGGGGAAATGTGTGATTATGGGAGACTTCAACTTCCCGGATATAGACTGGAGGACGAGTGCTTGCAAGAATAATAGGGGTCAGATTTTTCTGGATGTGATAGCGGATGGATTTCTTCATCAAGTAGTTGAAGTACCTACGAGAGGGGATGCCATTTTAGATTTGGTTTTGGTGAGCAGTGAGGACCTCGTAGAAGAAATAGTGGTAGGGGACAACCTTGGTTCGAGTGATCATGAGCTGATTCAGTTCAAACTAGATGGAAGGATAAACGAATGTAGATCTGGGATTAGGGTTTTCGACTTCTTGAGGGCTAATTTTAAAGAGTTAAGGAAATTAGTTAGGGAAGTGGATTGGACAGAGGAACTTGTGGATTTAAATGCGGAGGAGGCCTGGAATTACTTTAAGTCGCAGCTGCGGAAAGTGTCGGAAGCCTGCATCCCAAGAAAGGGGAAAAAAAACATGGGCAGGAGTTGTAGGCCAAGCTGGATGAGCAAGCAACTCAGAGAGGGGATTAGAAAAAAGCAGAAAGCTTACAGGGAGTGGAAGAAAGGCGGGATTAGCAAGGGAAGCTACCTTGGTGAGGTCAGAACATGTAGGGATAAAGTGAGGAAGGCTAAAAGCCGCATTGAACTGGACCTTGCAAAGGGAATCAAAACCAATAGTAAAAGGTTCTACAGCCACATAAATAAGAAGAAAACAAAGAAAGAAGAAGTGGGGCCGCTATACACTGAGGATGGAATGGAGGTTAAGGATAACCTAGGCATGGCCCAATATCTAAATTAGTACTTTGCCTCAGTTTTTAATAAGACTAGTGAGGAGTTTAGCGATGATGGAGGGATGATAAACGGGAATGTGGATATGGAGGTGGATATTACCGCAACTGAGGTAGAGGCCAAACTTGAACAGCTTAATGGGACAAAATCGGAGGGCCCGGACAATCTCCATCCGAGGATATTAAAGGAACTGGCGTGTGAAATTGCGAGCCCGTTAGCCAGAATTTTTAAGCAATCGATAAACTCGGGGGTTGTGCCGTACGACTGGAGAGTTGCTAACGTAGTTCCTATTTTTAAGAAAGGGAATAAAAGTGATCCGGGTAATTACAGGCCTGTTAGCTTGACGTCTGTAGTAAGGTCTTGGAAAAAATTTTAAGGGAGAAAGTAGTTAAGGACATAGAGGTCAATGGTAATTGGGACGAATTGCAACATGGATTTACTAAAGGTAGATCGTGTCAAACCAATCTGATCTCCTTCTTTGAGAAGGTGACAGATTACTTAGATAAAGGAAATGCGGTAGATCTAATTTACCTCGATTTCAGTAAGGCGTTTGACACGGTTCCACATGGGGAACTGTTAGTTAAATTGGAAAAGATGGGGATGAATATGAAAGTTGTAAGGTGGATAAGGAACTGGTTAAATGGGGAGACTCCAGCGGGTCATATTGAAGGGTGAAATGTCAGGCTGGAAGGAGGTTACTAGTGGAGTCCCTCAAGGATCAGTTTTGGGACCGATCTTATTTAACCTTTTTATTACTGACCTTGGCACAAAGAGCGGGAATGTGCTAATAAAGTTTGCGGATGACACAAAGCTGGGGGGTATTGCTAACACGGAGAAGGACAGGTATACTATTCAGGAAGATCTGGACCACCTTGTAAACTGGAGTAATAGTAATAGGATGAAATACAATAGTGCAAAGTGAAAGGTCATGCACTTAGGGACTAATAATAAGAATTTTAGATATACGTTGGGGACACATCAGTTGGAAGCGACAGAGGAGGAGAAGGACCTTGGGGTATTGGTTGATAGCAGGATGACTATGAGCCGCCAATGTGATACGGCTGTTAAAAAAGCAAATGCGATTTTAGGATGCATCAGGCGAGGTATTTCCAGCAAGGATAAGGAGGTGTTAGAACCGTTATATAAGGCGCTGGTGAGACCCCATCTGGAATACTGTGTGCAGTTCTGGTGTCCCATGTTCAAGAAGGATGAATTCAAACTGGAACAGGTCCAGAGACGGGCTACTAGGATGATCCGAGGAATGGAAAACCTGCCTTATGAAAGGAGACTCAAAGAGCTTGGCTTGTTTAGCCTGGCCAAAAGAAGGCTGCGGGGGGATATGCTTGCTCTATATAAATATATCAGGGGGGTTAACGTTAGGGAGGGAGAGGAATTATTTAAGTTTAGTACTAATGTAGGCACGAGGACGAATGGGTACAAACTGGATATTAGGAAGTTTAGACTTGAAATTAGACGAAGGTTTCTAACCATTAGGGGAGTGAAGTTCTGGAACAGCCTTCCGAGGGAAGTAGTGGGGGCAAAAGACTTATCTGGCTTTAAGACTAAGCTTGATAAGTATATGGAGGGGATGTTATGATAGGATAGTTTAATTTGGGCAATCAGTCTTGGATTATCACCAGATAAGTCTGCTCAATGGTCTGTGGGGAGATGTTGGATGGGATGGGAACTGAGTTACTGCGGAGAATTCCTTCTTGGGTGCTGGCTGGTGAGTCTTGCCCACATGCTCAGGGTTTAGCTGATCACCATATTTGGGGTCGGGAAGGAATTTTCCTCCAGGGCGGATTGGCAGGGGCCCTGGAGGTTTTTCGCCTTCCCCTGCAGCGTGGGGCATGGGTCGCTTGCTGGTGGATTCTCTGCAGCTTGAGGTCTTCAAACCAATTTTGAGGATTTCAATAACTCAGTCCTGGGTTAGGGGTTGTTATAAAAGTGGACAGGTAGGGTTCTGTGGCCTGCCTTGTGCAGGAGGTCAGACTAGATGATCATATTGGTCCCTTCTGACCTACGAGTCTATGAGTCACCTTATAGACTAAGAGACGTATTCGAGCATAAACTTTCATGGGTGAATACCCACTTTGTCAGATGCAAGCTCATGCTCCAATACGTCTGTTCTATAAGGTGCCACAGGACTCTTTGTCGCTTTTCTAAATTGGAAAGTTACTTGATTTTTATTAAAGCAGAGAATCTGCTGAGGAGGATGAAGGGGAAGAGAGAGGTTATTCACATCCACACAATAAAATGCAAAGTTGCTGCATCCACCTTTGCCTGATTTTCAGAAATAAGTGCTTAATGTCTATTGCTTTGAGTAGATCAGGAGTATGCATTGGTAGATGGAATCTGGCATATGTCATTGGGAATTAAAGAAATTAAGCTTTATCATTATGAAATCACTGGGTCAGAAAACAACAAAACACACTTCTTTGGTTTGGTTTTTTTTTCGTTTTTGGAAAAATCCTATATAGTTTAATTGGTCTGAAACTGCCAGGGCGGTGTAGACATTATAGAATGATATGGTTGGTTTACAAACTCTACAAAGGCTATTGTTCTCTATTAAAACTTTTCTTTTTCATAGTGTGTACAGTGTATTACCTACTGTAAAAATAGCTGCTGCCCAAAGAAAAAGGAAAGGAGAAAGGATCCCTAGAAGGCACAGAAATGGTTCTGAAAAAATTGAATTTACCAGTCAGGCAACCTGCCATAGGCCCAGTACTTGATGTTTCAGAAACAGATAAGGAACCAAGACAGGGATTGTCAAAAGATCCTAAGGGAGTTAGGGGCCCATTCCCCTTGAAATTCCTAATTCCGTTAGGCTCCTTTGGAAAAACGTAACCCAAACCATGGCCGATTTACAATGTGTTATGTCAAAAGGAAAAAAATCTTCCTGGCTGCCACTAGCTTACAGCAGGAAGGATGAGACTGATTTACACTTATCAGTATAGGATCTTGCCTTTGCCATGCATCTTAGTGACCGTAAAATTAGCCATTTATAAAATCAAAGCCAAGTATGTCTTTGTGACCTTGTGCAGCATTGAATTCCATGGCTGACCAGCTACAGACTATCCAAAGGGCAGGTGAGAAGTTAAATTTAACATTTCTTGCATTTCTGCCTGTCAAATCTCATCTCTTTTCTCATCCATGCTTTCCAACTGGAGTAAAGCAACTGCTTAACAGCCACATCGCTCCTTTGCAGTGCTAGGGATGTTCTAACTATTAGAATAAGTAGGCAATTTTAACTGAGGGGGAGGGGAAGGGTCTTTCCTTTATTTTGTAATGCTGGTTCCCAGTCTAGGAAAAGATGACAATTTGAGGGGGTTCTTGTCTCCTGGAAGATTTCTGACAAATCTCTGTGGCTCTCTCTGGTTTTGTTCAAATAGCTTAGGAAATAGCTTTAACGGTCCCCAGACCAAAGCACTAGGAATATTAATCAAATGTCTAGAAGATTTAGTTACAGCTGCACCTTCGTAATGTCAGGAGGTGGGTCCTCTACCAGTAACAGACCTTTAAAAAAGTATTGTCAGCTGCTGCTCTCAAAGCACTCTCTAAATATTAACACTCAGATCACACTCAGAAGGTTGTTTATTAACCCCATTTTACACATGGGCAAAACTGAGACAGAGAGGTTAAACACATGCCCAGGATCACAGAGTGAGCTGGTAACAAAGCTAGAATAAACCTGTAATCACCTGCTTTAACCACTTGCCAACACTCCCTCTACTAAATATGCATCTTGTCACTTGTTACAACAATAAATAAATATCAGCATGGCCCAAACTTCTAAATGCTGAACTCACTTGCCCGTACAGGAAAATAAAACAAATCACAAGCTTGACATCCCTATTTTAAAACTGTAATTGAATCACATTTTAACATGGGGCCTTAAATGTTTAGTTCAGTGATTGCAATGGTTTCTTGTGTGGTCAAAATTTGGTTTTAGTTTAGAAAGTTGGATGTGATTCTAGATCACAGATAGAAAAAATCACCTCATCACAACTCTTCACTCAGCCTAACACAGGGCTAGAGTCTCAGAGTTTGTCTATGTGGAGAAATTTAACAGCAGAAATATATTAGTATAATTAAACCATTACAGTTATACTAGTATAACACCCCGTGTGGACAGAATAAGCATGCCTTTTTCCAGTTTAGTCTATGCCCAAGCTGTATCTCAACCAGCTTAGCATTCATCAAAGGAAGTTGGGACAACTTTCATAAGTGCCTGAGTCCTATTTTCAGAAATGATTTAGGCACACAGGCTCCTAAATCTATTGAAAGTCAAGGAGTGAAATCCTGACTGCATTAAGAAATCTTAAATTCAAACATGTAATCTCTTTACGGTAGCAGAAAGTACTAAAACAAAATCATCTAATTTCAATTGACAATGTATAAAATGTCTGGCATATGAACTATAAACAGCAATTAAAATAATGTATAATAATCTAGCTATGCAGACCAAATTTTATTGTCTAGATTTATCAGTACAATATATTTAATTGAAGCAAAATTTGAAAGCTTATCACAACATCTGATTTGAAACATTTTACAAGACATCATTTCGATCCCAATGAGACAAGAAATCATGAAAGATCATCTAAAATAAAATGTTTTATTTATTGACAATTTTATATTTAGAATTAAATTTGTATGTGGTCATTTCAGACCTCCAAGAAACTCCCTTCAGATCATAATAAAGGTAATAGTGAGAGACTGGACTGTATCACCACTAGGGAAAATAAAACTCCAAAAAAACTTGTTTTGCTGGCAAATCAACATTGCCGTGTACTTATGTTTTGGATGAATTAATGATCACATTGTGTTTTATATTCAGAAACCTACCAGAGATACATGAGTCTTCCATTAAAAAAAAAATTAGAGCATAATTTACCCCATATATGAGAGGAGTTTATGTTTCTACTAAAATCAGCTATCAAAGTAGGAAAGCAGAATTATTTGTGAGTACAATAAAATGCAAGCGGGATACACGTGTGGCATTTCTGAAATTACTAAGAGTGGGATATTTGGTGTTATATCCTTTAGCCCAAAATTGTTTACAGACATTTGACTGCACTTTGATACATATGTTCTTAATTAGGGGAAGTTGAATCTGCCTCTGTTTATTGATAAGAAAGATGTTATTGTCCGGCTATGCTGAACAAAGGACAGAAGACACTGCATGCGGTTTAATTAAGCAGCAATTCCATTCTTAAATGTCTGGGAGTACCTGTCAATAACGGTACAGTGCGGGTAATTCCATAATCATTTCAATATATACCCAAGCGGCTTCCATCAGCCCTCCCCCTTATCCGTCCTGGTCCCCAGCTAACCCTCAGTCCTTACTTAGGCAAAACTCCCATTCTCTACAATGAGAGTTTTGACTGCACAAGCAGTGACTAAGCACTTCAGAATTTGGCTCAGTGTAAGCAGATGTAATTACAGAAGCTTATTGTCCATTAATACTTTAATCAAATGTTAAGTGGTTTGGATCTTTCAAATGCACAGGGTTCTGTAATGTTCTCAGTCTTCATCCAGATAGTGCCACACTACCACAGACAGTCACAAATACGCATCTGAAGAATACATCTTAGAACTATTTTATTCACACATATGGAAAATCAAATCATAGTTACTCTGGATTAATTTTATTACAGAAGTTCCAGGGGGTTGATTTTAACAGCTAGATTGGAACATGTTCCAAATCTTCATTACAGAATGATATTTCAGCATACTGCAATACAATTGGCTACACTGCACACAGGTCTATGTAGTGAGCTCTGTTCCCTGTTCAGATTTACATTAAAGAGGGGGCCCTCTCCGATCTGATGTTAACCCACTTTCTAGTATCAGTCTGTTCAGCAGTGGAATCTCAGCAGTTGTCCTATGTCAGAAGCTCACAATGTGTGGGCTGTATTCACCTCATATGCAACTGATGCTTGTAGGGCTTTCCCCAAATTTGCAGCAACAGTTCTATGGAGAGCTTCACAACTATTTTTCTAATAACTGTAAGAGGATTCAAGGGAATAGACACTGTGAACATACTACAGTTCTGCTCCACCAGATGGTTATGTTTGTGTGCTTGAGTAGATAGGCTAGTAAACCGGGCATTTGCTTTGCTAAGCTATTTCCAGTTTTTAGATGAAGCTGTAGAAATCCACATTTAATTGCAAGGCCTCTGACAAAGCATGATCATTTCTTCACAAATGTTAATAAATATTTTCACTGGGTTGGGTTTATACCCCTTTTAAAATCTTTGGACCACTATGCTACAACTCAGGCACTGGATTCTATCGCACTTCACGTGTGTAACCGCAGGAACTGTAAAATTATCAAAGCAGTTGATGACATTTACATTGGCTCACCTATGGGACTTCAGCAGGAGCTGATAGAATACTCAGTAAAGAAACAACATTGCTGAGGATGTAATTTTCATTTATCTTAATGCAGTTAGTCCAAGTGTAGAAAGAGATGCCATTTCAGAATCGGGCCTGTTCCTTCTCCCACTGACTTCATGGGTCACAAAATCAGGACCTGGGATCCCTCCCCTTATTGCAATTATTCCATCTTTGCAGAAAACAGCTATGCATTCCTCATAGGTCATACATCTGCCAGCGTATTTCCCAGAGCTAATACACAAGTCTCTGTTGGATAACTTGAAGAAAGAAGGCCAAATTATGGCTCATACGCCAGCACCTCTATGGTGCAAAGGGGCCATAAAGCTGCCCTAAGAGAGCAAATGCAGAGACACAGCCTGAGTACACTGTACTGCAGCAATCCTTGCTATTGTAACAGTCCCTTGGTAGCCACTGCAAACGGTGAAAACTAGAACAGCCTTGCGATACATAGCCACCTTCTCCCCACTCCAGGCCTTCCTGGGCCCTGTACTAAGCACAGCTCCCCCAGGCTCAAAGTTCTGGTTTTATGTTCACTGGTTAAATCTGTTACCTGACAGTCAATGTGAATGCAATGGATCCATATAAATGGAACCTGGTTTCAAGTTGCAGGATGCCTAGTAAGGAACTGGAATTACCATTGCTTTCTGCATTAGCATAGGCTGTTGGTATCACTGCCACACTGCATCGCAGAAGGTAGCAGAGTATTTTCTGCTATAAAGTTAATACAGATAAATAGCAGAAATAAAATGTCAACGCCAATGCAAGAAAGTTTAATAATGTTGAGAAATGGTCTAGGAAAAAGACACAAGAAATGATAAGTATTATTAAAAGTGACCTGTAATAGAAAGTCAGGAAAGAGATTCCCCCCACCCCCAGTTGTTTTTGACCTTAGAGTTGTTTTATACACACACTTCCAGTGATCTAAGTAAATGGGTTTCATAAAATTGATATAGTTAGTTCAGTGCAAGTCTCTGTGTGGTGACTCTTGTCCTCTCAGGTAAGCCTAACTAAATGAGTTTTAAACGACACCTTTTGTTGTTCGAATGCATGCTTGTATGTAGACCCGTCTTTAGACAGATCCAGTGAAATACTGGCCCCAGTGAAGTCAATGAGAGTTTTGTCATTAACATCAGTGATGACTTCACTCATCAAATCTTGTCTTCCCCGCTTTTTCTGGAGGTCTCCTTGGAAGATCAGAGAATTGGAACAGTAGTTTTCTTAGCCCTTGACAGAGGGACTTTTGATAACAAGGTTTTCTCTTCCAACTGTCTATTATATATTTGAGTTAAAATAGACAACAAACAAATCAACCAAATAACAATCTTCTGAACTGTCAAACACACACAGCTTCTACTGACTGCCACAGGAGACATGGATGCTCATCACCTGAAAATCAGCTCAAATTACCAAACAGCCTGACTAAACATTCCTACTGAGCCTGCGGGTATTCAGGAGACATGCTAGTGAATTATCCTTGTTTGAATTATTTGCAGTGTGCCTCTTAAGTTTTAGTGCACCACTCAACACTGTAGTGTCAGTGGACCAGAAGGCTTGTTCTTTGTGGAAAGCTTCGTGTTACTGCATGTGGACCTTGCTTATTATGCTTGTCATAGAAACAGCAGATGGAAAAGATTTATTAGGTCATCCAGTCTATACTCCTGCACATTTAGAACTGAAATATGTGATAATTTCTTCCATGTGTGATATCTGTTGCCCTATTTGCTGTGAGGTCTTCTTAATATATAAAGAAGTTCAAATTTATTATGTGATTATTGTGTATAATCTAATCTCCTTCTTCAACAGGGAGAAGCAGTAGATGTGATAAAGTTTGACTTTAGTAAGGCTTTTGACATAGTTCCAAATAACATTCTTATAAGCTTATATAGGGGAAAATGGTCTAGATGAAATTGCTATATGATGTGTGCACAACTGGTTCCAAAGCTGAATTCAGAGTAATTATTAACAGTTTATTGTCCAAATGGGAGGCCATATCAAGTGTGGTCCTACAGAGGGTCGGTTCTGAGCAACAGTCAATTGACCAGTATTCAGTATTTCCATTAACAGCTTGGATGTTTGAGCGGAGAGTACATTTATAAAATCTCAGGATGACACCTAGCTGGGATGGACTGTAAGCACTTTGCAGAACACAATTAGAATTCAATAGGCTATTGATAAATTGGAGAATTGGTCTGAAATCAATAAGAATAAATTCAGTAAAGACAAATGCAGTGTAGTACACTTAGGACAGAAAAATGAGATGTACAAATACAAAATGGGGAATCACTGGCTAGGCAATAGTACTGCTGAAAAGGATCTGGGAGTTACAGGGTACCACAAAGCGAACGTAAGACCACAATATGATGCTGTTGTGAAAAAGCCAAATGCCATTATGAGATGAATTAACAGGAGTATGGTACGCAAGATATGGCAGGTAATCGAGTCACTCTGCTTGGCACTGATGAGGCCTCAGCTAGAGCACTGCATCCCTGTTTTGGGTGCCACACTTTCAGGAAGCTGTGGACAAATTTGAGGTAGTCCAGAGGACAGCAACAACAATGATAAAAAGTTTAGAAAACATGACCCATGACAAAAGGACTAGCACCCCTTCTGGTCCACTCACACTGGTTTACGTTGGTATAACTATACTGATTTTAATCAAGATATTCCAGATTTACATCAGTGGAAATGGTATCAGAATAAGGCCTATGGCTTTACTTTCACTAGTCAAATGAATCAAGTGGATTTTGTATTAGTGATGCGGAGGCTGTATACACCCCTTTTTGAGATCGATGGGAGCCACCGTAGATAAAGTGAATGGGCTGCAGAAATCTAAATATGAAACATCTAGGGAAGACATTTACACACTGCAACAGGGAGAAGTCGAGTTACCTGTTGTTTATCACACATCTCTCAGCAGATCTCATGTGGAGGGCATAGCATTAAAAAGCTTCCAGTCTGCTGGATTAATCTCTTTATTCACAATGTGGAGAATTAGTCATTAACTAGGAGGAAAATGAATTGATTTTCAATCACTGCTTTTCTGTAATTAGATTTAAACAATGAGCAACCTAATGCAGCCATGGTTGTGCTACAAACCAATGCGCTAGCGGATCAGTTATGGCCCACTGCAAACAATCAATCTCAGAGAATTATTGCCAAAACAGTTAGTATTACCAGTGCATTACACCAGAGCTGGGACTGATTAAATGCGATTTCTTTTTATTCTTCCCCATTTGAGTGACAGCACTGGAGCATTTCATTTCTCTATTTTAATATTGGCACGGTTCACACTGCCCCAGGGTCAGTCACAATACAGGGATTCAACAATGGCAGAATCCAGCTGTAGCTATACCCTAGTTTAATTATAACATCCCTTCATTTGACACCATGTCTTCTGTTTAAGAATCTGGGACCATACCAGACTGCCGAATGCACCAATCTGGAGCAGATTTGCCCCTTAAAGAAAGCTTCTGACTTCTTTTCCCTTCTGAAAAGGACTTGACTTTCCCAGTGAGTCTTAGCCTTGAAGGATCAGAGCATTAATTCTAATGTCATGCATGCTGTCTCATCAACTTTTTGAATATCAATTTGTAGCTCCCAACGAAGCAGGATTAAAAGCACTAGTTTGTGCAGTTTGCAAAACAAGAGATTTGAAATGGAGATCATCAAATGGAGATAATCACCTTACAAATAAATAGAGGGAGCTGCAAAATAATGAGAAATAGTTCTCTCTAAGCACTTATGGTTCTCATCCTCTAGCTACCTGTTTGCCACATTTACATTAATAAATCTATTCTCACAGCTTCCCCACAAGGTACAGAAGTAGTAGTATTCTGCTTTTACAGAAGGGCGACTGAGGCATAAAGAGACTAGATGGCCAAGACAGAGAAAATTTTCCAGTAGACATGGGATTTGAACTCAACCCTCGTAAAACCTAGCTAGGTTCTTTAACTACCACTCCATCCTTATTCTCTGATAGCCAAATCATACACCTGGGGGCCCTAAAGAGGCCACAGCTGACCCACAGCATGCTAAACTGCCAGCCACAGCCCGAACATGATTTTCAGAATGCAGCACCTGTAACTGCAAGATGAACGCAATGTCCATGATTTGGTACTGAACATAGAGCCCACTACCTCCAGAGACAACCTCGAGCTTCCCACAAGCAGACCTTGATTACAGCTAGCTCAGAAATCATTCTGCCGTCACCACACCTGGACCCAGCCATCTGCACACTCTTGGTGTGGGCCACTACTAGTTCTCTCAAAAGGCACAGTCTAATACCATGCAGACAAAGTTGGCCAGCTGAAGGTTGGTGAGCTCAAAAACCAAGTATAATGAAAATGCCAGCTTATTACTGGGTATTGCTTTTACCCTCCAGTTTAGCATCCAACCAGTACAGGACTCCACACTCCCTGTGCCGCTGACAGACCAGATGCCAGCTTTTGCCCAGGCTACAGGCATTAGCTAAGAACTGACAATCTGGTAGCTGCAGACAAGACCAGGTCACCTGTATGTTACTTTTGCTCAAAATAGGTATTAGTCTCATACAAATATATTTAGTATTTAGACTCTATGAATTCCTTGTAAATTGCTGCCTGCAATAATCTCACTTGTCAAATATGGATTTCCTTATAGCATGAAATACAGAAGGTTTGCTTTATAACTTCGAAAATGTTTGCTCTGAACTTGTGAATGAGGCATGGGTATAATTTCTGTCCCCACCCCATCCAGAAGGGCTATCAAAATCAGATGGGCCATCACAGATCATCACACTACAAATGATTGGCCGTAGTGCACTGAGGAAATGCTACATGCAAGGAAGCTTGTCCTGTGGACTTGGAAGATGAATGAAGAAGTAAAACAAAGCCACGGGAAAATTTGCCATTGTTTTGGCTGTTTGAATCTGAAGGGCCAGAGACTCTAAACTGAAGCCAGAGATCCCCTGGGGATGCCTCTTGGATCTGCCTTGAAAGACACTTTGAATTGACAGATCACTGCAATTCTGTCACTCTCAGGATTTAGATGGTAACTCATCTGTGTCTATATGTTTGCTTGCTTTCACCTGTAAATAAGGTCTCATTTCTTTTTCCTAGTTAATAAACCTTTAGATAGTTTATTACAGGACTGGATACTGGAGTTGTCTTTGGTATAAGCTCTAGCGTACCAACTGACACTGGGGTAAGTGACTGTTTGCTTGGGACTGGAAGCAAATTGCATGTGGTGTGATTTTTGCTGTGACTATTTATCACTAAATCCAGTTTGTCTGGGTGGCCAGGTGGACTTAAGAGTCGTCTCTTAGGGACTGTCTGTGACTCCATGGTCAGACTGTTACAGTGATCCAGGAGTCCACATTTGTCCCTGGCTTGGTGAAATCTAACAGAACACACCACCAGTTTGGGGTGTTTGCCCTGATTTTGACAGTCTGCCCTGAGGGAGGCACTCAGCGTTGTCAGCCACTCCAGGCCGCATGACACCCTCACAACAAAGAAAATGGAAAAGCAACCTGAGATCAGAGGGGAACAGGTCCTCAGAGGGAGCCAGAGGCTGCATGGGAGCAGGAACATTAGGCTGGAGACAGTAGCCTGGGAGCTGTATTGAAACAACCAGGTAGCAGACACTCTGGGAGGTAGGATGGGAAGGCTGAATGCCAAAGCACAGGCTGTGACTTAACAGCATCCCAATGCAAAAGCCTCACTGGTGTCTGGAGTGAGTTTTAAGTGGCCTGACCAGTTCATTGTATTTCAATTCACTAATGTCAGAGCCTGTAAATAAAAGATGTCATGTCAGATATCAATAGAAAGCTAATTACATACTGATCAGTAATATTATTGTCTAGTGTATGTACAGATGACAAATTCAAAATTACAAACATATTGGGAATTATGTTCTTAAAGTGTATCTGTCAGGCAGGGTCACCCAGAGGATTCAGGGGGCCTGGGGCAAAGCAATTTTGGGGGCCCCTTCCATAAAAAAAATTGCAATACTATATTCTCGTGGGGGCCCCTGCAGGGCCCAGGCAAATTGCCCCACTTGCTCCCTGCCAGAGGCAGCCCTGGGAAAAATAAACCTTCCACATCTCGGCACAAATCCAGCTTTGAGAAAACTTCTTTATAAGATATCGCTGGTTCTCAGCATCAGCTAGTGCTAAAAGGCACTAAAGCTCATTAAAAGGGCTGGACAAATATTTTCCGTCAAAACTTTTTTTGGTTCGAAAACTAGGGGTTTTTAAAAAGCAAAAAAAAATCACGGACAATGTCTGCTTTCCTTCAAAATTTGTTGTGGTTTTTTTTTAATTAAAAAGCTGAAATTAGTCTGCCAAAACCTGCATATAGTGTGGGGTTTCAGAAGCGTGTGGCCAAACGTTTGCTGCTTGCTGTGTTTGATTGTTTAAAGAAACACTAAAAAATTCTGCTTAAAAAGATCCAAAACTTTTGAACCACCTCAGCTTGTGACCAAACGCCTGAGCTCATCCAGTCAGAGATTTTTCCAGGTTTCTCATACTCTGCTGGCTTTCTTGACTCATATCTGTCTCCATCACTTTGGGTTCATTTAGGTTAGAACATAAGAACAGCCATACTGGGTCAAACCAAAGGTCCATCCAGCCCAGTATCCTGTCTACCGACAATGACCAATGCCAAGTGCCCCAGAGGCAGTGAACTTACAGGTAATGATCAAGTGATCTCTCCCCTGCTATCCATCTCCACCCTCTGACAAACAGAGGCTAGGGACACCATTCGTTACCCATCCTGGCTAATAGCCATTAATGGACTTAACCTCCATGCATTTAGCTGTTTCCTAGAGACTGGCTCCATGGGGTCCCTCACAAACTGGAGATGGTTACTGTGGGTTTGTCATTAGTAAAGCTTATGTACATACTCCACGAACTGAGCATTTGAGCTTGTTCCAGAATCTGGGATGAGCCTATGTTGTGAAAACTGACATGCTCAAAATAGCACATGCATGTGAATGGACACAGGGTGCTAAAATTAAATTAACCCAGGGGTTCTCAAACTGGGGGTTGGGACCCCTCAGGGGGTCACAAGGTTATTACTGGGGGTCGCGAGCTGTCAATCTCCAGCTCAAACCCCGCTTTGCCTCCAGCATTTACAATAGTGTTAAATATATAAAAAAAGTGTTTTCAATGTATGGAGGGGGAGTCGCACTCAGAGGTTTGCTATATGAATGGGGTCACCAGGACAAAAAAGTTTGAGAACCACTGAATTAAATCCTCTGAAGCCTCAGGGAATGCCCGGGGAGGGGGGAGGGGAAGGTGTCTCCCTTGGTAGGGTCAGGAAGGAGGTAGGTGGTGTAGGATATTGCTCTTCTCATGTGATCCTTCCCCCAGTGGCTAATTTTAAATGAAGCTACCCTCCCCTGACACGAATCTCCCTATGGCACTGAAATTAAATATAGATTATAATTTGGCATTTGAGAAGTGAAAGGGATGGTAGCCCTAATGGAACAGCTAACAGCTTGGCTCTTCTGCAAGCCTCAACCTGCTGAATGAGCTTTAGAGTAGGGAAGGCTGTGCCTCCCAAACAGCCTGGCCCTGCCCCCTATCTGACCCCCCTACTTCCTGCCCCCCAACTGCCCACCCCCCTCAGAATCCCCGACCTATCCTGTTCCTTGCCCCCTCACCATCCCCAAGAGACCCACCACCACCACCCCAGGACCCCACCCCTGTTCCCTGTCCCCTGAGTGCTCCGACCCCTATCCACCCCCCCCACTGAGTCTTGACAAACCCCCGGAACACCCACAATCCAACCCCCCCATTCCCTGTCCCCTGACCGCCCCCCCACCTCTGCTCCCTCCCTGTTCCCTGACTGTCCCCAGGACTTCCTGCCCCTTAGCCAACCTCCCCCCCCCCCGGCCCCTTACCCCTAGCCCCGCTCACCCGGAACCTTGGCGCGTCGTATCCAGCAGTGTCCCTGAACACCGGTGCGGCATGGCTCCGGCGGGGCTCCTGAGCTTCGCCCCGCTCAGCACCACATGGTAAGGGGGCGGGGCTGGGAGCTCAGGAGGCCCGCCGGAGCCACAGTGCACTGCTGTTCAGGGACACTGCTGGATCTGTTGAGGCTCCGGGTGAGGGGCAGACGCAGGGTCAGGCTAGTGCGGGAGCCTCACCCGTTCTCTTGGTGGCCCCTGCGGAGCCCGGGGCCTGGGGCCAATTGCCCCACTTGCCCCCCCCTTAAAGTTACCCCACCCTAGACAAAGGAATGTGGGTCTGCCACCTTGAAAGTACTTCCAAGGTATAGTAAGAGACAATGGGAATGCCGTTTGGAGAGAAGGTGATCAGGACCATCAAGCCAACAAGAGGAGAAGATAATCGATCAGATCACAGCAGGGAGAGGAGATTGCAGGAAAGAGACCAATTTGCAGTTTAGCAAATACCAGTGGGGAAAGAAACCAGCATTAAACTTCATTCTCATGGAGACTCTATGGTGTTTTCCCCACAGTTTGAATGAATTTTACTTTGGGGGGGACCTACAGAAGAGTCTATTTCAAAAGTTCCCAGGACTCTAAAAGAGAGGGTCCAAGAACCCAAGTTATCTTTCACCTACGAAGACAAACAAACCAAACACTCTGGGCTTTGTGGGGGATCCTGATCCGAGGGGGGTCAGCCACCTTGCTGGATGGTAGATTGTTAAGAAAACTACCTTGAACAAATGCTGTAGCTTGTTGTGTTAAGTCCTGGCCACCAGAAAGCATTTTTCACTTTTATCTGCTTGTAACCATTTCTTACTCTATCCTTTATACTGGAACTCATTTAAAGTGCTCTCACCTTCTGATAATAAATTTGTTTTACTTTTAATTTAAACCAAGCCAGTGCTATGTTTGACTAAAAGTGACAGCTCAGTCCAGTTTAAGTGATAAACTGTGCATTTTGTCGTTGTAAAGGAGCAAACAAGCCTTATCTTCCTCTGAATGGTCCTGGAAAGTCTGGGCATTGCAGAGCACAAAGTTTTGGGACAATTCAAGCCTGCAAGTGTGTGTGGGTGACCTCTGCATATGGTAATTTGCTGACAGAGACCAGAGAGGGATGTTGTGTTGTGGCAGGCTGCTGGGTGGTGACCCAGGGCTGCACAGCACACAGGCACTCAGGAAATTCATGCTTGTCTGATGGCTGTTGGTGTCCAGGCTGTGAGCATTCAAGGCATCCTGGGTTATGGGGCAGGCAGGGCAACAGCCCCTCACTAGCCTGAACCGCACCTGAGAGCGTGATAGAGACATGCACTGACCTTGGCGGGATTTGGGGGGGGGACAGCAGTTGCCATAACAACCAGATTGAGATCTATACCTGCAGGCAGGAGGATCATGTGGCCAGGCTCCAATGAGCCCGTAATTGATGGATAACATAATTAGACTCTGGCCAGACAATCTACAGGCCAGTACATAGTTGCCTCCATGAGCGGGATGGGTTGAAGGGAGCATGTTCTGGCACTATGGCCTGCATCCACTTGTAATGGAACAGCTCCAGGGGCTGGGCTGAGAACGGTTGGGTTAACATTTGTGTTGCAACCACTAACGCCGTTGTGCTGAGAGTGTTTGATTTCTAGCAGCTTTAGCAAAGGAAGCCTCAGTTTCTGGGAGTGGGCGAGGGGATGTGGAAATGCACCAAGAGGTCGGGCCCAAAGAGCTCAGTGTCTGCCCCACAGCTCCTGGCACACCCAGCACGCTACATCTCTACATCAGAGGGGACTGGTGTACCAGTACAAATGCAAATATTAGGGTGTCAGAGGTTGGGTTAGAATGCAGGATGGAAGGGCATATGGTAAAGGCGGGGGAGTTGCTGAGAAGGACCCCCAACACTGAGGTGCTGCTTGGGGCAGCAGAAAACCTGGAGCCAGCCCTGAATATGGCATGAGAGGGGGGTTAGGAAACCTAGGTTTCTGCCACTGACTGGCTGTCAATTAGATACTCTTGGTGCTTTATTTTCCCCTTCTATAAAAGGGAAGGTGATATTTACCTGCATTTGTAAAGTGCTTTGAGTTCTACAGGTGAAAATTAAATTAAATTATTAAAAGGCACAGATAATTAAGTATACAGAAAACAGCACAAATTACATAAAATATATAGTGTATTTAGCCTAGACCTTAAGACAATGAACTACAACACTGGGCCAGATCATATGCCCTAGATGCATGCACAGAGCTTTGTCTCCATAAACGGGGGTGCTGGAACAATTTTTATAGTGAGCATGCTGAGAGCCATTGAAGCAAATTGTAAACCCTGTATATAATAGAAACCACTTCAAGTTTGGGGGTGCTGCAGCACCCCCCGCACACCTAGTTCCAGCACCTATGTCCATAAATGCATCTGCCTCTGGCTACTGTTTCCATGGAACTGTCTCACTGACTTTGACCCAACAGCAAGTTCTGTGGATGCAGGACTCTGAGCTTGGGGTGGGCCACGAGAGTGATGGGAAGATGACAGCGGGGATGTAGCCAGAAGGTGCATAGAGTCAGGTAAGACCTCTCCCAGCTACCAACAGTAAATGGGTCAAAAAGTATAAACAGGCTTCATTAACTTTTGCATGGAGTCTCCTTTGTGCCAAAGAATCCCAGGGTAAGGAAGGATTCCAGGGGCTACCACATCCATGGTGGTGCCTGGCAGTAGCACTCCAATGGAATCACTGTGCTAGGAAATGAAAAGCGAGGCAGGGAAATCTGGGGCCAGTATGGAGGCACATCACCTTGGAATGGCCATTCCTGTGTGTCTCCAATTTCCATGATCCCTGAGGACAGAGGCAGAACCCCCTATTCATCCCATGGAGAAGAAAATCCCAGCCCTATACAATGATGTCGGGAAAACTTAGTGAAGAGAACCCTCTTAAGTCCTTAGAATTCCAGATACTAGTGTTAATTTCCTTATCACAGAGGTAACTCTAATCCAAATTAATGCTGTGAATTTTTCCCCTCCCCATAAAAATTGTCTAAGTGCCTGGAGTTCAAACTGGGCATCTACCATCTATTTGTCAGAAGAAAGCTTCAAGGGCAGGGGTCTATTTATAGGCAAGGCAAAGCACAGAGAGATGCTTCAAGATCATTGTTTTCCTTTAATAAGCACTACCTAAGAAATGCAGTGGAAAATTCAGTCTGATACAATTTGAGCTGCCCCAGAGTACAATTAATTAGTATGTCCTGGGGGGAACTACTGATGCTTTTCCACACTGAATAATGAATATGAGCAATTGGTTTCACTTTGTTCCCCAAATATTCTGGCAAACGTTAAATATATCAGCTTGTATTTGGACTTGAATAAATGGCAGCAGTTGCTCAGTGCTTAATGTGCAGATAGCAAAAAACACGGAGGCTCAGCATTGTGGGGGTGAACTGAGAAAAGCATTAGTCAGACATGGCCTCACTAGCTTTGGACAGAAAAGATCCCATGGAGCATTAAATACAAAATCTGAGAGAACTGAAAGGAACTCAGAAAAAAGGACAGCTATTTAAGAGAATTTCTCATTCATAAATGAAAGCTCATGGGCTGAAGCTGAATTTGAACCAGTGTGTAAATAATTCAGGCAGATTGTTTTTTTAGATGAATGGAACAAATTGTCAGTGTCCTCAATAAAAGCCGTTGTGTAACCTTGCTCAAGAGGAAACTGGATGCACTTTTGAAAAGGAAACAATACAAGGGTGAAAGCCTTTGAATGCCTTGGCACAGCATTTGCTAAGAATTCACTAGCAGACCACATCATCTTTAATGTTGCTGTGGTCCAAACACAGTGAAGATAAATAAAATGCAATATAGGCAGAAATGGCTGGACTATAAAATACAGTAACCATGGCAGACCTGTTATGCTAGCACTTGGCTTTTGATAAGCAGACAAGGCAAATATAAGATATAAAGCTATAAGAAATTATTATGAAGAAGCTACCACTTGTATCAAGGTTGCAACCAGCTTCCTTTGTAAAAGATATTTCCTCTAGGGAACATTCTAAGGCCAGATGTGGAGCTCATTCCCATAGGAGGTGGTCAGTGAGTGATGTGTGTGTTGGAGGAGGGAGATAGAGGGGAAATGAATAGAGGTTTCCTGTTAAACAAGAGAGGAGAAACCTGTAACATGCCTCAGCCAGGACATGGATAAAGACAGAAAAATTCTAATGGACTGGGGGACTCCAGTTATATGAAGAAGTTTGTAGTCTGTGCCACACAGTGCTGGAGCATTAACAGGAAACAGTATTTTGGTGTTTTACCAAGGGACCACATGACCAACAAGCCTCCTGCAGTGGCAGAATTGACAGCTCTGCCTGAAATTCCTTAGTAGCAGTCCAGAACCCAGTGGGCACCTTGAGAGAGATTGTATATGTTCCTAAGCCGTTGTACTACCGTTCTCAAGTTTTAATTCTATGAGCACTAAACCAGACAAACATTATGTGATGTGACAGGCAGGAAGAGAATTATCAATACAGCACAAGCTATAAAGGGCCAAAAGATACTGCTTTTCCCTGACCTGAGTCCTCTCACGGACATGTCAGAAAGAGTTTGTCCCTCTCTGGTGTAGCTTAGCCTACTGGCTGTAAATAGGCTTCCAATGGTGCCCATGGAGTTAAGAGAGCATAGGGGTGCTTAAGCCATTACTCCCTTTCAAAGAGGTGGCTCATAAAGCCATTGATGTCAGCCAGGGATTCCCGCATGTCTGAGATTCTTCAGCTAGCTAGACCTATCCTGTTTGTGGCACCTCTGCCTGGTGGACTGTTGCAAAAGGGATCTGGCACAGCATAGTACAAGAGTGGAAAGAGTTGTACTTCCCCAACAATATGCCAGGTTATCTCTGAAGAAAAATCTACATCCAATTCAGCTAAACTCTGCTGGGAAAAAAATCTTTGCAGCTCTGTCAAGCTATTTTTAGTTCTCAGGAAAAAAAAGGACCAGTCGTTGCCCCTTCAAAGAATGTTTAGATCCCAGTTTTTTTTATTTACCAGGTTCCTTACTGTCGTTCAGTTGTGGCTGATTGGCTGCCTATTCTGAACTGGAGTTATGTTCTTTTTTTACTTTTATAATTGTTTTCATTCTATTTAGCTAGCATTGCACCTAGTGAAAGTAACTGGAAGCACAGGCACTGACTTTCAGCTTTCTCTGGAGGTGCTCCACCCCCACTCCACTCCAAGGCCCCACCCCCACTCCGTCCCTTCTTCTGAGGACCCACCCTCGCCCTGCCTCTTCCCACCCCCTCTCTGCCCTCTCTCCTGAGGCTCTGTCCACCCCGCCTCCTCCCCAAGCATGCCTTGCCCTCGCTCCTTCTCTTCCCCCAGCTCCTCCCACTCCCTCCCAGCACCTCCTGCCGACCGCTGAACTGCTGATCGGCAGCAGGCGGGAGGCACTGGAGGGTGTGTGTGTGTGTGAGCTGATTGGTGGGTGCTGAGGACCCACTATTTTTTTCCCTGTGTGTGCTTCAGCTCCAGAGCACCCAGGGAGTTGGCACCTATGATTGGAAGAACTTTTTGTGGGTCACAATATTTAATGTTTAATTTCGATAATTCAGTCGCTGACCTGTTTCACTTCAGACAATAGGTTTCTTTCTGGACAAGAAAGTTTGTTAAATCTTACCAGTTAGTTATGTATACAAGATAGGGATTTGACCCAGTCTCAACTTTTGTGACTGGACTCTGTATCCCACTCTCTAACCCAGTGTAATATGTTGAGTTACTTTTGCCTGCAAGCAATAAAATGTATTTTGAAAAACCCTCAAACAAATCCCCAGGCTGCAAACTGTGGTGTCCCTAGACATGCAGCCCTTTTCAGACAGGGTTGAGGCCGGGGATTGAAAAATGAATAGAAAACCCTAGATAAGGCCAATTTCACTAGTATATGCCTCTGAGGTAAAATTCACCAATGCCTACAGGGCTGGCACAAAGAAAGCTTATGTAGTGCCAAAGCCTTGTGTTGACCTCCTGGCCAAGGGTGAATGTCATCCATGGTGAACATGTCAGCATTTCCCCCAAGCAGCTGAATGTGATTGACTGAATAAGTAATAGCTCATATCAATACAACATATGAAAGCACTCTTCTTTTAGCATAATTGGTATTTAACGCTCTCCTTAAATCACAGGTGCTATATCAATTATGTTGGTTATCTGCTTTGTTAAGGAGGATTCATATTACCCAAGTGAATAATATAAATTGAACATATGAACTGTAGTTCAAAGAACAGGATTCCAATAATCAGGCAAAATCTGAGCTGTTATTTCCCACTTCAAGCCTTCTTTCATATTGTCTTTAACCACTGACATGTTATCTGTGATCCTTTCAGGAAATTTACTAATGTACTGGATACTTGAAAGCCCTGCTGAATTCCTAGTAAAATCCATAAGTATCTACAGTGTATGGCAAATAATTCTAAACATTAATGTTAGATGACAGCAAGAGGTGGTGATGGAATGTGATTGAGGTTTGGACATGATGCAAGTTTGAGGTCACAGTATCATGTGGATGAGACTTGTCATTATGCTGAAATGTAACTAAAACTGCCACAGTGATACTGGTGCCGGAACAGTTTAGTGTGACAACGAGGTGACCAAAATCCAGAACGACTGCAATGCTAAAGGGAAGAAGCTGGGTTTTTCCTATCACCACTACATAACTAGGAAAGGATCCAGCACCACTATTGTTCTAGAATTACATTCCTTTTGAGATGTCAGCCTGAGAGCTGTGCCATATTTATGCAGAGATGGATTTAGTGTGGCAGAATGTAACTTTTGGACAGGAACATATCCAAGGATGTTTCTCTTGCTGCATTGGCTCTGATCAGGATTCACAGAATCATAGAATCATAGATATCAGGGTTGGAAGAGACCTCAGGAGGTCATCTAGTCCAACCCCCTGCTCAAAGCAGGACAAATCCCCAACTAAATCATCCCAGCCAGCGCTTCACCACTTTCCTAGTGAAAAAGTTTTTCCTAATATCCAACCTAAACCTCCCCCACTGCAACTTGAGACCATTACTCCTTGTTCTGTCATCTGCTACCACTGAGAATAGTCTAGATCCATCCTCTTTGGAATCCACTTTCAGGTAGTTGAAAGCAGCTATCAAATCCCCTCTCATTCTTCTCTTCTGAAGACTAAATAATTCCAATTCCCTCATCCTCTCCTCATAAGTCATGTGCTTCAGCTACTAATCATTTTTGTTGCCCTCTGCTGAACTTTTTCCAATTTTTCCACATCCTTCTTGTAGTGTGGGGCCCAAAACTGGACACAGTACTCCAGATGAGGCCTAACGAATGTTGAATAGAAGGGAATGATCACGTCCCTCGATCTGCTGGAAATGTCTCTACTTATACAGCCCAAAATGCCATTAGCCTTCTTGACAACAAGGGCACACTTCTGACTCATATCCAGCTTCTCGTCCACTGTAACCCCTTGTCATAACCTATTCCCAGATTTGGACCTTAGCGTCCAAAATATGGGGGTTAGCATGAAAACCTCCAAGCTTAGTTACCAGCTTGGACCTGGTAAAGCTGCCACCACCCAAAAAATTAGAGTGTTTTGGGGCACTCTGGTCCCCCAAAAAACCTTCCCTGGGGACCCCAAGACCCAAATTCCTTGAGTCTCACAACAAAGGGGAATAAACCATTTCCCTTCCCGTCTCCCTTCCAGGTGTTCCCTCCCTGGGTTCCTGGAGAGATACACAGAAGCAAGCTCCGTGAATCTAAACAGAGGGACTCCACCCTCTCTATTTACAGTCCTGGAAACACAAGGAGAGAGAGTCAATCTCTCCCCCACCCCCCTCCTGCACCCAGAGGGAATGCAAAGTCAGGCTAGTAAATCTAACACACACAGATTTCCCACTGACTTCTTCCTCCCACCAATTCCCTGGTGAGCATAGACTCAATTCCCTGGAGTTCCCCACTAAAGAAAAACTCCAACAGGTCTTAAAAAGAAAGCTTTATATAAAAAGAAAGAAAAAATACATAAAAATGGTCTTTCTGTATTAAGGTGACAAATACAGGGTCAATTGCTTAAAAGAAATATGAATAAACAGCCTTATTCAAAAAGAACACAATTTAACACATTCCAGCAACTACACACATGTAAATACAAAAGAAAACCATATAAACCTTACTGCCTTATTATATTTGTACTTACAACTTGGAAACAGAAGATTAGAAAGCAAGAGACAGAAATCCTCTCATAGCCGAGAGAGCGTACAGGCAGAAGAGCAGAACAAAGGACTCACACACAAACTTCCCTCCACCCAGCTTTGAAAAAGTCTTGTTTCCTGATTGGTCCTCTGGTCAGGTGTTTCAGGTTACTCCTTTCCAGGTGAAAGAGACATTAACCCTTAGCTATCTGTTTATGACACGCCCCCCCAATTGCAGACAGTGGGGAAGCTCACTGGCGGCGATTTCCTTCTAGAACTTTAAAATAAACAGATTAATACAACACATGCACCTTTACATATACCACTAAGTATATAACTAACAGACTTCTACATTTTAAGAACACTTTTTAACTACTGGATTCTGGGAAACTCTCACGGGAGAGTGCATCAGCTACTTTGCTAGAAGCTCCTGAGATGTGCTGAATTTCAAAATCAAAATCTTGGAGAGCTAAACTTCAACGAAGAAGTTTCTTGTTGTTCCCCTTGGCAGTATGAAGCCACTTTAGTGCAGCATGGTCAGTTTGTAGCTGGAACCGCCGTCCCCAAACATATGGGCGTAGCTTTTCCAGGGCGTACACAATGGCATAGCATTCCTTTTCAGTGACTGACCAGTGACTTTCCCTCTCAGACAGTTTCTTGCTGAGAAACACGACAGGATGGAAGTTGTGATCCGTTGCTTCCTGCATGAGAACTGCTCCTATACCATGCTCAGATGCATCTTTGGTAACTAGGAATGGCTTGTCAAAGTCCGGGGCCCTGAGCACAGGGTCAGACATGAGCGTTGCCTTAAGTTAGGTAAAGGCCTTTTGACACTCATCAGTCCACTTAACTGCATTTGGCTGGGTCTTTTTGGTCAGGTCGGTCAGTGGGGCAGCGATTTGGCTGTAGTGTGGTACAAATTGCCTGTAGTACCCGGCCAAGCCTAAGAAGGATTGAACCTGTTTCTTTGACTTTGGGACAGGCCACTTTTGGATAGCATCCACCTTGGCCTGTAAGGGGTTTATGGTTCCTCGACCCACCTGGTGCCCCAGGTAAGTCACTGTGTTTTGGCCTATTTGACACTTTTTGGCCTTAACGGTTAGTCCGGCCTGCCTGATGCGCTCAAAGACCTTTTCCAGGTGTAGTAGGTGTTCGGGCCAGGAGTTCGAAAAAATGGCCACATCATCAAGGTAGGCAACTGCATATTGTCCCAGTCCTGCTAGTAGACTATTTACCAGCCTCTAAAAGATGGCGGGTGCATTTCGAAGCCCGAAAGGAAGGACATTAAATTCATACACCCCCGCATGGGTGACGAATGCTGACCTCTCCTTGGCAGGTTCATCTAGCGGTACTTGCCAGTACCCCTTGGTTAAGTCTATTGTAGAGATGAACTGGGCACGTCCCAACTTTTCCAATAGCTCATCGGTGCGTGGCATTGGATAGTTGTCCGGATGAGTTACCGCATTTAGCTTACGGTAGTCCACGCAAAAGCGTATTTCCTCATCTGGTTTGGGTACCAGAACCACTGGAGATGCCCATGCACTGGTAGATGAGCGGATTATACCCATCTGTAGCATGTTCTGGATCTCCCGTTCTATAGCAGCTTGGGCATGAGGAGACACCCGGTAGGGTGGGGTTCTAATGGGATGAGCATTACCTGTGTCAATGGAGTGGTGTGCCCGTTGAGTCCGTCCTGGGGTGGCTGAGAACAATGGGGCGAAGCTAGTGCACAGCTCCTTGATTTGTCGCCGCTGCAGACGTTCCAGGGTGGTTGAGAGGTTCACCTCTTCCACGCCACCGTCTTTTTTCCCTTCGTAGTAGACACCGTCAGGCCACTCAGCATCATCTCCCTGGACTGTAAACTGACAAACCTGTAAGTCTCTGGAAATGAAAGGCTTGAGAGAATTAACATGGTACACTCTGGGCTTTAGTGAGGAATTGGGAAATGCTATGAGGTAGTTCACAGTTCCCAGGCGCTCTTGGACCATGAATGGCCCTTCCCATGATGCTTCCATCTTATGGACCTGTTGCGCCTTCAAGACCATAACCTGGTCTCCTACCTTGAAGGAACGTTCTCTGGTATGTTTGTCATACCAGGCCTTTTGCTCTTCCTGAGCATCCTTTAGGTTCTCTCTAGCAAGGGCTAAAGAGTGTCGGAGGATGCTTTGTAGGTTGCCTACAAAGTCCAGAATGTTAGTTCCTGGAGAAGGCATAAACCCCTCCCATTGCTGCTTCACCAACTGTACTGGCCCCTTAACCTCGTGACCATACACAAGTTCAAACAATGAAAACCCTAAACTGGGATGTGGTACAGCCCTCTAGGCAAACAGCAACTGCTGCAACACTAGGTCCCAATTATTGGAGTGTTCGTTGATGAATTTACGTATCATGGCCCCAAAAGTTCCCTTAAACCTTTCCACTAGGCCATTGGTTTGGTGGTGGTACGGGGTGGCAACCAAGTGGTTCACCCCATGAGTTTGCCACAGTTCTTTCATGGTCCCTGCCAGGAAATTAGAACCTGAATCTGTAAGGATGTCGGAGGGCCAACCTACCCTGGCAAAAATGTCTGTTAGGGCTAGGCACACAGTGTTAGCCCTGGTGTTGCCTAGAGCTACTGCTTCCGGCCATTGGGTAGCAAAGTCCACGAAAGTCAGTACGTACTGCTTTCCTTTGGGTGTCTTTTTTGGGAAAGGACCCAGAATATTCACAGCTACTCGCTGAAATGGGACCTCAATTATGGGGAGTGGCTGGAGAGGGGCCTTGACCTGGTCTTGGGGTTTTCCCACTCTTTGGCATACCTCACAAGACCGGACATACTTGGCAACATACTTGCCCATCCCCTCCCAGTGGAAAGACTTCCCCAACCGGTCCCTGGTTATGTTCACCCCAGCATGGCCACTGGGATGATCATGGGCTAAGCTTAAGAGCTTCCCCCAGTACTTAGTTGGAACCACCAACTGTTTTTGCGGCTGCCATTCTTCCCGGTGTCCACCAGAAAGAATCTCCTGGTATAAAAGTCCTTGGTCTATAACAAACCGGGATCGATTAGAAGAGCTGAGAGGTGGTGGGGTGCTCCGTGCCGCCTCCCAAGCTTTCTGCAGGCTGTCATCTGCTTCCTGATCAGTCTGGAACTGTTCCCTTGAGGCTGGAGTCACTAGTTCTTCCTCAGACTGTGGACTTGGGATTGGTCCCTCTGGAAGCGATGTAGGTGATGGGGTTGTTTCTGTTGCTGGTGAACCGCTCTCCGCTGGTGCACCTGAGGGTATTTCAGGCTCTGGCTGAGCCTTTTGGGTATGGCTGTCTGTTGCTTCTGCCAGTTGTGGCTCGCTGGTGCCCACTGGCATTGAGTTTGAAGATGTGGTTGCAATTGCTGGTGCTGGTTGCTGTTCCAATTCCGGGCCTGGGACTGGAGGTGCTGTGGCTGTTTCGGTGGTTGGCATGTCTACTACCTCTGTCTGGGTCTCTGGTAACACAGACGGGGCGTCTGCGGACGGCTCAGGAACAGGAATAGGTCTGGAAGCTTGCCTGGTTTGGCTACGTGTAACCATTTCCACTCGCTTGGCCCGCTTCACCTGGTTGGCCAAGTCTTCCCCCAGTAGCATGGGGATAGGATAATTGTCATAGACTGCAAAAGTCCACATTCCTGACCAGCCTTTGTACTGGACAGGCAGTTGAGCTGTAGGCAAGTCTACAGCTTGTGACATGAAGGGGTAAATTGTCACTTGGGCCTTTGGGTTGATGAATTTGGGGTCTACGAAGGATTGGTGGATAGCTGACACTTGTGCCCCCGTGTCTCTCCACGCAGTAACCTTCTTTCCGCCCACTCTCAAATTTTCCCTTCGCTCCAAGGGTATTTGAGAGGCATCTGGGCCTGGGGATCTTTTGGGTGATGGTGGTGTAATGAACTGCACTCGGATGGCGTTCTTTGGACAGTTGGCCTTGATATGTCCCAGTTCATTACACTTAAAGCATCTTCCATCTGATGGCTCACTGGGTCGAGGTGAGTTACTGGAGACTGGGGAGGTGGAAGAATAGTGTGTCTGGGGCTTTACTTCGGTTGTATGTGGGGTTTTTGGCTGTCCTCGGTTGTAGGGTTTATGGTCGGTGTGCCCTCTGGGATATTCGTTCCCCTTGACAGTAGCTTTCTTGCTTTCTGCCACTTCCATGCATCTGGCTCCAATCTCCCCCGCCTCAGCGAGATTTTTGGGTTTTCCATCTTGTATGTACCGTGTTATGTCCTCAGGAACACCATCCAAGAACTGCTCCATTTTTATGAGGAGGTGCAGTTCTTCCAAGGATTTAACATTGTGTCCTGATATCCAGGCCTCATAATTTTTCCCAACGTAGTAGGCGTGTTTGGGAAATGACACATCTGGTTTCCACTTTTGGGTTCTGAAACGCCGTCTGTTTATGACACCCCTAGGTCCTTTTCTGCAGAACTGCTACCAAGCCCTAGTCCCTAGTCTGTAGCAGTGCATGGGATTCTTCCACCCTAGGTGCAGGATTTTGCACTTGTCCTTGTTGAACCTCATCAGGTTTCTTTTGGCCCAATCCTCTAATTTGTCTAGCTCCCTCTATAGCCTATCCCTACCCTTCAGCATATCTACCACTCCTCCCACTTTAGTGTCATCTGCAAACTTGCCGAGAGTGCAGTCCACGCCATCCTCCAGATCATTAATGAAGATATTGAGCAAAACCGGCCAAGGACTGACCCTTGGGGCACTCTGCTTGATACTGGCTTCCAACTAGACATGGCGCCATTGATCACTACCCATTGAGCCTGATGATCTCGCCAGCTTTCTATCCAGCTTATAGTGCATTCATCCAGCCCATACTTCTTTAACTTGCTGGCAAGAATACTGTGGGAGACCATATCAAAAGCTTTGCTAAAGTCATATAAGGCAATGAATGGGTCTCCAGTTACACCAAACTATTTTGTGCTTTTGCTTTCCACAGACACAGACAGCAAAGCTGTCACTGCCTCGGGAGAGGTGACAACATGTGTATTTAGCCAGCCTCACTAATTTCTAAGATGTGTGGTAATAAAAGGTTTTATATTTTTCCCACATCTAGGGAGCTTTTCTGATGACAGTTTCTCTACGGGCTTTACCAACTGTCATCTCAATTCCACAGTCATCTCAAAACAAGAAACTATTCTTCGTGGCTGGGCTCCTGCACCAATGCAGAGTCCCACTGCCTTTGATGAAGCTTTGTGTGGGAAGCCCTTCACTGAGGTTACTGGGGGTCTGCACAGGCCTGGGGGTCCAGTCAGTTCGAGTAGTTTGCAGGATCAGGGCCTGTATACATACACACATCATCACTGACATCCATTACATCTAGGGTGAAGGCAGGAAGGCAACCAGTGTACAGTATGCTATACAACAGTGAGGGAGGGGAATGGGCAAAGGGCACAGGGCAGAGGCCTGCTCTTCAGAAAAATGCCCAGGGATTCTAGTTTCCATGTAAAGCAGATGGGATCACAATTTTTGAGGAGAGAGACATAGTTCGGCATAGAATCAGATCTGAATCCTGTCTTCCAGCAAATTCTTTATCGAAAGGATATCCCCTACTTTAAAACATTAAAAAACAAGTGCAAAGGCCAACAAATGGGCTGTCCTGAGGCTCTAAGAAGTTCACCTTAAATTATGTTTTCAAGTAATTTCCAGCAATTACTTTACAGTATCAACTGCCATTTTTAATGCTGCATTAGTACATTTATTTATATTGTACTTTTAATACTAGATTCTCAGCTACACCCAGTACGGTTTGGGCAAAATGAAGAAGAGAATGGAGCACAAAGGAGTCATTAGTGCAGAGACGACCCGGGCCTGCTGATAGTGGGGTGGGGGTGGGGGGTGAAGATCCCTGATGCTGGGGCTGGTTTCATGCCGGTTTCTACTGTAGCTTAGTCTCTGGGCTGCTGTACATTAAGCAAGCTGCCAACGACTCTCTGGGTGGTACCAGAGAACAGGGATTCTTCAGCTGCTACCCCATTTCATAAAGGTGGATAACAGAGCCATTTATGTCATGCCATGAGAGTCATCAGCTTGCTTGATCCACTCGGTTTATGGCTCCTTTTCTTTGTGGACTCATGTCAAAGCTGTGACACAGCCTACCCCATCACTGGAACACTACTTCTACAACATGTGCCAGATTTTTTTTCCAGGTTAAATGAAAGTAATAAGAGCAATTTAAGCCTTTCCCTCCTCTGCTTACTTAACTATTTTGGCCTAAACATATTCTGACAGGAAAATTAAAGATAAATTGTCAATAGAACTAACCGAGACAAACTGAATTATGCATTTGCTCTCTCTCTCTGCTAACAGTGCTACTTTTCTTCCAGCAGCACATGTAGTAGAATGCAAAATACTGCTCTGTCCCTTCATGGCACTTTATAGCTGGCAATACATATTTAGAGCACAGAGCACAGCTGATTTTATTTCTCTTACATGTCTGTGCCATATATCCCTTCCTAAATTCCACCCTGACCAGGAATCAGGGATGTGACTCTGGATTGCTGACCAAGCTGAGTGGAAAGTTCATGCACTAATGAATGTAGCCCAACCTATAGATTATGTATTAATTATATTGATTACTTAAGAATTCCGTTATCACAGGAGGGTTGACAGGATCCCAAGATCAGGCCTAGTATTATTGAAATGACTGTACAATTGGGAACCCTGATGTGCACGGTTGCAACACTCACACTGTTGGAACCCTTCTATATTTACACTAGTTGATTAATACATTTAGCGAAGTCACAACCGCTCTAACTCAATCAGGTAGATAGAGATACTACAGCATGTACAGCTGCACAGCTCTACACTCACACCATCCCTTGCAGAGCAACCTAATATGTTAGCCATTATCTTCCTCATCACCATTACCTCCCTTCTCATCACCAGGGGCCATCATTCTGGCTCCTCCTAAGGGCTACATCTCTCTCTCCTCTTGCAGCCATGCTGGAATACAGCTTTTATAATGTTATGCTGACACCACCACGTCTAATGCATATTCAGTATGGGCTTCCTCCCCTCTTCCCTATTCGTATTTCCTCACTCTACTAACATTGGGGTGCCTTTCTCCTATAGATTAGCACATGAATGATCTCTACTCTCACAGATGTTAGCTCATGTTCCTGTCGTTGGCTGGTGTCACTATGGTAAATTCCAACAAAATTCCCCATTACACACTCTAGTCTCAGTTCCCCAAAACTCAGGGGTTACCGTTGGGCCATTTATCCGTCCCAAAGCTCATAGGCCTTGAGCCTTATGCTAACTGCGACGCTAATATCGTACAGGGTACAGGCCTGGAAGTTCCTTGCATTACTGCTGAATATAATAAAGGCATAATATAATGAAGGCAATGCAATGAATATAATAAAGGCAAGCTAGCCCTATAGGCTAAATGGATTAGAATGCAGACTGACTCCTGACAGAGTTCATGGTTTGTTTGGATCTCGGCGCAGCATCCTTTCTTTGTGTAGTCTTCACTGAAATCGCATGCCAGCTGTGGGCATTGTGTGGAACTCCAGGAATAGTCATCCAAAAGCTACATGATAATGCCAGGTGATGAACTGTACTTATGTTTTAGGATATCTTATTTCTTCAGTGCCACAGAAAAGCTAGCAATGGCAGATTGCAATTACCAGAGGAGGAAGGGTGAATTTACTAATCTAGGGTCAAATCCCAAGCTCCTTGCTCATTTTTTCTTGGTCCTTACTCAGACAAACTCCTGCTGGAATCAACAAAGGTGCCAGTTGTGTTTTATTTTGTGGACACCTAGCCATGAGGAACTGGACTGAGACCACAGACTTATTTTACATCAGCTACTGTTAATGACGACTCAACACTACTGACCTAGGCCGCATTATAACTAGCGACCTACATACGAAAAGCTAGGTATCATATTATTTCTGGGCTATTCAGTTTCTAGATCCCCTAGGTTCCCAGGTCAACAAGAATGTGACTAAGAGAGGAATAGGTAAAAACTGTGTGCACGGAGAGTCAGGCCCTTAACATTTTGACCCCTGGTTATTTCACTGAATAAGGCAGGCCCACAAGAACAGTTTAGAATCATAGAATCATAGAATATCAGGGTTGGAAGGGACCTCAGGAGGTCATCTAGTCCAACCCCCTTCTCAAAGCAGGACCAATTCCCAACTAAATCAAATTTAATAAGAGTCCGCTGAAAATGGCATGACGTTTTCAAGTAGAGCTTGGAATGGGATAGCACAGAGGTAATGAGATACAAAGTTGTTCGCATCTAGGTTACTCATTGCAACCCAGTCCTGGTCAGCAGTGAACATCACTTATTACTATCTCACAGCCATGCCGCAGTTTATGCATAACGAGTTGGTGGTCTCAGTCTAGTTCCTAGTGGGTAGGAACCCCCAAAATAAAAAAACAAGATCCTCACAGCTGGCCCTTCTGTTAACAGCCTAAGCAGAAAGGACAAGACCTTGAGAGAGAACCTCTTCCCCTGCTAGAAGAAGAAGCTTCATTTCCCTTTAGTGCCAGCTGGACACATTTTAAGAGCTTTAAAGCTTCTCACAGAAGACTGAAAGAGATAGGAAAGACGTTTGAGAGCTGCAGAAGTCATGCTGCCTTGACCAGCAAGTTAGGGTCAGATCCTCAGTTGATGTAAACTGCAGTAGCTCCACTGAAGTCAATAGAGCTATGCTGATTTATGCCCACCCAGACCCTGGCCCTAAGGTTTTTGACGAGCAATACAGAGAAGAGGCAAGCAGCTCAGCACAGATGCAGATGTGGCTGCTGAGCTGTGGGAAAGGAGCCAGTGCACACAGTTGAAGGAATGAAATAGAGACTTGAGAGGGAAACGGGAGGCTTTCTACTTTGAATAATGGTGAGTAAGACTCCAGATGACAGCACAGGAGCAGACCTTAACCGTGTTCTTTCCCTCCATGGGGCTCAACTTTCTGTATGCTGGTAAATGGAAATGACTCCACTCAGACGAGCCAGTGGGACTGAAGCTACTGAAGTGAATAACTTTCCATTTCCGAGTTGGAAGTGCTTGTGCAGCAGCATTCTACCAACCCCTAGACATTTCTGTGGTACTAAGTCAGCAGGCAGTCCCCTGAAACATTTCAGACATTTACCACTGGTAAGATCTATGACAGCGCATAGCCATGGAATGCAGAAGGAGGAGGCGGGTTCTGATTCAGTTTTTCCTTATGTCTTTTAAATTGTGGTGACAGTCCTAACCTGGTCAATTTGATTTGGACACCGCAGAGAGGAAATACATTTAGAATACTCCAGTGTTACTTTGCAGACATTTTTCTGTTTAAAAAAGATCATTATAATTGCATGAGAGTCAATTTGTCTAACCACCAGTGTGAAATAGCTGGTATTGCTGTGCAGGGAAGTGGGAGGTGACGGACGCAGTAAAAGGTTGCCTACAGTTTGGAAGGCGGGGCGTTGCAGCTCTGAGTAGAACAGAGAGCGGCAGGCTGCAGCTCAGGGGGGGCTCTCTGCTTTGTGCATCAGCTGTTTATAAGGAAAGAATGAAATATTTATTTTTGAATACGCGTTCACATTGCACACTCAACCCAGGGCTATGAAAACCAGGCTGGGTTCTTTCTGCCTCCCAGTAATGACATTTTTGAAGTTGGAACTTAGGGCCCATTCCTGGGAGACGCTGAACAAGAGCCTGCACTTGAATGTCACTTGAGGTTTTCAGTTTGTAGCTCTTTGGGGCAGGAACGACATCTTCCTATTGTATTTCCACAGCACCCACATTATAGGGCATCCTTATAAGGTTATGTGGTTGCTACTATAATGTAGATAGTGGTTTTAGTGGGAGTTGGATAGGACATCCAGACAATGGGAGCTGAGACCACAAAGCACCTCCAAGGAGACACTCAACACCGTGCAGAATCAGGCTCCTTTTGACTATCCATGAGACAGAATAAAATCCAGTTCAATCTTCTATTGCTTTACTTGGCAGCAAGATTAAATTCTTGTTTTGCCAGTGCAATAAATAGCTGTTATTCAAACAGTCATGGTTAGCAGACATCCTGAATAAAGAGGAGACGTTTTTACCTAGTTGTTTGGTAACCATAGCTACACTTGCAACTACTGTGTAGACGTGTAGGCGAAGATCATTGATGGTTTGTGCCACTCATCATTTTATTAAATTAAGCCATTAAATAGTCATTTTAGAATATGTATGCATATGTTAATTCCTCAAAAATGACAAACAGAATATTTGCCTCAAAAATAACTCACCAGGCTTGAAACTATGGCTGTATGTTGCATTACTACTGTCATTTTTCACAAAACATCTATGTTTTGTTCATCTGCTCAGTAACAATGAAATGTAAAGCACATATAACAAACATGCAAAACAGTAGTCGTCATTTGTTTTCCGAAATAATTTTCTCTTAAGTATCCTCTACTTATACATGGAATTACAGAAGTGATATATTAATGGAGTATTTGATAGTTTGTGCTATCAGCAGCCTCTTTAAAACAAACAAACAATGTTCTTGTCTTTTATACTCATTTTAGATCTGACGTGCTGGGTCACCTTGGTGCAGGTTATGCCATCCCGTCCCAGTTAATAAACAGTGATAGATCTAACAAATAAATTAAAAGCTTTGACCCATATGCCTCCCAGTCAAGAATATCTTCTTGACTGAGAGGTAAATAGGCTGATATTACTAAAGTATAAGTCCTACAGGTGAAATTTTTCAACTTCCATATGTGATTCTGCTAAAAAGTTTTTTAACTATCTACCCATGTTAGGCTACAATTTTACCAGTAGATGGTAGTATTGCTTATTACACTTCTATTACACTACGTATTTTGTCTGCCTTTATCAGAAACATTCTATCCTCGGAGAAAGATGAAAAATGTTGGCCGAATATACAAACCTCTGCTTTGGTATAACTCAAACAACATTCTTGTTCCTTCTAGATTTAGAAGCAGCCAACAGCCTTAACTCACTGCAGACTGCTGGGTCACAAAAACATCATACCAAAGTCTTAAAACCTTGGCAAATTATGCGCCCAGTGTGATGTTATTGAGCATTTCAGAGCATGTATGAAAACAAAAAATAATTCAAAAGTTTCTCTAGATTTCACTTAAAATAACAGCGTTCTGTTGCATCACTCTGCAGCTTCCTGCACCATGTCAAGCTCCATACTTGGTTGTGGAAATCTCTGCTTTACCTCTCCTAGAGACTGCACTTTAAGAAGTAGAGGGCACTGGAGAAAACATCTGAGGCTTTTCCTCCTGAAGGGATCATGCATATGGTACAGCTTCCAAACCCCGATAGTACTGACAAAGTGTCAGTACCCAGTGGTGCCAAAGAAGATCCCAGTACTAGGACTTGTGAGGTGAGAACATTAGATGCCATAGCCTTGACCTGCATCGGTGGTGAGTCTGGTACCAAAAGGCACAAAAGATCTCTAGCAGCTGCGTCACATTAGGCGTTGTTGGTACTGATATGGTAGCATGCACTGCAGAGGAATTGAACACTGTTGAAGGTCCCAGCAATAGAGTCAGTCTCTAGGGTACTGATAGAGGTGCTGAAAACAACAACTCTACATTGCTAGAATGTGGTACCAGTGAGCAGCTCAATGAAGCTTCTCTGACCTCAGTACCTATCTTTTTCTTACAAGACTGATGAGGATTTAGCCCTCAAATAAAAGGGTTTCTTATGCTGTTGCTTGCATGGTACTGGAAACAAAGAATGCTGCCTTCTCTCCAGCTTCTGCCAAGGCAGGGAAACCGCTATGTCTGGTGCTGTACTTCGGGACTAAGTCATGTCTGAATTCCACAAGCCCAGCTGCTGCGCAGGGTATCAGACAGAGGTGCAAAGCCATTTCCATCAGGATGTCATTAAGCCAAACTTCCCTCCGCTTCTCAGTTTTGATTTTAAATGCCTGCAAACAGGGCACTTTTAGCTGATGTGTCTTTCTCCTAAACACTTTAAGCAGTAGGAGTGAGGATCGCTGACTGGCATAGATTTGTTAGAACCAGAACCAGCATCCTGAGGACTTAGGCATGCTCTGGCACAAAGCGAAAAGCAAACAGAGTAAAAAAAAAAGTAAAACAAATCTCTAAAATGAACCCCACTATCTAAACAACAACTAGAACAGTACTACACTATTTACATGAAGGACCTTAAAAATCCTGCTAAAAGGAAAACAGGAAAAAAACAGATGCTCACACATGCTCCAACTACCGATCATGGCTGATGAGAAGGAACTGAGAATTGTTAGGACATGGCCACTATCTGTATACATTCGACTAGCAGCATGAGCATGCAGAGGGAGCACGCAGAGGGCACATGTGCCACCCCAATGAGCACCACTATGGGAAAAGTTCTCCTGCTTCAGTGCCTTGGTGCACAGACACCTAAAGTGGGATGAACGTGTGCAAGCACTCAAAGAAGAATGAAGCCTGTTTGATGAAAACAAAGTGAACTTCCTCACAGACTCTCAAACTAACCAGTTGGAAAGAACATCTTAAAAACAGGTAATATTTTAGGGTTAGAGGCTAGATTGTTGGCATGGGCAGACAAGAGGGTATGAGGAAATAAGTAACCTTTCCAGCTCCTAAATACTTCGACAAAGGGCAATATTAGTTCTTGTACTCCCAGCAAGAAGGACTGATGCTGTCTCAGAACCACAGCAATGCTAAGCACTCAAAAGTGGGTGGGGCAAGACTTTGAGACTTCATCCCTCCTCCTCCCCCATTTTACATTGTCCATTAGAGCCTTTTTTTGAAAAAGTGTCACTGCTCCTGTTCTTGCGTCTGTTCCCCTGGCACTGTCAGAGAGATCTGTGCTGAGTCATCCAGAATACTTCCAGGGACTGTGCTGGTGCAAGGGACCTCCACAGCGGAGTTTGACTGTAAAGGCTAGAACAGACCCTCAACATTAACAACAGAGCCATTCTATTACTGTGGCATATATACAATGCTTTTTTACTGAAAACCCAGTATTTGCTTAGGTCAATAATCAAGAGGTTCAAGATCTCTTCAGTTCCCTGGCATGGCAGATTCATTTGTGTATAATAATATATCATTCCTTTACTCTGTTAGCAGATTAATACCAGAGAGACATAATTTCAATCCAATCATCACTGGATGACAACAACAGGCAAATGGAAAATACTACCTCCAAACTCGATTTATAGCTGATCATCCAAGGTTAGAAAGAAAAGAGGATTACTGTAACGATCTAACATAAAAAAAGATGATCTGGGAAGTTTTACAAATGGGGAGGTACATTTAGAATGTGACATTGATGGGCAAATGCTGCATAAAGCACAGTCAACTCTCCTCTGAAAATGCCTCAGTTACATTAATTTAAGGGAGACTAACAGATTTGATGATTAGCAATGAAATTGTTAAGCTCTGGCTCTAATAAAGCTTTGCTATATTCTAGTACAGTGGTTCCCAAACTTGTTCTGCCACTTGTGCAGGGAAAGCCCCTGGAGGGCTGGGCCGGTTTGTTTACCTGCCACATCCACAGGTTCAGCTGATTGCAAGCTCCCAGTAGCCGCGGTTCCCTGCTCCAGGCCAATGGGAGCTGCAGAAAGCAGCGTCCAGTACGTCCTGCGGCCTGTGCCACTTCCAGCAACTCCCATTGCCCTGGAGCAGCGAACCACAGCTACTGGGAGCTGCAATCGGCTGAACCTGTGGATGTGGCAGGTAAATAAACTGGCGCGGCCCGCCAGGGGCTTTCCCTAAACAAGTGGCGGAACAAGTTTGAGAATCACTGTTCTAGTGAGGTACATATTTCCTTCACCCATAATTTGAACAGAAGTCATTTAAAAATGTCATGGTCATAATGACTAATATATTACCCTGTATCATAGCAATCATATTCTAATATAAACTGCAGTTCACAGGTACTGAATTTGTGATGATGTTTGCAGTGGGTATTATTATAGAGTGAGGTCACTGGATTTCATTTATTGATTCATGGTTGGAAGAAATGAACATATTAAATGAACGTAATAAAGATTGCACTATTCATTCCTCCCGCCAGAGGAATAAACTATAGGGAAGGACACATAAATGGCCTTTAAAAATGCTACCAATATTTGCAGACATTTCAGTAAACTCTGATGGCTGAGAGTGCCATTACTTTTATTTATAAAGTCCTCCCCCTTCCCATTCCACATGTCTAAGGGGATGTGGGATGCTTCACAATTAACTGGGCTTGAATAAATTGTGTAGCACCTAATTGCCTGAGGACTAAGTCAACAAACCCAGGTAAGTCAGCAAAGATTATCCAGCTCTATGTCATTGCAGCTAAAAGACAGGATTTTAATACTAAATCTATTATATGCTACACAGTGAATAAGAAAGAAAACCAAGTACAACACATATTATAATCTTGCCATTAATGGAATGAGCCCAGAGCTGGGAACCAGGAATTCCTAACATTTGACTGCTTCTGTGGACATTACATCATAGCATTAAATATATGACGAAAACAATCATTATCTATGAAAAATATATTTTAAAAAAGCCTTTTGGAACAGACATGACACAGTCCTAAGCTGTGCCCCCTACGTGGTGCTGAGCACTCTGATTTCCCATTCAAAGCTCTTTAGGGCAAGGAGCTCATCTTCTTCAGCATCTGTAAAGCAGCATGCACAACAGTGGTACTAACTACATAAAGAAACAACTAACACTCTCGCTGATTCAGATTCCCCACCTAGGAATAATAAAAGTTACTTACTCTATTTCATAGGGGGTTTAATAAGGATAAATTAATTAATTACTAACATTTTCAGACCTGGGTGGCTAAATTTATTCTCCTCAACCCATAATTTAGGTACCTAAATAAAAGAGGCTGATTTTCAGCTCCCACAGAAGTCAATGGGAGATACAGGTGCTCAGCACTTTAATAATAATCTTAATAATGACTAGTAGCTGAAAACCCAAGCTGTTGCATAGGTGTGGCAGTTGTGTCAAGTGATTCACCATCTGTTCAGTCTCCCTTATATGACCAATTAAATTGTTTCATGCAAATTAGTTGGCGAGTAAGGATGGCAATTGGTTGAGTTATCTCTGCTACAACAATGGTCTAGAACTCTTAGTGTGGCATAGATACTGGTAAGGCATGTAAAGTCATAAAGTCAAAATGGCTGATAACTTAAAAATTTGACGGTAACAGATTATGAATCCCAGTGTTGACTCAACCTGGTGATATGCTGAACAAAGAGCTCTGAACCATGCTTGAAGCTGTTTTCATCACTTCCCACTGACTCACAGATTTTAGGCTTCAGAGTGGCACATCCTAGAACTATAATATTGTCAAAAAACTTTTTCTATTGAAACAATATAGATGAGCCAGGCACAAATCAAAGTCTCGTTCTTTATTTATTTAATATTTAAATTATAGTAATACACATATGTCCCAACCAGAACTGTGCTAGGTGCTGTACAAACAGAGATAGACATGGTGTCTCTTCCAAGAGCTTGCAATATACATTATTTGTTTATGTGGGCTTTTCAAACTGGTCAGTTGGTGAACAACTGGTATTTCTTGTGAGGAAGTCAGTTTGTTTACTTTATACAAATTGTCTGAGCCTGGGTTTCATTTGCAAAACTATAGATGATTTTGTTTAAGATATGGAGCTTTGTCTTCATCCATTCATTCCAGATCATTCTTCTGGCCAAAACCAACAGAATATGATTTTCTCACAATTATTAAGATGAGACTAACTTTAAAATTGGCACCGAGGAGGCAGAAAAATCAAACAAAACCAAGCAAACGCTCTGGGGACTGAAATGTAAAAACATGGCTTGATGTGGAGAAGAACCACAGTTCACGCATAATTTATTGATTACAGACATCACATGATGGGCCCTCAGCTAGTGACATCATATGATATAACACCCACATGTTCCTTATTGCATAAAGTAGCGGAGGAGCAGGCCATAATTACGTATCAGTAAGTCTTCTTACTGGGAAAACTGTTTTCATCTTCAATACATAACGGCAAAGAGAATTTTATTGGTATGTGAGTTTCTTGTTGTTTTGTTTTTTTTAATATGAGACCATGGCAAATCAAAAAAGAAGACAATGTTGCTAGTGAGTTAGATCAGTGTGTAAAGTTTGGAAGGTTTCTTTGAATGCTTATGCAAACTGCTGACTATTTTCTGGCCACCCTATACCCCTTCAGTATTCCTTGTCTCCCTCTCTCTCTCCCTGGCACAGTCCATCTAGCTATGAATTTCCTACCTTTGGTTTAGACATGCATCTGAGGAAGTGGGTATTCACCCACGAAAGCTCATGCTCCAAAACGTCTGTTAGTCTATAAGGTGCCACAGGATTCTTTGCTGCTTTTAGAGCTCCAGACTAACACGGCTACCCCTCTGATACTTGGTTTAGACTGTCCATTTTGTCCATAAGTGGAAGGGAACTAGATGGTAGTACTAAAGTAAAGGCACTACTAGCTCTAAGGTTTGTTTCCCCTCTCCTCCAGTTGGAGAAGCAATTTCCAAGGCTGCACTGCAGGAATCAGTTTCCATAGCATGGAAGGGGGCAGGGGAGAAGTTGGATCAGGTACTATAACATCATCACCATGCCCTCCCCCTACCTTGGAATCCCTGATGTGTAGGGCCAATGTAGGTCCGGTTGTCAGAAGAGAGTCATTGCTAAAAACAGCTCCATGCTGCCACAGCAGTAGCGAGGAGGGAGCACAGACATTAGAGGTTCTGGCCTCCATGGATCATCCAAGATCTGGGGGGTCAGGGGTTGCATCTTCAATCAGTTGTGAGGGGACATGACCTCCTGCCTCCCATACATGTACCCTCTCAGTGGGACCATAAAGATGAAAGGGAAACTTGCTGAGTTTACTACTCTCTGTCATGGCTTTCCTCACATAAGGGATGACATAGCCCTTTGTTTGTGGCACATACTTACTGTTATTTAAATGCTTACTCTTATCTTGTATTTAAAGTTTGCTCAGGATATGTTAGCTCTAATTCAATCAGTTAGGTTATAAACACTACACCATGTGAGGGTTTTAATGGAAGGGCTAGCATAACCTTAACTGCAATGGCACAGATGGTAATAAGATTCTTCGGAGGTTCAGTTTTATTCCTATGGCTTTTCTCCATGGGTGTCAGAGATAGAATCTCTTTATTCTAAGCATTTTATATTAGCTCCTTCAGGTTGTGTCATTCAAAGGGTAATAAGACCTCTTACAAATCATAATACACAGGAGAAAAAGAAAAAGTATCTTGTCTCCTTGAGATATCAATTACTTTTCAGAAAATGACAATGAAATATTCAAATAAGTTACCCATTGCTCCTTCTTATACCTTTAAATATATTCCCAGTTGAAAGATTTTGTAAAGAGAGAGTTAAGGTTGAGATTATATTGCCCTTTAAAACAGCATTAAATATTATAGTTAATAAAAAATAAAGCACTATGAGTCACAGAAACTCAAAAAATTCACAGGTAAAGGTTCTACAACTCTAACATTAAGTCTACATATAATCCTATAGTTTAGTGAGCCTCACTAGTTGCCACACCATATTTAAGTCTCCTCTGTTGAGAACATTAATTTCAATCAGTGTGGTCTTTAACTGTATGATGACATAACGTGCACAGCAGCAGTCAAAAGGCTAACCATATTTTAGGAACCATTAGGAAAGGGATAGAAAATAAGATAGAAAATATAGTGTTGCTATTTAAATCCATGGTGTATCCACACATTGAATACAGTAGCCAGTTCTGGTTGCCTCATCTCAACAGGGATATAATGGAACTGGAAAAGATTCAGTGAAGAACAGCAAAGACGATCAATGGTATGAAACAACTTCCATATGAGGAGAGACTAAAAGATTAGGGCTGTTCATCTTAGAAAAGAGATGACTGGGGGGACAGAGGACTATAAAATCATGAATGGAGTGGAAAAAAGTGAATAGAGAAGTGTTATTTACCCTTTCACACAATACAAAAACTAAGGGTCACCTGATGAAATTAAGAAGCAGCATGTTTAATACAAACAAGACTAAGTATTTCTTCACACGATGCATGACTAACCTGTGAAACTTATTGCCATGGGAAGTTGTGATGGCCACAGGCATAACTGGGTTCAAAAAAGCACTAGATAAATTCATGGAGGATAGATCTATCAATAGCTATTACCCATAATGGTCAAGGATGCAACCCCATGCTTGAGGCAACCCTAAACCTTTGACTACCAGAAACTAAGTGTGGAAGCCAGAGATGGATTGTTTGAAATTGCCCTGTTCTGTACACTCACCTTGAAGGTGTGGTATGGACCAATGTCAAAGACAGGATATTGGGCAAGACATGATCTCACCCAGTATGACAGCTCTTATGTTCTTACATCCAGCACAGCTCTTGCTGTTGGCCAATGAACTGATGCATCATGCACTGTACAGGCACACAGGAAGAAGAGATTACTCCTGGGGGAATTCTGCACCAAAAAGTTAAAAATTCTGCACATAGTATTTTAAAATTCTGCAAAAGAACACTATAGAACAGTGATTTTCAAACTGCAGGGCATGACCCAGTACTGGGTCATGGAATGGAAAGCACTGGTTCGCAGCGGCTCTGGTCTGCATTGCCGACCGGGCCATTAAAAGTTCAGCTCCCTCCCCCTCCACCCAACCGTGTCTTTTATTTGCAAGCTGTGAACTGGACTCTGAGGGACTGGGTCCAGCAGCTCATAGTGGTAGCCAGAAGCTTTGCAGCACATTTCTGCAAGAGAAAAAGGAAATTCTACACAGAACAGTAATTCTGAGCAAATTTTGCATCATGAAATGGTGCAGAATTCCCAAAGGAATAAGAGATGCGTTTGGTGTAGTGCAGCCTGCTCCAGTTATGTGATGTGTCTTGCTGCCTGGCCTGAACTAGGTAAATTGGCATTTGAGTGCTCCATGAGGTGCAGTGAGCTGCCACAAAGGGAAAGCAAACATGCCAGCTCTGTGTAGATGCCCTTACTCGGGGGTGAATGAGACACATCCTTATTCCAACTTGGCCAATTAAACTACATTTTTTAATAAAAACAACAAAAATTCTCCTTTAGGCAGAGAACAGAATCAAGGATATTTATATAGAAAAGAACTTTCCCCAGTAAGTTAGTGTTGCGTGTGCACACACACACTCGCACTTGTGCTTTCTGAAGCAGAACATTTCATCTGAAAGACAGCGAGTCAGGACAGTACTCCTAACAGAATGATGGGGTATTGGTTCATGCAGACTCAGAGGAAAGTGTTCTTGCAGCACCTGAGTTTTCATCAGAAATCTCTGAAACTACTAGCCAGTCCAGCTTCTCCTCACAACTCAAAGTGATATGAATTAATACCGAGTTTGACTTTAAATCTGTATTGTATGCTCTTGGTTGTGACAAAACAAAAATCCAGAACAAAGCACTTCACTGTACACACTTCTCACTTCTTCCCCTGGTGAGATGATGAAAAAACAAACCCGTGATACGTTAGTCACTTTGCTTAATACACAACAAGAAAGCACTCAGATACTATTGTGAGCAAACAGGAAAGTAAAGCCTACACCAATTTCTGCATTCTGGAAAAAATCAAGGAATTCTTCCAGCAATTCCCTTTATAAGTGAGTGCTGTATTTTGTAACTTTACAGAAGCTCAATATAGCCAGTGTAGGTAGCACAATGCAGCAAGTCTGCAGGATGCCATGGAGAGTATGAGGAGCTCTCTGAGTACCATGTATTTTCTATGAAACTAGACTTATTTAACAGGTGTTAATGAGTAAGGCAATAACTGGAAAGCAGTATTAGTACTGATGATGTTGACAAGGAAAATATTCATACTGAACATTGTGCCTTTGCTAATGAGGAAAAATAGAGTGTGATTAGATGGAACAATTGCTTTAATCTGGCTATCACATTCGGTTCCTTTCACAAAATACTTGTCAAACTGCTTTCTAACAAATATATGACTGGAGATTAATTATTCAAAAATAAAATAATACAAAGTCTCCTGGCTTCTGTTGTGCATGTAGCAACATCCTTTTTATCCTTTCCCCTCATCCTTTTATTCAACTGCAAATCTGGTGCTGACAGGTCCCCTCAACCCCCCCATCCTGCACCCCATGGTAATCATATTAATTTGTGGGAGGGAAATCTCAGACAGTAAATAAGGTTTTTAATCAATCAACCTGAGACCAGCAATGCAACTGAGGTATTTTATTATTTTATTTAATCACTACTTAAATGTTTTGGCCAAAATGTCATACTCTTATATCCTCAACTACCTTTACAGGTATTAACCAAACAAAGCCTCTGGCTAGTTAAAGAACAGATAACATGTGCAAAAGCATTTTTTAGCTTATAACTCAAATTCTGCATTTAAATTATTTCTGTGAAAACCAAGACCACTAAAAAGAACAGTGCAGATCCATTTTGACAGTGCTACACGTTTACAATGGCCTTTTAGGACCTTGTGTTCCCACAGGGTCAGGTGCCTTGGAGTGCAGGAAATAGTAGCAATTTACTATGAAACTTTCCTGAAAAGTTCAAGCAGTAGGTAAATTTCCCATTTGTCATGTTGCCATAGTGAATTACTCCTAAAAAAGAGAGTATGTTAAAGATCTGAAGAAGGTTTGCAAAAAGAAAAAAATGTGGGAGAAGTCAATGGGAAATAAAGTCGTATGTAACCAAGGTACTGACTGTGAGTCATCCCTCTCACTAGACCCAAACAAATCTTGCTGCTTCTTGTACAGTATCACTAAGATCAGGCCTTTCCTCTCTGTACTAACAGCTTAAAGTCTCATCCTCACTCCTTAGTATTTTTGTTTTCACAACTTTCTTCTTCCTCTCTTTTTTGGAAAAAATCCCATCTTGCCCCACTTCATGCCATTTAAAATGCTGCTGCAAACATTATCTTCCTGGTTTGGCACTTCGATCACATCACCTCCTCCCCCTTTTTGCATCCCCACTGCTTTCCCCTTCTCTACCACTTCAAACACAAACTACTTGCCTTCACTCTTAAGGCCCTTCCTGGACTATCCCTACCATCCCTATCATTTCTTGTATAGAATCAAGATGTAGACTTCCACCTCTGATCAGCCAACAATGCCACCCTGGATTGTGGTTTTGTCAAATTTTTGGGCAAGCACCATCATGATTCTTTCTATGTTGTCCCTTGTGCATAGAATTTGCTCCCTGTAAAAGTCCCCAAGGCCACCACATCCTTCTCCTTTCAATCTCTTCTTAAAACTCACCTATGCAGTGATGCCACAAAACACTTGACAGCAGCTCGGTGGGTGGTGTGCTGTGGCATTAGGGGCTATTCCACTGTACAGAACTGTCATTGTTCATTTTTGCTCCCACCTAAATCTATTTGTTATACTCACCTGATATCATTCAGCTTTAAATTTAGACTGTAAATTCTTTTGGGCAGCGATCATCTATTTGTTAGATGCCTGTACAGTGCCCAACACGATGGAGCCATGGCCTCTTGGTATCATTATACAAACAACAATACACTTATCATCCTACAATATGTAGGATTCCTTGAAAACACAACACTTAAAAACAAATCTATGTCACATGTTACCACTGCTTTTGGAAATATATGCATTTTTACTGTTATGTAAAAAAAAGGCATATGAACAAATTTGTGTGTTTCCAGCCCATTTGCAAACAGCAGGAGGATGGGGGACTCCTGTCAGACAGGCTTGGAAATGATTGATGCCATGGCCCTCAAATCTACCTTATACATAAAAGAAGCCCAAGTTACATGTGAACAAGCTCAGTGTTATCTAGGGTTGCCAGGCGTCTGGTTTTTCACCGGAACGCCCGGCCGAAAAGGGACACTGACAGCAAGTCTGGCTGGTGGCGCAGAGGAGCTAAGGCAGACTCCCTGCCTGCCCTGGCTCTGCACAGCTCCCAAAAGTGTCCGGCATGTTTGGCTCCTAGGTGGCCACAGGGGCTCCGTGCGCTGCTTCCGCCCTGAGTGCCAGCTCCACAGCTCCCATTGGCCAGGAACTGTGGCACCACCAGTGTAAAAAGAAGTGAAGAAAATTTATGCTATCTGATCTTATGAGAGCTGATCAAGTCCTTGTATAACAACTAACACAACTCACTCATTTTGCACTCAAGTGCAAACACTCCTTCTTCTGCCAAAACAAAAAACAAAAATCTCCATGCAAAAAAATATGAATCAAACATGTTCTGAAAGCCTTTTGTTGTTCCTTAAATATGTAGTTTATTCTTTGACACCTCCTGGAAAGACTGGTACCTAACACTGTATGTGGACAGCTGTTCGTGACACAACTATGCAGTAGCTTTTATTACTTCAAATAACTGTCTAAACATCTTTTAATTTTGTTTTCAGCATGAGCAGCCTAAATATAATGCATCAACTTGCTCTCAATTTTTTCAAACAATTATTTTACCTTTAGTAACATCTCCATATCACAATTATGTTCTCTCTATATACTGTTTCAGAAACAGACATTCTTATTCTAGGCATATTACACCATCAACCCACCCATCCCTCCTTTTTACAGCCCTGGGATTTAAATCCCAGATTTGACAGGTAACTCAGTCTTGTTGCTAAGCAGCTAGTTGGTCCACATGTAATTGCAATAATGGAAATTCTCACAGCTGCAAAAGTGGAAAGCTCTTGTCTGTAAAAAGCAGATGTTTATAAATCAGTTTGAAACTCAGTAAGTGGCAATATTAGATTAGCAAAATTCTTTCCAACCAAAATTCAATCTTTAATCCTCAATCATCCAACCTGACACTCTGCTACCTATAAAATCTAGAGAACTAGGAAAAGGAGACAATAATCAGCATTTAATTATGGCAATTGTAACCCATTCATCACTGTAGTAACTAGGCCCCCATATGGTTGCCAGTAAAGTAGATCATCTTCCATCATATTTAGTAGGTGTGTGATGCTGGCAAACCAGGTACTAGCTCTTGCCAAGACTACAGGTGTTAGCTGAAAACTGACAAACTCATAACTGGTGACCAGTCCAATTCACCTGTATGTTAGTTTTGCTCAAAACAGGTATTAGTTTTATAAGACTGTTTTTAGTGTTTCGCTCTATGACATTCTTATAAATTGCTGCCCACATTAATCCCAGTTGTAACGTCTGTATTCCAGACTATAAGAAAATATTAAATTTGAATTAATAACTTTGAAAATGTTTGCTCTGAACTTGTGCACTGAGGCATGAGACTCCACCCGACCCCCACCCATCCAGAAGGACTATCAAAATTTAAGTGGGCCACTATAAGACAAAAGCTTTGTTAGTTGCCCCATCCACCCACAGAGAAGTATGAGCAGAAGGCTTTGTCCCATTGCTATGAATGCTGGAAGATGGAAATAAAAATAGCTGATGTGAAGATTTTTCATCTCTTTGCTATCTGAACTCTCACAGGGTCAGAGAAACCAAACTGAAACCAGAGATCCCCAGGGGTTACCTCCTGAGTACACCCTGAAAGACACTTTGGGACAGATCACTACAACTGTCACTCTTAAAATCTAGATGGTAACTCATTTGTGTGTATATGTTTGCTTGTTTTAACCTGTAAATAACATTCTTTTCTTTCTCATAGTTAATAAACCTTTAGGTAGTTTATGATAGGACAGGCATTGTCTTTGGTTTAAGTTGTAGGAAACCAATTGATCGTGGGTAAGTGATGGTTTCTTGGGACTGGAAGCAACCTGAATATGGTGTGATTTTTTTGGTGTAAGTGACCGTTTATCATGGGGTGGCAAGATAGACTGGAGAGTCTAAGGGGATTGTCTTAGACTCCATGGTAAGACTGTTATATTGATCCAGGAGTTCACATTTGTTCCCGCCTTGGTGAAATCTAATTATAGAACACTGGGGTTTCTGCCCTGTTTTTGACTAAGTCTGTCCTAAGGTAGGTACTCATGGTCATCCTTGTGAGCCATTTAGGGTGACCAGATAGTAAGTGTGAAAAATTGGGATGGGGATGGGGAGTAATAGGAGCCTATATAGGAAAAAGCCCCAAATATCAGGACTGTTCCTATAAAATCGGGACATCTGGTCACCTTAGAGCCACTCCAGCCAGCCTGACAGGATGACATTTTGGCTTCATTGAAGTCAATATCAGAACTCCCATTTGACTTCAATAGGACCAGGTTTTCAGCTAATGTTTTTTTTTAATGACAGTATATATTTAAACAAGCATCAAAACTTGTGTGTGTGTGTTAACTCAGAGCCATCAAAACTTGTGTATGTATATATGAACAAACCAAAGCCAACTGTTTTGTCTCTGCACCTCTGTTTACAGTCAGAGATCTCTGTTTCAGTCCATACTACGATAGTTTCAGTTGCACCATGCAGCAGATAGACTGGTGAATTATACCTGAAGCTCCTATATATAGTGTCTTATTTTTAAGGCACCCAGAAGGATCCAAAAGTCCTCTAATGGTTTTGAATGATCCAAGCCAGAGCGAAAGGATACGACTTCAAGAGACTACTCACAAGCTTAAAGTAAAGCACATGCTTAAGCGCTGGTTTGGTGGGAGACAGAGTTCAGCATCTTAGAGGACTGTGCCCAAGTTCAGCATTGTAGACTTTAGCCCCAATTCTGCATTCTTCGCACACCCAAAAGTCACTGTGTTTGGGGTGTTCAAAACAATGCAGAAGCATACTCTGTGTTACGGAAACATTCTACACAATGAGTCAAATTCATACCTGATGTGACTCTACGGACTTATGCCAGAGATTAATTTGGCCTCTTTTGTATACCCCTGTGCTGTCTGGGCCTAAGGCACTATATAAAACAAATGTGGATTTATTTTTCATATTTAATGTTACTGCTTTTGATGCAGGAAGCAAGCTGTACAAGGATCACTTCTAGTGCCCTGTTAAATGGCATGCTTTGAAGCAAACAGTACATCAGCTACAAAAGACTAAGCTAGCATCTTGCATGGCTGTTTAGGTTAAAAATGATATTTTCATTGCTGCTGTTCAATGTATCAGCATGGTGTGGTGGAGGCTACATTTGTTTTTAAAATCTCTCTGCAGCTCAAAATAATCCTTTAACAGGACAGTCTCAGAAGATAGATGAGATTCCTCCTAGAAGCAGTCCCTCTAGGTCAGTGTTGAGGCACACAGCGGAGGCAGAGTGGAGTCAAACAAACAGTGTGGTCCAGGGGATAAGGCACTAGACTGCAACACATGGGACTAGGGTGACCACAGAGAAAGTGTGAAAAATTGGGACGGCCGTGGGGGGTACTAGGCTCCTGTAAAAGAAAAAGCCCTGAATACTGGGACTGTCCCTATAAAATCAGGACATCTGGTCACCCAACCTGGATGCTATTCCTTACTCTGCCACTGCCCTGCTGTGTGATTTTAGGTAAGTCATTTCAGCTCTGTTTCCCTGCCCATCTTTTGAGTATAAGTTACCTGAGACAAGGACTAATTTCCATTAGCCAGGAGGATTAGATGCTCTCTCTTGTGACAAACAAGTCAATTGAAATGGTAGGGTAAGAAACCAGGAGTGCTAATTCCTAGTTTTTCGCTCTTTACACCATATCATGAATTTATAATACACTATTAGCAACATGAAGTAAAGTATGTCAAAGGCCATGCTGTTCCAGGCCCAGACCAACACACACACACACACACACACACACACACACACACACACACACACACATTCACTTTGTTCATTATTACTTTAAAAATACAGAACCAGTTGTCTTCAAACTTCGCTAGAACCTCTTATCTCAAAGAGATCTTCCATATAAAAGGGGTTTGAAATGTCTAGCTTAATTATCAGAACATAATATTTCTGATCAGAACTTGTAGGCAACTTGTACTGTTTTATTCTTGAAAAACAGACTACATGAACAGTTTTTGCTCAGACTCTTCAGACAGTCACCACTGAACTAAGACTGCATAGAAAATTTCAAACTAGAAGAAATTATTTTTCATAGATTAAGGCCAGAAAAAACTATTATGATCTAGTCTGACCTTGTGCATAACACAGGCGATGAAACTTCACCCAGAAATTCTTACATCATGTCCATAATTTCTGTTGGGGTGATAGCTACAGCATATTTTGTTAACTTGGGGAAAAAAGAGTCTAGAAGTAGAAATTCAACTTCACCTAATACATTCAGACTACATATACACATACATACATATATACACACACACGTTGATTTTACTGTGTTTATATTTCAACAGTAGTGGTGTAGTCTACTTTACAGGAACAGCATCACAAAAAATAAATAAAAAATAGTTCCACCTGAAAACTGTACCCACTTTGGTTACATGTAATATCAGAGCTTTCCAAAACTGACAAATTAGAAAATTTCTCTCTATTTTCTGCCATTTACCTTGCATATTTGACAGCCCTTCACACACAACTGGGTTTGCTGTTCAGTTAATGGTCAGTTGCACTTCCTGTCTCATGCACCAGCATGACATCACTCATGTACTGCTCTGAGAGGGAATGCTTGTGCACACCCATGCCTAGTCCCTGAGGAAGGCTGTTTACTACTAATCATAAACCAGAGAGGTTGCAGTACCTAGCACACTGGGGCTCTCTACGATTTACTGTACTAGAAATCATTTTTAAAAAATAATTTAGTCTGCAGTGTTGTCCACATGGAACCAGGGCTGGTACAACCCATTAGGTGACCTAGGTGGTCGCCTAGGGTGCTAGCATTTGGGGGGCGGCATTTCGGGTCCTTCAGCAGTGACTGGATCTTCGGCCGCTCCGGTCATTGGCGGCATTTAGGCGGAGAGACCTGGGGCAGGAGGGCACGGGGAGGGCCACCTGCAGGAGTAAGGGGGGGCACGGCACGCAGGAGAACGGATCCCCGCCCCAGCTCACCTCTGCTCCACCTCCTCCCCTGAGCATGCCGCCCTGCTCTGCTTCTCTCCCTCCCAGGCTTACAGCGCCAAACAGCTGATTGGCGCCGCAAGCCTGGGAGGTGGGAGAAGTGGAGCAGCGACAGCGTGCTCGGGGAGGAGGCAGAGCAGAGGTGAGCTGGAGTGGGGAGCTACTGCATGGCTCCCTGGGCCAGGGGGAGCTGCCGCGGCGGGGGGGGCAGGCACCTCAGGGTGGAGGGAGGGAGCTGCTGCGGGGGGGGTTGCCTCAGGTGGAGAGGGGATGGGAAGCTGCCATACGGCTCTGGGGGCCCAAGGTGGAAGTTTTGCTTAGGGTGCAAAACATCCTTGCACCCGCCCTGCATGTGACATTTCAGGAGCACCAAATCCATTCATCAAATGTTTACATAGACTTGCTTATTTGCACATTGCTGAACACTAACCAGTTTTTACTTAATTCAACACCAGATTACTGCAAAAGGGTTGAAATAATAGATTTTTCTATTCCCAGTGTTTTGTGGCAGGTTTTTTTTATCATGATTAGACAAAATTAATTTGTGATTTTTTTTCTTTTTAAATTTAATGTTTGGTCAGCTTTAGTTGCTCATTCTCTAGATTCGTTTCCATCAGCCACAGCACCGAATCACCTAGGAATGTTTCATTTTGGCAGCAATCAATGTGACGATTAAGCAAACATTTCTAGCTCAAATTCTCTACCAGAGTAAATAAGTGCTGGCGCACTGACTTCAGTGGAGTTTCACTCCTTTGCATTGCACCATTGTCCCATTATCTGGATGCCCAGAAGTGTAATGTTACAATTGAACCACATCTTTTCCCAGTTCTAGCTCCCAAAGGACAAATAAAAATAAATATTATTTTACATGAAAAAATCTGTTTTAAAACTGTCTGCATTTTTAAGGATTGTGTAAGAGATGATCAGTAACACTGCAGCCGCTAACAACTAGAAAATAAAATGTTTAGCATTTACGTAGTGTTTTTCATCTTAAAGTGCTGCACAAACATTAAGTAATCAAGCTTCACAATAACAAAGTGAGGAATGTAAGGAAGCATTATTTTGACTATGTATTGTAATTATATTGTCTTATTAAGTATTTCCTGGTTTGTGCCTTGTAAAGTAATTATTGTAATTATCATAAAAGCTAATAAAATGTCACAGGGTTTTTTTGTTTGTTTTGGTTTTTTGGTTTTTTACCTATGAATCAACATTAAGCCAAGGAACTAATTTATATCCTACTGTAGGCATACATTTTTTCCATATATCTCCACTTCTATTTTCTCCTCTTGTCTTCTTGAGTAAAGTCCATTTAACCATTTTGGGCTTGACCTTAAGTCAACGGGCAATTTGGCCACCAACATCAATGGGAACAAGACTGGGCCCTTTATTTTAGCAAACAAATTCAGGAATAAATGGTAAATGTGGAGTTGCCTCAACAGTCTTTACTGGATGTTTGCAAAGTGCTATTATGAGACTTTTGAATGAAATGTCCTAGATAGGTTCAAAGCAAAACCATTAAGACATGATTGCCTGTGTATCCTTTCACTGGGAAAATAGAGTCTGTAACCTATTTTACTTTCAGTAATCACAAAACCTGTACGTTCACGTGCTATGGTCTATATAGGTTACTGGATAGAAGTGTTGCAGAATGCTGAATTTCAACTGACCTCTTCTAGATCATCAGAAATGCGGCCAGAAAAGGCTAGGCTACATCACTGAAAAATCTTGGAGAGTGAGGAAGATGATAGTTTGATTAGCCCTTAGGAGGGACTTCCTTATATATCTGTGATTCACTGAAGGTTCACTCTGAAAAAGGTCCCAGTTAGTTTTCCTTAGCTATAAGGATGGCAGTAGTGGGCTAAATCCTAAAAAATTAAGGGTTTAAAAGGTAGGAATATGAAACACCTTAGGGCTTTGACAAGCATACTGTGGCATAGATGCTGGAACTAGGGATGCTGGGGGTGCTGGCTTGAAGTGGTTTCCATCATATACAGGATTTGCAGTTTGGTTCTTTGGCTCTCAACACACACCCCCTATACAAATTGTTCCAGCACCCCTGCACTGTGGATTCCAGAGGAGACAAGGAAAAGACTGAACGTTAAGTGAATTCCACTGGCCTCATTCTCCTCTCACACTGTAGTAAATCTCAAGTCCAGGAAGTTACACTGGTGCATAACCGACAGAAGGGAGAGAAGCATCATGCCCTATATTTGGATTTACTGAGCTATCTGAACTGCTGGTAGATCCTAACAATACACACAAGTAATCTGTCTTCCAAGCACATCCAAAATACCAACTGTTTTTTCTGACTCCCTGAAAATGACTGCCTTGAATGGTGCCGTGCTTTCTTATATTATTCTCTATCACAGCCATAAGCTTATAATTACCAGCTAGTCAGCTGCTAAATTGTTGTGGCATTAAGACCATCCAAAGTTGTTTCATAAACAGAGCTTCATCTATCCCCACGGGGCTCTAATGTACCTTAAAATGGGCTTTTTTTTCAAGAGGGGGGAAACTATCTTCCTTCTCCTTCTCTCCCACTTGAATCTTTATTATATTCTTAAACTTCTCCACAACAAACTGGTAGATTACAGGGCTTGGAGTTACCTAAGCAAATCCACTTTTACTATTACGATTGTTTATATTACAGTAATGCCAAAGAGTTTACAATGTGAATAAACAAGACAGACATAGAATGGGAAGAGAACAGTTAAGAGACTTGCCTAAGGTCACACAGCAGGACAGTGGCAGAGCCAGGAACACAACATAACTCAACTGACTCCCAGTCCAGTGCTCTGCCCACTGGCCATGCTGCCTCTCCAAATGCTATCTTCTGAAAGTTCCTTAATTCCTGAACACTACAACCACAGCTGGACATGGTGCTTTAACAGCACTGGAAAAGGAAAGAGGCACCAAGCCATCAACAGTGGTCTTCCATACTAGACAGCATTTCTCCAGTGGGTACCAGCAATAACATGCTGCTGGTTGTAGATATTTTGAGTGGCATTGACCTGATGGTGCTAGAAAAGGCTCTGACAGCAGATATGGGAGTATAATTTATGAACGAGAAAACCCTGCAGAGCCTGTCAGAATGGAACCCGATCGGCATGCCCATTCCAGTTTCTCCTACCCCAGTTGTTACAGTACTCACCTGAGATGCGGTGACCCAGGTTCAATTCCTTCCTCCACTGATGTGGAGAAAGGATCTGAACAAGGATCTTCCAATTCTCAGGAAGCCAATGGGATATTCTGGGGTGGATCTGTCCAAGTAAGTTACAGTAGCTCCTGGGGCTGCCCTGTGGGCTGTAGTGCTGCTTGGACTTTGCAGAGTGGCCCCACTATGACATGTCCCTCCCACACCCAGCCCCACCTCTGGAATGCCCTCATGCCAGGGCGTCAGAGGGGATCCATGGAAAGCAGCCTCATGGCTGTCCTCCTCAGTTCCTGACCCATGGAAACACTCCCCTCAGCAGACACAGGGATTTTAGAATACTTTTAAACCATTCCAGTCTTTTACTTGGCATAAAAGGGCCAGAGCAGAGGTGAGGATCTCACCCCCTTATTGCAAACTTTCATTCACTTGAGTATTCCTTATTTCCATGAGCCATTTGCATTGAAATCGGTGATCCTTACAGGATGAAGCCCTTCATTTCTTTCTCCAACTCACAATACTGTAAGTAGAATAATGACATTCTACCAAGCTGGAATCTGAAACGCAGCACAAGATACTCTTGCAGTGTCTGATGTGTGGGTGCATAAACCCAAAATGGGTGAAACTGAAGAAAAAGACTGGGAGGAGCCATTCCATGAAAACAAAGAACAATGGCTCAAGTATAGAAAACTGAAACACATAACTTGCCAAAGTGAAAGACACCCTAAGGCAAAGGCTAACCACAGCAGTAATACAGGAGGAATATTTTCACAGGGATGAACTGTTCCTGAGCAATTTTTTCCCCACATATAAAGCATAAACATACTTTTATTCAAACAGATTTATTTCTGGAATAAATACATTCATTGTACCCAGGCAAGAAAATTCCCACTCTGCACTGAATAATCCATTGGCTAGAGTTTAAGATCTTATTTCTAGTCTCTGTGCGTTGTAATACTCTGGTCTTATTTCACTTGTTGGGGGCTAAGTGGTGGCAGTGGCCTGTGATATACAGGTCAGACTAGATGATCTCGGGGTACCTTCTGGCCTCAAACTCTATGACTGTATGACTCTCTCAACTAATGTCCTCTTTTGTAGGATTGCCTTAGAAGAGTTGTGCTAAAGGAATCATTTTCACAAGAACTGGGTAATTTTGGTGAAGTATCAATTGTCACCTTTACCAGGAAAGCACAATTTGGGGACTGAATGTGTTGAGTTTTCACACTGGAAACAAACCTAAAAAATTTCACACATTTGTCTTAGGCAAAATTTCATCATTTTCACATACAAATGCTGTGCTTCTTACAGCAAAATAAGCCTGTTTTAGAGAAATGAAATATGTTTTACATCTGTCGTTCACATACAAAGGAGAGAAAAAAGAACAATGAAATATTTCATTTTGGGGGGAAATTGTTGAATTACGTGGACTCCCCCTCTTTTCCTCTACCCTTATTTTTTGCTTTCAACTATACTTCCTCCTAAAGTGTTATGGAGCTGCTGGCAGTATCTGCACAAGCAGCTTAGTCTTTTGAAGGTGAAAATAGACTTTATCTGAACACCTGAACATTCAACACATGTGCTGTTCTCTAAGGGTCCAGGAAAGAGTGTCAAGTGGAAAGAGAATCTGGAAAGAGTACAATAGGTCTGATTCTTCTTTCAGTTACATATTGGTTTTACACTGGAATAACACCACTAACTCCTGATTTACACTGCTGTGAAAGTAAAATCCGGCCGACTGCATACACCAGTTTCAGACAAGACTTTCCTCTTGATATGTAGAAAAACTCTCATGAGGGAAAGATTAAAAAAATAAGTGTGGAGTGCACACATCTTGCAGGAGGTACTCATGTCAGTAGTCTCACCGATCCCTGTATTCTCCTTACAATTTTAATCTAGAACCATGAATTCATCAGGGTTTCCTTGTTACATACTATATTTTAACTCTTTAAAAAAATTATAAACAGATTGATTGGTTGCTTTATTATGGTAGTGTTCCACAGAACCTTTGTATAGACTAGCGTATAAACATTTCCATTCTAAACTCTCATTTGAAGATACTTACACTTCAGCAGCAAACATTTGCTTTAAATGCTCAGAAATGTAAGACACACTTCAACAGAGCTGTTTGAGATTCTAGCCACTGGATTCCCACTGACTTATGGGAACCACCCACATACCCTAACTTTGAAAATTAACCACTCTCAGGCCAAGAGTTATTTTATTTATTTACTTTCATTTTTTAAATAATTCTTCAAATTGGATATTGATTTTTTATTAAAAAAATATTTATTTTAAGCTAACAGGACCTAATACTGGAATCTCTGATTTTTTAATCCTAGAATACGGAGTGCCACAGAGGCCCCTTCTGTTCAGTACAAGGCAGCTAGGGGGATATAGGGAGATGGTTCTGGGTGCAGTGCCATCAGTATACTGATAATACTCAGCTATGTCTTTGTGTGGCATTGGAGAGGCATGGTGCAGTCACTCCATTTCCTACATCTAGGGCTTGGATATCAGCTAACAGTCCAAGGCTCAACCCAGACAAAGCAGAGGTGATGCTAGATTTGGGGAAACAACAAGAGGAGCATGGCAGGGATAACAGTGGCCCCTTTGACTAAAAGGTTATCCCTTGCTTTTGTTACCAGCATTTGTATCCTGGGGATACAGTTACATCCCTGGTAGCTTTTGAACATCTAGTTTGGAGCTGTTACAAGAGTGCTCTTTTTCCATCTTTGCATGGCTAGAATATTATGACTTTCATTGTGGATGTAGCTCACCCCAGTAATTCACACCTTTCTCATCTCCATATTCACATTGCAGGCCTTCTCGACAGCATTCCATCCAATCTGCTCCAGAATCCTACTCGTAGACGTGGTAGGGATTAGCATGGTTGCACAGACATGACTTCAACCATTCTCTTCCCAGGCCTCATCCAGATGATGGATGTCAGCTCCTCTACTTTCAGAGGAGCCTTGCAAGGATCCATAGTCTCCCCCATCCTTTTGAACAACCATGTAAAGATGCTAGGGCAAACAGTAACACTAGCGCTGCATCACATGCACTCCAGATGCAAATTGCACCCACTCCCAGCTATCTAAGGGCACTGTTGAGATCAGCTATTAGATGAAAACAGCTGGCTGAAGTTAATCCTGGAAAGACAGGTAATGCAGGTGAGCAGGGGGAAGTATTCTGAAGTGCTCTGCAGGTGCACTCTGCAGGCCTTATTTCATAATGTTTTACAGGATTTTGGTAACATAATTTTCTGTCTTAATTGTCATTACAGTTATGTAGCCTAATTACATAATTATCTGTGCTGATACATATTACAAGATTAGGGCATATCATTACCACATAAGGAAACAGCTACATATTTAAATAAAGGTGCAGGGGGGAAATCTACTTGAGGAGGGAGATAGGGTTAAAGGAAAAGAATATTTCACCTTAAAGAAAGTCAAAACTTGGTCCTCAGATGAGTGAACAGGAGCGGGTGCAGAGAACCTCCATTCCCTGTGCACACTGGACAGAACAGGAGTCCCCAGGACTCAAGTGAACTCAGTGACTGCTCCTTCCTAGTGTTTTCTGGGGAGCATGTCATGCCTTTTACAGAAGTTAGTGTTGGTACCAACCCAGAAACTTGTATCCAAATACTCCCAAACACTGAAAACTTTTTCATAGCTAGATCCCAAGTCATCTCTTGTTAAACAAAGTCCCAGAGAAGTTAAGTGACTGGATTTAGGTGAGACAAGGTAGATGAAGTAATATCTTTTATTGGACCAATTTCTGTTGGTGAAAGAGACAAGCTTTCAAGCTCCACAGAGTCTTTCCGGTCCAGGAAAGGTACTCAAGAGTGTCAAAGCTGGGGGGAACATGTAGTTTAGCAAAGTAGTTAACACATATTCTAAGGGACCATTCAAGATGTAATGCGTATTAAGATGCTGGGCATGCTATAAGAACGCAGACAGGCCATACATTGAGTTAGTCGCAGAGCTGAGAATCTGACACATTCCTTATTCTAGATACCGACATACTGGGTCAGATCTTCAGCTGATGCAAACTGCCATAGCTCCATTGACTTGAAGCTACACCGCCTACATTCTCACCCCACTACCTTTATAGGAATCTTTATAGCAGA